>NC_133310.1:13387846-13444133 GCF_012295235.1 Primulina huaijiensis | reverse complement strand
TTTAAAATTTTTATTTTATTTTGAAAACAAAATAATTCTTTTGGACACTCGTATGGTTTTCAGGAATTAAACATGCATAGGATGTTTAAAGAATTATACCTTTGTGAATTAAATCACTGGACTCCAACTAATCCGGTATAAACGGATTAGCTCTTGTTGATTCCCTACGAACTTTCTTCGATGAAATCCTCTTATCAAGTCCACGACTGGATGGTATGTTCCTCTTCCAAATTGCACTAAAAAATTTGGAAGAGATTTTACGTTGGAGACTAAAACGAGAGGCGGCTCAACCGTGGAAAGAAAAACCAAAGAGGCCAATTTTTTTCTTTTTGAAAGTGGGAGTCACGAAATTCTTGAGGTGGTAGGTGGTGGTGTAGGGTTTGACCTTTTTTTGTATTATTTATAATTAACTTAAACTCTAACTACATAATTAACATTAATGAACTTGATTTAATTAATTGGGCTAGTCCAACTAGTTTAATTAATTTAATCAAAGTCCATTAAAACTTTAATTATTTAATATGTTGGACTTGTACCCCTACAAGCCCATTAAACACATTATCCACCATACTTAATTTATTAATTAATCAACTCAACTTTTGAGCTTAATAAATTAAATACATTATAAATTCAACATTTGAATTTATTATTTAAATTATAAATTCAACTCCTTGAATTTTTATCACCTCCAAAATTTATTATTTAATAAACCCAACATTTGAGTTTAATAAATTAAATTCTCAAATTTTATAAATTCAACTACTTGAATTTATTCTCTCAAAATTTAATTATCATAAATTCAACTCCTTGAATTTACTATATAACATAAATTCAACTTTTTGAATTTATTCTCTCAACATTTAATTATCATAAATTCAACTCCTTGAATTTACTATATAACATAAATTCAACTTCTTGAATTTATTCTCTCAACGGGAACAAACAATCCAGTACTTGTGTGACCCTCAATGGTTCAGGGATACAGCTAGCCGTGGGTTCACAACTCTTTGTGATTCAGGACATAATCCTTTATTCGGGCTTACCCTATTTAGCCCCATTCTTTTCATCAACACCTTGATTAAGAATGTCAGAACTCATTTCTGATTGCACCCATCGGATCATGGTAAGAGCGTCTAGTAGCATCGCCCCATGATCCCCTAGGTATCACTGATAGTGCCTGCAAGAACCAGTCGATTATGATTAACGTACAGTACGGTCCCTTCATCTCATATATCCCGATCGAATCTGCAACCATTGGTTCATCGAGGGTTGCATATTAATTCGATAACTATGTGATAACTATAACAGTGGCATCGCGTGTACTATTGGAGAACTCCTTCTTCAATGTACATCTCATACTCTGGCCAGAGATTCCATGCACTATTATTACATTAGATCACATAGGATATCCACACCCGTAGGTGAGCGGTGAATCCCCGACTACAATGCACTGGCTCCTATATGTGTCGCAACTATACCCAACCTCGCCACCTGATGACTCTCCTGGAGTCGGTAAACGAGTCAAAGCACAGCCCTAGCATATAGAGCCTCAGTGTTGTCCCGGGTCGTAAGGACTAATGGTGTACAATCATAACCACGGACTTATCCTCTCGATGAATGATAACCACTTGGAAAGTCCGAGGGAGGGTTGTTCGGTATAATCATCATATGACTACCCATCTGTATGTTTGGACATCTCTATGCCCTTACCAAGAAACGCAGTACACAACATCACAGATGCTAGTCTCGAGCTCAAGCGACCTTTATCCACGTTTTAGGCGGCTGAATCGACTAGGAACGAATTTAGATCATACAGTGTTTACAAATGAGTTTCAACATCGAATTACGATTCATTTGTATTAAAGTATAATCAAGGTCTTTATCTATGTTTGAAATCATGGGTATACAGATAAAGAAATAACAAACCATGAAATAATGAATTATATTAAAATAAAGATTGTTCTTTACAACTGAGTCAATAAAATCCCTAGTCAACAGTTGACTTGCAGGGCATCTACTCTAACAATCTCCCACTTGCCCTAGAGCCAACTACCCATAAACTTTAATCCCATTGCTTCGCGATGCTTCTCAAACAATGGTCCTGGCAAGGGCTTCGTAAGTGGATCGGCAACGTTATCTGCAGAGGGGACTCTTTGGACTGATATGTCTCCCCTTCCCACAATCTCCCGGATGATGTGGAATTTCCTCAGTACATGTTTGGATCGCTGATGAGACCTTGGTTCCTTTGCTTGCGCAACGGCACCAGTGTTGTCGCAGTACACCGGGACTGGATCAACTCCGTTAGGAATAACGCCCAACTCTTGGACAAAATTCCTCATCCAAACTGCCTCTTTAGCTGCAGCAGATGCAGCAATGTACTCAGCTTCAGTGGTGGAATCCGCAACGGTGTCTTGCTTGGAACTTTTCCAAGAGACAGCCGCACCATTAAGCATGAATACAAAACCAGAGGTCGATTTCGAATCATCTACATCACATTGGAAGCTAGAATCAGTGTAGCCTTCCAATTTTAATTCTCCACCCCCATAGACCATGAACAAGTTCTTAGTTCTTCTCAAGTACTTAAGAATATCTTTCACGGCCTTCCAATGCATTGGACCAGGGTTCGCCTGATATCTGCTTGTAACACTCAAAGCGTAAGCAACATCAGGACGTGTCGATATCATACCATACATGATACTACCAATAGCTGACGCATATGGAACACGTGTCATCATCTCTATCTCTTCTTCAGTTTTGGGACACATTGCTTTAGATAGAGTAACACCATGACACATTGGTAAGTATCCTCTCTTGGACTCTTCCATAGAGAATCGCTTAAGAATGGTATCGATATAAGTGGCTTGGGTGAGTCCCAGCGTCCTCTTCGATCTATCTCTATAGATCTGTATTCCCAATACATAAGATGCTTCACACATGTCCTTCATGGAGACTTTACTGGCCAACCATACTTTAGTTGATTGCAGTAATCCTACATCATTCCCAATGAGCAGGATATCATCAACATAAAGTATTAGGAATGTCACTGCACTCCCACTAGCTTTCTTGTACACACATGGTTCCTCAGGATTCTTAGCAAAACCAAACTCTTTGATAGTGCTATCAAATCTGAGGTTCCAACTCCTTGACGCCTGCTTGAGACCATAAATTGAATCTGATCAATATCAATTTGCTGATATTTCGACGGCATAACAATACGGTCTTAGTAACCCCCGTCAATCTCAACATCACAGATACAATATCACGGTTTATAATCAATATCTGTATAATTCTGAATCTAACTCAAAATCAACGACATAACGGAATAATCTCGATATCCCCGTCAATACAATATCAATAGATATCAATTACAATCCATAACCAATATCCAATATCATCTAAAATCAATCAATAACCAAATCTGTCCAATATCAATCAATATACTTCTGAAAAATCATAAAAATTTCATAATCAATTTGTTTCTCAATCTGACTTCGATTCTATGATGTCTAACATGTCAAGAACATCATATATGAATCATATCCGATTCTGACAATACCATAATTTCAAGACATATCGAAACGTAGTAAAACTTACGTCCAGCTATAGCCTGCGTCGATAGGAACATAGTACCGAAGTCGGATTCAAAATCGAACGGGCGGATTCCCAAAATCACAATTCTGCCGTACGAAGGAATTTGAAGCACTTTACTAAAGAACTTTCTATTTCTATCCTCAATTCTAAAGGATAACAATGTCTATATNTTTAATCTGCATGTCTCGCGTTGGGGCGGACATAAGTTACCCTCGGGCGCGGAAGTTTCTGCCGAGATACTCAGCTGAACATCTCCTGGCACTCGGGCGGTAATATTATACCGCTCGGGCGCCAAACATTCTGTCCAAGAAGAAAAATTGGCGCTCGGGCGGTTCTTTTCTACTGCTCGGGCGCGAGATGTTCGGTCTAACATCTTGGCTTATAATGTAACGCTGCCCGGCTTCTTCATTTGAGTTCCTATAACCTCAATTCTGTCAATTAATCAACGTCTGATTACAGTAATTAAATCTCGGGCATTACATGGTGCCTAAGTGTTCTTAATTGATCATAGTCTTGATTATTATTATTATTTCAGATCGATCCACAGAGAGGTTATTTTAAGTTTAAATTTATTAATTTATAGATTACCAAATGCAAGAACGAAGTTTACAAATTATAAATTTTTGTCAACGCTCGAGGATTTATTCTTGGTTTATCCAATATTGTTTAACAAAAAGTAAAATCAAGGAAACCACCATAAATAATGGTTCCAAGAAAATTAAATATTTAAACATACACCTAATATAATATAGTTCCCACTATAGAAAATACCGAATTCACCGATATTTTATATATGGTACATATGATTATATATATAACTATATAAATATATAACTGCATAAAGTAAATGTTAAATTAAATCATTATATTTCATTTAGAACAACCGACAGAGCCACACTATTGCCTAAATGAAATATATGATTTAATAAGTTAGTTGCGGAAAAGTAAAAGTTAGTTGCGATATAGTAAATGTTAGATGCGGAAAGTAAAAGTTAGTTGCAATAAAGTAAATGCTAGATTGTTATATTTTAGTATTAAATCATAATATTTCATTTTGAACAACCGGCAGAGCCACGTTATCGTCTAAATGAAATATATGATATAATTATATAAATATATATATATATATATGTATAATATAACAATAATAATTGATGAAATATTTATTGTATCAAAATTAAACAACAAATCAAGATAACCACTTCAATGGTAGCAAGAATTTGATGTAAATTGATAACAACAAATAATTCATTTTTATATCTACAATAAAAAGAAATTAGCAATATGAAAAGAAACAAAGAAAGAATATACAAAATATAAACAATCTTACTTCACCAAGAATTCATCTTCTTCACATTGACAAAATAGATTTAGCTTTCTATGAACTTACTTTTGATCAACACTAAAAACATCACTCATAATTTGGAAAATGAAAAATATATTAAAACTTAGAACTTTTATACAAACTCACACTATATTTTACAATGAGATAGAATGATTCTCAAGCTAGCATAAGGCCTTTATTTATAGGCTAAATGAGAGAAAGGGTCAAAAATTTTATTAATGCCATGTAGTTGTAATAGTAGTCTTTGTCTCCTCCGACTTCAATTCCTTGTCCCTTCTTTCAATGCTTTGTTCCACGACTTTTATCACCGAATTTGACTCTGCTCAAAACAACAAACATGTGGGGAATTATCTGTAGATGAATTTGACCACTTGGTGCTCCTCATTTGGTTAAATATTGAAATAGTTATGATTTTTTTACTATATTCTGGTCATGGTGAAAGTAAATTTGTCCTACTTTTGATATTTTCACAATTTGATCATCTTAACCAACTTTTTAGGCAATCATGTCTTCTCCAAAGTTGTAGATAATTTTTCAAGGATTCCAAACATATTTGAATTACCTCCATTTGAATTTTCTAGCTTGAGTTATCATTATTTTACCAACACATAGAAAACCTGAAAATAAAACATATTTAGTAAGACATTTAAATATAAACACACAATACTAAAATAACATAATTTTATAATTTTAATGAAACTTAAGTTTTAAAATATAGGTTTTAACTTATAATAAATTATTAATTTTAAGTTTCATCATTGTGCAACCTATCTATTTGGAGGAGGCGCCCGCTTATGGTGGGAAGGAGCATCCGTAGCCTTGAACTTGGCTACTCTGAGCTGGACGCGCTTTATAGAGGTATTCTACTCTAAATATTTTACTAACGAGGTGCGTTCCAGGTTGACCAGGGAGTTCATGACCCTGAGGCAGAGAGATATGACTGTTACGGAGTTTATCCACAAGTTTGAGAGGGGTTGTCATTTCGTGCCCCTGATTGCTAATGATGCTGGAGCCAAGCTGAGACATTTTCTGGATGGTCTACGGCTGATCTTGCACCGTGATGTTAGGGTGGCTGACCCTACTACCTATGATGTTGCCGTCTCCAGAGCTCTAGTTGCAGAGCAGAATCAGCACGATATAGAGAGAGACCGCCAGGGCAAGCGACCAGTCCAGATGTCGTACCGCCCTCCTCAGCAGCAGCATCAGAATAAGAGGCCTTTCCATGGTCCACCCAGGAACAGAGGACAGCAGCAGCAACAGCAGAGACGTGTAGTCCCGAGGGCCCAGGAGTATCCAATCTGTGCCAAGTGCTCACGCCGCCATGTTGGAGTTTGTAGATATGGTTCCGAGAAGTTCTACAAGTGTGGTAGTCCGGATCACTTACTGAAGGAGTGCCCCCAGGGGAGTCTGCCTACCCAAGGCAGAGTTTTTGCTCTCCATGCAGCGGAGACTAACCCGGAGACCATTCTCATGACAGGTATCTTAAAGCTTTAAGTTTGTATTTGAATTTCAATGTTTTGGGAGTCTGGGTTAAGATTTTGAACTTAAAATTGCGATAGGATTGCATGCTCTAATCTGTGTTCTTTGGGGAATTTAGGTTAGGAGAACTTTGACCTTCGCCTGTCTATAAGTTTAGTTCTTGTAATTATTGGGTTCAGCTTGATGTTCCAACCTTTCAGGGAGAATTTTTATAGCTGGCTCAGCTACGAAAGCCTTGATAGAATTTTTGCTAATTTCCTCCAGATCAAGACCATTGGGCTAGATGTGGTTTATTCAGTAGTATTGCCGTCTGGAGAGGAGATGACAGCTACTAAGGTGATCCGAGACATAGACCTCGAGCTTCATGGCAATCTTGTTTATGCGGATCTGATCGTACTGCCGATGCCCGAGTTTGACATTATTCTGGGTATGAACTGGCTATTAAGGAACAGAGTTTTGATCGACTTTCAGCAGAGATCTGTTCTAGTCCGACCCCCTGGGATGGAGAAGTTATTATTCGAACCAGACAGGTACTTTCTTTTACCGCGCATTATACCTTGTGTCTAGGCTAGGAAGCTCATGCGTAGAGGGTGTCGGGCGTTCTTAGCGAAATTTGTATCTGTTCCCGAGCCACCCAGTCAGTCAGCCTCCAATGTCCCAATTATTAGGGATTTTCTAGACGTTTTTCCGGATGACGTCTCTGGTATGCCACCCGAGCGAGAGGTGGAGTTTTCTATTGAGCTTATGCCAGGTACGGTACCGATATCAAAAGCACCGACCCATTAGCACCGATAGAGATGGCAGAACTGAAGAAGCAGATCCAGGAACTTCTTAAAAAGGAGTTAATTCGCCCGAGTTTTTCACCATGGGGCGCACCAGTCTTGTTTTTGAAGAAGAAGGATGGTTCGATGAGGCTCTGTATTGATTACCGGGAGTTGAACAGGGTTACAGTGAAGAACAAGTACCCACTTCTCCGGATTGAAGATTTATTTGATCAGTTACAGGGAGCTTCAGTATTCTCAAAGATCGATCTGTGTTCCGGTTATCACCAGTTGAGGGTGAAAGAGGCCGATGTTCTCAAGACTGCTTTCAGGACTCGTTACGGCCACTTCGAGTTCCTTGTGATGCTGTTCGGTTTGACGAATGCGCCAGCAATCTTCATGGATCTCATGAATCGTGTATTTCAGCCGTATCTTGACCAGTTCGTGATAGTATTCATAGACGACATTCTCGTCTATTCAAAGAATCACGAGGAGCACAGCAGACATATGACCACAGTTTTGCAGACCCTACAGAAGCATAAGTTATTCGCAAAGTTCAGTAAATGCGAATTTTGGTTAGAAAAGATGGCATTCTTAGGCCACATCGTTTCTAGCAGCGGTATTGAGGTAGACCCAGCGAAAGTTGCAGCAGTCAGAGATTGGGTTGTGCTGCAAAATGCATCTGAGATCCGTAGTTTTCTTGGGCTAGCAGGATATTACCGGAAGTTTATTCAAGGATTCTCCTCTATCGCAGTTCCACTCACGTCGTTGACAAAGAAGAATGTTAAATTTGTGTGGAGCGATGAGTGTCAGAAGAGCTTCGATACTTTGAAAAAAGCTCTTATCTTAGCGCCAGTGTTGGCCATGCCGTCAGGGCCCGGCGAGTTTGTTTTGTATACCGATGCTTCGAAGCTCGGTTTAGGCGCAGTGTTGATGCAGCATGGGAAGGTGATAGCGTATGCTTCTCAAAAATTGAAAATCCATGAGAAGAACATACCCACGATCTAGAGTTGGCAGCCGTGGTATTTGCCTTGAAGATTTGGAGGCATTAGTTGTACGGGGAGAAGTGCCAGATCTTTACCGACCAGAAGAGCCTCAAGTACTTCTTGACGCAGAAAGAGCTGAATATGCGACAGAGGCGTTGGTTGGAGCTAGCGAAGGACTATGACTGTGACATTAGCTACCACCCGGGCAAAGCTAATGTAGTTGCGGATGCATTGAGCAGGAAAGTCGCAGTGATGGCTCATTTGACGATTTCGAGACCTCTTCAGTTTGAGATGCAGAGGTTTGATCTCGAGACATATCCTCAAGGTAGAGTTCCCCGTCTATCTACTTTGACGATTCAATCTTCTCTTCTAGACCGTATTCGCAGTGGTCAGTCAACAGATAAGCAGTTGGCAAAGTGGAAGCAGAGAGATGAGGTCAAGGGCAGTATCTTGTATATAGTTAGCAACGGTATTGTGAGATATCAAGATTGAATGTGGGTTCTTAGCAGTGATTCTATTCCAGCAGATATTTTAGCAGAGGCCCACATGTCGTCTTACTCTATTCACCCTGGGAGTACGAAGATGTACAAAGATCTGCAGTTATGGTATTGGTGGCCCGGAATGAAGAAAGATATCAGACGTTTTGTATCCGAGTGTCTGACTTGTCAGCTAGTGAAGGCGGAGCATCAGAGACCAGCATGTATGCTCAAGCCTCTTCCTATTCCCGAGTGGAAGTGGGAGAATGTCACCATGGACTTCGTAGTCGGTTTGCCGAAGTCAGCCAGAGGATCAAATGCTATTTGGGTGATTGTTGATCGTCTTACCAAATGAACGCACTTCTTGCCTATTAAGACGACTTTCACCATGATTCAGTATGCAGAGTTGTCTATCCGGGAGATAGTCCAACTTCATGGTATTCCCGTTTCTATCGTGTCTGACCGAGATCCTAGATTCACTTCCTCATTTTGGAAGAGTTTGCATTCGACTATGGGTACGAAGTTGTTGTTTAGCACATCTTTCCACCCTCAGACAGATGGGCAGTCAGAGAGAGTTATCCAGATTTTGGAGGATATTCTCCGTGCTTGTGTTATTGATTTCTCAGGGAGTTGGGAGTCGAAGTTGCCATTGGTAGAGTTCACCTATAACAACAGTTTTCAGTCGTCTATCGGTTTGGCTCCGTATGAAGCACTGTATGGCTTAAGTGCAGATCGCCTATTCACTAGGATGAAGTAGGGGAGAGATCAGAATTGGGTCCGGAGATTATTCAGCAGACTGCCGATGTAGTAGTCAAAAGCCGTGATAGGATGAGGACTGCTCAGAGTCGACAGACGAGTTATGCGGATCAGAGGAGGAGAGATCTAGAGTTTGCCGGCGGCGACCATGTTTTCGTGAAGGTAGCACCTATGAAAGGTGTCATGCGATTTGGGAAGAAAGGAAAGCTTAGTCCGAGATTCATCGGACCATTTGAGATCCTCGACAGGGTTGGGACTTTAGATTATCGTGTGGCTCTTCCGTCGAATCTGGCTGGAATACACAATGTGTTCCACATCTCTATGCTAAGGAAATGCATGGCAAATCCTTCGCATGTCTTGAACTTTGAGCCGTTGCAGCTCACTCCGATCCTGTCTTATGAAGAAAGACCAGTGCAGATCTTAGACAGACAGGAGAAAAAGCTTCGGAACAAGCTGGTTAAGCTAGTGAAAGTCAAATGGCTTAATCATTCGAAGGAGGAAGCTACGTGGGAATCTGAACCAGAGATGAGGAGTCGGTATCTCGAGTTATTCGGTGAGTTTTAATTTCGAGTACGAAATTTTTTTTAAGGGGGGAGAGTTGTAGAACCCGTTAAATCAGACTACGTATAAGCCATGCATAATTACTATTATTTAAATTAAAATGATTTTTATGCATGAGGATTTAAATTCATTCTTTTAAAATTGGTTGAGATATTATTATTTATTTTACGCAGTATTTTAGTTTTATCTTTTCAGTTAAGTAAGTGAGGCCGGACTGGAGTTGGAGTATTGAGATAAAATTTTAATAATAAGAAAATATTCCTTGACTTAAATTAAGATAAAGAATAAGTTATTTTAATGTAAAAGAAGGTTTAAGAATTTATTTAATTAATTAGAGATAAGTAGTAAATAAATTCTTTTATGTCCAATAATTAATTACAAGCCTAAATTAAAAATGTGTGACCAATTGAGATAAGTTAATCTAGACCTTTTTTATTGAAGAAATTTTAATTTAACATGTTAGTAATTTATTAGCCATGCATGCAAGATAATTATCATCCTAAATTAAATTTACTATTTCACTAAAATACATAATTAGTGTTTAAAACTTTAAAGAGTTAAAATTCATAATTTAAGCAATATTTTCCTCCATTTATCTAAGAAATTTTTGGCCACCCCTTAAGGATTTGGATTAAGTTTGACAACTCATTTTCTTTGATTCTTTTCCTTAATCATTCTTTCTAGATAATCCCCTCACATTTAATCACCAATAATTAATAATTAAGCAATTTTTCTACTCCATTTTGAAAGAAGAAATCGGTCACCTCATCCCCTATATCTCCCTCAGATCAAATCATTTCCTTATCACTCAAACTATAGGATAAAAAAGTTTGTATCTTGCCATTCAAATCTCCAATTATCTTGCAACTTCCTCATTCATTTCCCTAGCCTTCTCTCCTCTCCATTCTCTCAAAAATATCAGTAGCAAACCTTCAGAAAAATCGTGAGAAGCACTAGAGAAATAAGAGAGAAAAACAAGTAAGAAAAGAGGACTCCGTCTCCGCCGCGCTGTGTTCGTCGTAGTGAATTGTTTTATTCAAAACAAATTTCCAGGCATGTTTATATCCTTCATTTCTCTTCAATCGAGTCATATAATTATTTTAAAAAATCACATGTACATGATTCATGAAGCAAAAACCGATTTTTTGGACAGAAACTTGAACAAAAATCTGCACAGAATTTTCAGCTCCCACTTGTGCTTCACGTTTGGTATTATTTTTGTGATTTCAGGGGTTGGCTCGGCTCCATGCATTCAAGGCTGCATCTAGGCATGTAATAGAGTGTGTTAGGAGGGTGTTGGCCCATTGGCTTCAGTCCATTCACCCCAACGAAACCATTTTTGACAGCAACTCTCCATGTTACAATTTATGAGTCTCGATTTCTTTGTTGGTTGTCTACAGGGATAGTTTGGATCATGGTTGTCCCAGGGCCTGTAACCATGGTTTTAACCCTTCCCTAGCATGTCTAGGACGTGACCAAGATGACCTTTCATGGCTTGGTTCATGGTCGCATTGATTTTTGAAACAAAACAACACAAGTGCCCCTCGGTTTCTTTTTCTGTTTTGGGTGAGTGAGTTTCGATTTTATGGTGTTGGGTAGATCTTGGTTGGCTTCTAGCCCTTAGCCATGGTTCACACAATACCTCACGATGTCTAGATCAAGCCATCATTGACTATATGGCCATTGGAGTGACCAAGACAGCAAGTGAAGCATTACACCCCACGCGTGCGCAACTTGGTTCTCGGGTGGGGGCGTGGTGTTGTTTCGCGTGGTTGCTTGGATTGTGGTTGGCCTAGGGCCCTAACCATGGTTTAAGCCATACCTTAGGATGTTTTTAAGTGGCTCTGGTCGGTGGTTCAGGCCCCAATGACCATTATCCTTGTAATCGAAGCGAAGCGAGCACATTTCTGCTGCTGGAATTTTACAGCTGCCTTGCTACGGTTCATGGTACGAGTTCATGGTTGGCTTTTAGCCTATGGAATTGGACTGGACAGTACCTCATTGAGTTAGGAAGGCCATGTTTTTGGCCGTTTGTGATTTGGTTAAGTTTAGAAGTCGTACGAGAATTTACGGTGCAATGTGCCAAAGTGACTCTCGAAAGAACGTTCCATGATTTTGGCCTCCATGCACCATTTTCGTGTATTACAGCCCTTGGTATTTGTTTTCTAACATTTTAAGTGTATTTTAATCATGACTAAATGATGGTTCGATGTTGGTTCAGGTTGGTACGGAGTCATGGTTAGATACTAAGTTTGTAGGGCGTAATTGTCTCGTTTTTTTTAGCTCGATTATGAAGTGTTGGTCAAGTTAAGTTTATTTGTATGTGTCTCATGTTAGAATTAGGTCACAGCGAGCCTGAGAACGATCCAACTCAATTGGTAAAAAAAATAAAAACAGGATTTTAATTATATTACGTGCATAAAATATAAATGTTTATTTTTGAGATATATGCGATATGTCTTGTGGCCACCTTACGCTTATGGGATTGCTTCATCCGGTGACCTACAATCGGTTATGTTTATGTATGGGTACGAATATCCAGTCCAAGGGCTGTGATGGTCTCTACCACCCAGTATACTATGGTTTAGTCTGATCAGACAATTCATGTTATGTTATGGGCCACTTGCATAGAACATTATCTCTACAGAAAAATTATGATATGTTATTTTGTCACAGGGCTCTACCGAGCAAACATTTTACGTACGATTTTTTTCCAGATATGCACGTATTTATAATTACTCATGACATGATTTTCACGTACGCCTTACAATATGATATTTTTAATTTGCATGCGATTTTATGATATTTACATGTTATTCACTGTAATGCCTGAAAATAAAAAAAAAATTTAAAAAAAATAAAATTTTTTTACTGTTCAAGGGTACTGTTCATGGGTACTCTTCAAGCGCTGCGGCGCTAGAATAGTAGCGCCTAGGCGCTAGAATTACGAAAATTTGGCGCTGAGGCGCTAGAAAGTGGCGCTGAGGCGCTAACAGATGCGAAAATTGATTTTGTAAGCTCACTTTGACTTCCACCAATCATTCACCAATTATTCTCTTTCCCTTCACGCAAATCTTCCTCCATCTCCTCTCCATTTCTACATTTCTTCTTCAGTTTAAGGGAGATTTGTTCAAGAAAATTATGAAATAAAGTTAGAATTGTGATCCTCTCGTCACGGGCTTCACGAGGATGTAAGTTTTTTCCATTTTTATTCAAGTTTGGAAACGGGTTGAAGTTTAGAATTGATATTTGAGGTTATATTTGAGATATTAAGATGTTGAAGATGTGGTATTTGAGTTGCCTTGAATTTAAAATGGATATGAGCATGATTTCTTGTTTATGTGCAAAGAACGGTTTTTATGCCTTCTGTATTTCGAGTATATGGGATAGTTGTGTTTGGATTTTGGAGTTATGACCTTCATCAAACTTGTAGACAATCAAGTTAGCTTCGATTTGGCTCAAGAATCACTCAGTTCCATGAAAACATGAAAGAGAGATGCTATATTTACTAAACCTGGTCTAGAATCCCGAGTTTGGGTATATGCCTTCTGTTTATTCGAATTCTGGGATTTATGCGTTTGGATTCTGGATTTGATGTTCAAATCAAAGTTATAGAAAATTGTCGTGTCTTCGAAATGATATAAAATGGGTTGGATTCCATTGAGTATTGAGGGAGTTATGCTCAAAATACTAAAATGTGCCAGAAATGTGTTGGCGCAGAATTCATGGGAATTGTGTTGTATGTTTCAGACTATGAACGACTGAGTAAATGACTTTATTTGATAAAAGTTTGTGAAGCAGAATTGTTGGGCATTGAGTTTTCTTGCATATCCAATTTGCGGATCTTGATTTGAAGAAGTATTGAATTAATTATGAATTTTGTACAGAAATTGCTCTGTTTTGATGAATGATCCAAGTTCTTGAGTTATAGTAGAATTCAGAGGTTCAAGACTTCTCACCTACACATTTCGATCTTCTTTTGGTAATATTTGAAAGGTATGTTACGGTCGGTAACATACGAGGTAAAAGTATCATTTTTATTTTAAATTGAAAATTTTATGGCTCGATGAAATACTTGTGATTTGATGATGATTGTTGTCTTGAGATGAGTTTATTATGATATCGAGATGATGATATTGATTTGCATCATTACATTGCATATTGAGCCACTTGTCGATTCAGATTTGATATGGCAGAGATCGCCATGCTTTATGGATTTGTTGGACGTATGGGGCTACAGTTGAGTTGGCATAGTGTATGCGGAGGTCGCTGCTATGGCCTGAACACTCTCTATAGGCGCACCGTAGTCCTGGGATTGTAGAACACAGCAACCCACCCCGAACGGATGAGTCGGTGGATGTTGCTGGGGGATTCTCTTCCCTTGGGTACCCTATGACCAGATGATTCACTTGATCTTGAGATTTATTGATAGCACACAGCTTCTAATCATGCATTGCATTATATTGCATCTTTATGAAATTATATGAACTATTTGTCATTTTAAATCTCATATGTTATTGATTGTATCATACTGGGTTTATACTCACCGGCACGTCGGCTACCTCTTGTTTTCATGTGCTTGACGGTAGGTGAGGCGAGGCTTGGGATGCCAGAGTCCAGCTCCAGGCGAGGAGATACGAGTTAGAGTGGGATTCTCGGGTCTTAGGAGCTATGTGATGATGTTGGATTTCTNACACATTAGGTGGTATCAGAGCATATGATATTTGGGAACATGGTAAATCGGGTTAGTTCGAATTGCTTGATCATGTGATATATTTGCTAGCATTTTCATTTTGCCATACTGTGAAATACATGATTATAATTGAGATATTATATTGTTTAGTTTTATTCGAGATTTTTGAGATTATTGAGTCTCGAGAGCCAGAGATGATTGATACAAGATTGAGATGATTATGATATTGTGATTTTATATGTGTTTGATATATTGTATATCAGACATGGCTACTCGAGGTAGAGGTCGTGGTAGACCTAGACAGAACATACCAGTGGCACAAGATCAAGGTAGTGCTACTCATACTCAGATGGATATAACTCCGACTCCGATGGAGATACTGTTAGCCAGATTTCAGTCTTTGCACCCACCGATGTTGAAGGTTACGGAGAATGCATTAGAGTGTGAGAACTGGTTGGAGAATATGGACCAATTATTTGAATCTCTTGAGTATCCAGATGATCGCAGAATCAAGTTAGTTGTTCATCAGTTATTGGATGTTACTAAAAGTTGGTGGATCATGACCAAGAAAGCTTTAGAGAGTCGAGTTACGATTGTTAGCTAGGATATCTTTAAATCTGAATTTTATCAGCGTTTCTTTCCTACCTCATACAGGAAAGATAGGGGAGCCGAGTTTGCAAATTTGAAGCAGGGAAATCTGAATGTTGAGGACTATGTCGCTAAGTTCTCAAATTTACTGAGATTTGCTCCTCATGTAGCATCTGATGAAGAAACTAAGGTCGATCACTTCATAAATGGTCTTAATTCTGATATCTTTACTCTGGTTAATGCTGGAATGCCTAACACTTTTGCTGAGGCTCTTGATCGAGCCAAAAGAGCTGAAATCGGAATCATTAGGCAGAGAGGTTCTGAGTAGATGCAACGACCCCAACAGCCACAGAATCGACAGCAGTTCAGGCAAGGTAATAGTAGCGGTAACAGTGGCAACATAAGAGAGCAGTTTAGGGCCAGAGGGAAACAATTTAAGAGGCATGGCAATAATTTTTCGAGTTCTAGTGGATCGAGACAGTCTGGTTCAGTTCAGAGCACTGGTTATTCAGGCCCAACTTGTGGTCAATGTGGTGGTAGACATTATACCGATCAGTGTAGAGGAGTCTCGGGAGCTTGCCACTTGTGTAATCAGGTGGGACACTATGCTCGAGTGTGTCCTAATCGTGGCAGTAATATATCTCAGAGTGGGGGATCATCGAGACAGACACCTCACCAGAACCGCCAGACCCTTACAGTTCATTCCTATCAGCAGTCAAACCGGTCAGATCAGAACAAACAGAGTGGTAGCCACAGGGTAGGACAACCACCTAGACAACAGGCCCGAGTTTTTGCACTCACTGAGGATGAGGCACATAATTCTCCAGAAAATGTCATTGCAGGTAATTGTTTTCTGTCAGGTTATCCTGCTTATGTTTTGATGGATACCGGTGCATCACATACTTTCATAGCTGAGCACTTTGTCACATTGCATTCGTTGCATTCTATGCCATTATCATCTACATTATCTATTTCTAGTCCACTGGGCAAAGTGATGAAGTCAGCTGAAATGATAAATGGTTGTGAATTTCGTTATGAGGATAATGTCATTGAACTTGATTGTATTGTGTTGGAGATGTCTGATTTTGACTTCATAGTTGGCATTGACATGCTGACAAGATACAGGGCTACTGTAGATTGTTTTCAGAAGATTGTTAAATTTAGGCCTGATTTGACAGATCACTGGACGTTCTATGGTAAGGGTTCTCGAGCTAAGATTCCTTTGATATCTGTTTTGTCTATGACTCGTTTGTTGCAGAAAGGAGCAAAATGTTTCTTGGTGTATGCAATTGATATTTCAAGTTCAATACCTAAATTGATAGATATTCCAATTGCTAGTGAATTTTCAGATGTATTTCCAGATGAAATTCCAGGATTTCCTCCAGTCCGAGAGATTGAGTTCAACATTGAGTTGATGCCAGGTACACAACCTATTTCTAGAGCTCCTTATAAGATGACGCCAATTGAACTGAAGGAACTAAAGGAACAACTTGAGAATTTATTGGCTAAAGGATATATAAGACCAAGTGTTTCAACTTGGGGTGCTCCTGTTTTATTCGTGAAGAAGAAAGATGAGTCTATGAGGCTTTGTGTCGATTATAGACAGTTGAATAAAGCCACGGTAAAGAATAAGTATCCTTTGCGAAGGATTGATGATCTCTTTGACCAGTTGCAGGGTTCTTTAGTATATTATAAGATTGATTTAAGATCCTGATATCATCAGCTAAGAGTTAGAGATGCAGATGTACCTAAGACTGCTTTTTGTACCAGGTATGGTCATTTTGAATTTTTGGTTATGCCTTTTTGGTTGACCAATGCACCTGCGGTATTTATGGATTTGATGAACCATGTGTTTCAACGGTATATAGATCAAATTGTTGTGATCTTCATTGATGATATTCTTATTTATTCAAAATCTGAATTTGAGCATGCCGAGCACTTGAGCGCTGTTTTGCAGATTTTGAGAACTGAAAAGTTGTATGCTAAATTATCCAAATGCGAGTTTTGGTTGGATAGAGTGGTTTTTCTTGGACATGTGATTTCAAGTGCTGGTATATCAGTTGATCCGAGTAAAGTTGAGGCAGTCATCAATTGGTCTACACCGACATCAGTTCCTCAGGTGCGTAGTTTTATGGGTTTGGCAGGTTATTATCGCAGATTTATTAAAGGATTCTCACAGATTGCGAGGCCAATTACCCAGCTGACACAAAAGAATGCACCATTTATTTGGTATCAGGCATGTGAGGCTAGTTTTGTTGAACTTAAAAAGAGATTGACTAGTGCTCCAGTTCTGACAATTCCATCAGGTGTAGGAGGATTTACAGGGCACACTGATGCTTCACATCAAGGACTGGGTTGTGTATTAATGCAGCATGGACGTGTTGTTGCCTATGCTTCACGACAGTTGAAGCCACATGAGTCTAAATACCCAGTACATGACTTGGAACTAGCAGCAGTGGTTTTTGCTCTAAAGATTTGGCGTCACTACTTGTATGGAGAGAAATTTGAAATATTCACTGATCATAAGAGTTTGAAATATCTATTTTCACAAGCAGAGTTGAACATGAGACAGAGGCGTTGGTTAAACTTGTTGAAAGACTATGATTGCGAGATAAAATATTATCCAGGCAAGTCGAATGCAGCAGCCGATGCTTTGAGCAGAAAAGTATGCAATATGTCCTTGATCTCTAGCAGTGTATCTGATCTAGTAGAAGACTGTTGTTTTTCTGGTTTGGATTTTGTGGTAGACACTCAACCTGTAAGAGTGTTTGTGATTCAGGCAGAGCCAGAGTTTTTTGTAAAAACTAGAGAAACCCAAAGGGTAGATCAAAGCATTAAGAAATCAGTTGAACTCGTCAGATCAGGACATCGGTAAAAATTTTAGGTCAATACTGATGGTATTTTGTTTGTGAATGATCGTATTGTAGTTCCTAATATTTCAGAATTGAGGATACAGATTTTGCGTGATGCTCATTGCAGTAAGTTCAGTGTACACCCTGAAAATAAAATGATGTACAATGATTTGAAGAAACAATTTTGGTAGAAAAGAATGAAATCTGACATAGCAGAATTTGTATCTCGTTGTTTGAATTATCAACAAGTGAAAGCAGAAAGGAAGCGACCAGGAGGTCTTTTGCATAGCCTTAAGGTTCTAGAATGGAAGTGGGACCATATCACCATGGACTTTGTCACGAAATTGCCGAGGTCGTCGAGGGGTTGCGATGCAATTTGGGTTATAGTCGACAGATTAACCAAGTCTTCATGTTTCATTCCTTATCAAATGACATATAGGCATGATCAGATGGCCATATTATACATCAGAGAAGTTTTGAGATTGCATGGTGTGCCTATGTCCATTGTATCAGATCGTGATCCCATATTTTCTTCTCATTTTTGGCAGAGTTTACAAGAGGCCCTTGGTACTCGGTTGCATTTGAGTACGGCATATCATCCACACACAGACGGACAGTCGGAACGTACTATTCAGACATTAGAGGATATGCTGAGAGCTGTAGTGATTGATTTTGGTATTGGTTGGCAGGATTCATTACCACTTGTCGAGTTTTCTTATAACAACAGTTATCAAGCAAGCATTGGAATGTCACCATTTGAAGCAATATATGGCAGGAAGTGTCGATCTCCTCTGTATTGGGATGATTTATCTGAAGCACCAATTGTAGGACCTTATATGATAAGAGATATGACCGAGAAAGTGAAATTGATTCAGAGTCGTATACGAGCTGCTCAGGATAGGCAGGATAAGTATGCAAACATCAGGAGACGACCATTGATTTTTGAGAAAGGTGACGGAGTTTTTCTAAAAATATCTCCTTTCCGTGGTACAGTTAGATTTGGAAAGAAAGGAAAATTATAACCGAGATTCATAGGTTCGTATGAGATTTTGGAACGTGTTGGTGATTTGGCTTATCGATTAGCTCTTCCTCCTGCATTATCAGGTGTTCATGATGTTTTCATGTGTCTATGTTGAGGAAATATCATCCAGATCCTTCTCATGTACTTCCACCCGACGAGGTTGAGTTAGATCAGACTTTGAGCTACATTGAGAGACCGATTCAGATTCTAGACAGAAAAGATAAGCAACTCAGAAATAAATTAATACAGTTGATTAAAGTACAGTGGAACAGACATGGTGTCGAGGAGGCAACTTGGAAATTAGAAGACAAAATGAGACATAAATATCCAGAGTAATTCAAATGAAGTATGTTTCTATTTTCGGTCCTATTTTAAGTATTGATCATTTTATCGTAGACTTGTCATTGATGATTTGATTTCGAGGACGAAATATATTTTTAGAGGGGAGGAATTGTAATGACTGAAAATAAAAAAAGAAAAAAAAAATTTTGAAAAAAAATTTTTTTTTTACTGTTCACGGGTACTGTTCATGGATACTGTTCAAGCGCTGCGGCGCTATAATAGTAGCGCCTAGGCGCTTGAATTACGAAAATTTGGCGCTGAGGCGCTAGAAAGTGGCGCTGAGGCGCTAACAGATGCGAAAATTGATTTTGTAAGCTCACTTTGACTTCCACCAATCATTCACCAATTATTCTCTTTCCCTTCACACAAATCTTCCTCCATATCCTCTCCATTTCTACATTTCTTCTTCAATTTAAGGGAGATTTGTTCAAGAAAATTATGAAATGAAGTTAGAATTGTGATCCTCTCGTCACGGGCTTCACGAGGATGTAAGTATTTCCCATTTTTATTCAAGTTTGGAAATAGGTTGAAGTTTAGAATTGTATTTGAGGTTATATTTGAGATATTAAGATGTTGAACATGTTGTATTTGAGTTGGCTTGAATTTAAAATGGATATGAGCATGATTTCTTGTTTATGTGCAAAGAACGGTTTTTATGCCTTCTGTATTTCGAGTATATGGGATAGTTGTGTTTGGATTTTGGAGTTATGACCTTCATCAAACTTGTAGACAATCAAGTTAGCTTCGATTTGGCTCAAGAATCACTCAGTTCCATGAAAAATGAAAGAGATATGCTATATTTACTAAACCTGTTTTAGAATCCCGAGTTTGTGTATATGCCTTCTGTTTATTCGAATTCTGGGATTTATTGGTTGGGATTCTGGATTTGATGTTCAAATAAAAGTTATAGAACATTGTCTTGTCTTCTAAATGATATATAATGGGTTTGATTCCATTGAGTATTGAGGGAGTTATGCTCAAAATACTAAAGTGTGCCAGAAATGTGTTGGCGCAGAATTCGTGGGAATTGTGTTGTATGTTTCAGACTATGAACGACTAAGTAAATGACTTTATTTGATAAAAGTTTGTGAAGAAAATTGTTGGGCATTGAGTTTTCTTGCATATCCAATTTGCGGATCTTGATATGAAGAAGTATTGAATTAATTATGAATTTTGTACAGAAATTGCTCTGTTTTGATGAATGATCCAAGTTCTTGAGTTATAGTAGAATTCAGAGGTTCAAGACTTCGCACCTACACATTTCGATCTTCTTTTGGTAATATTTGAAAGGTATGTTACGGTCGGTAACATACGAGGTAAAAGTATCATTTTTATTTTAAATTGAAAATTCTATGGCTCGATGAAATACTTGTGATTTGATGATGATTGTTGTCTTGAGATGAGTTTATTATGATATCGAGATGATGATATTGATTTGCATCATTACATTGCATATTGAGCCACTTGTCGATTCAGATTTGATATGGCAGAGGTCGCCATGATTTATGGATTTGTTGGACGTATGGGGCTATAGTTGAGTTGGCATAGTGTATGCGGAGGTCGCTGCTTTGGCCTGAACACTCTCTATAGGCGCACCGTAGTCCTGGGATTGTAGAACACAGCAACCCACCCCGAGCGGATGAGTCGGTGGATGTTGCTGGGGGATTCTCTTCCCTTGGGTACCATATGACCAGATGATTCACTTGATCTTGAGATTTATTGATAGCACACAGCTTCTAATCATGCATTGCATTATATTGCATCTTTATGAAATTATATGAACTATTTGTCATTTTAAATCTCATATGTTATTGATTGTATCATACTGGGTTTATACTCACCGGCACATCGGCTACCTCTTGTTTTCATGTGCTTGACGGTAGGTGAGGCGAGGCTTGGGAAGCCAGAGTCCAGCTCCAGGCGAGGAGATATGAGTTAGAGTAGGATTCTCGGGTCTTAGGAGCTATGTGATGATGTTGGATTTCTTTGGTTCACTACTTTATTTTGGCATGTTAAAATTTATATTTCAAGTATTTGAGATCTTTAAATTATTTTAACGATATTTATGTCAGTTGGCACTGATTATGTATTTTACTCAATCATTTGATTTGTTACATTTATAATTATTTATATTACATGTCAGACCCGGGGCCCCACATTAACGATATATGCAGGCTGAGTCTTTAGACTCACTAGACTTGATTGTTGTAGGTACTGCTGAGGTCGGGACCGAGGGCGGGGACTAGTGAGCGAGATTGGGTCAGCAGTAGTAGGAACCCGAGGACCTCATGCTTCAATTTATTTATCTTTTTATGCTCAAACTCATTTTTACCTTGTTGAAATATTTTTAAGTTGTGGTTTGAAAACAACATTTACTTCCGCTGCTATTTTAACATTAAATCTTTGTATCAGTTTATTTTGTGAATGAGGCGTGTTATTTATTTAGAGAGAAAAATTTTAAATAATTTCTTAAATTTACAAATACGAAATACGGGCCTCTACACCTCGTCTCCTCATACTCGTCCTCACTTGCATCGATCAAGTCTAGTGAGTTTAAATACTCAACATGTATAAACTAAAGATAACAAATAATGCATAATAAAACAACATGAATTTTAAATTAGGACATACGTACTAAAACTTGAACATACTTGCATAAACATACACGTGCCATCATATCATAAAATTTTTCATAAACATGGTTGCATTGAACATACTTGGACATACATAACATTATCATTTCGCGTAGAGATATGTTTCAAAGTAAGTGACCCATAACATAGTGCACCTGATCAGACTAAACCACAGTGCTGGGCTGGCAGGGATGTCCACTACCACATACATCAGATCCCCGGTCATGCTTTACCGGGTGGATTGGTCCCTGGTCATGTTTTACCGATTTTCGATCCTGATCTAAACCCATGCATGCTTTACCGGGGTGGAGAGGTCACCGGCCACGTTCACCGGTTTCCAAACCCATTCATAATTGGTTACAAGACATTTATCATACCTCAAAAACATAAAATATTTTCTTTTGCACATCGAGCAAACTTACATGGCCTTGAGGGGTATGTTGGATCTCGCTTGGGGGCCACTGCTGCACTAACTAACACAATTTCATGAACTTTACTTCCATAACTTAGACGTAATAGTCATGCTCACCACCGAAATGACAATTTGCTTATGACGTTCTAAATCACTTGGGACTTTACTTCGTTTAATCCTCGTACTAAACTATGACATCGACCCCGAAACAATCTCTATATAAAGTGTGAAAATTTCCCAAACTTGAAAGACATGAACATAGAATAGTGGTTTAAAAGTCATGGACAAGCGCTTAGGCGCTAGACACTGCTGCGCTGCAGTGCTACATAGCGCCTAGGCACTAACTCCGTGGCACTAGCAGAGCTGAAGCTCTAGCGCTGCGGTACCACAAGGGCAGCGCCACGGCGCTAGTGCTACGCAGAACGGGCACTGTAGCGCTCCCTGGTCAGCACTGCGGCGCTAACCCTGCGCACAACCAACCAAAAGAACACATTTTGATGCAATTTTAAAAGTTACACTCAAACGACTCAAACCAAAGCAACGAGACTCATCCTAGGACACTATGGCAATGATTCAAATTCACACGACACCCCAAAACAACGGTGGAAATCATGCAATTCAACATAACCCGGTTTTTACACCAAAACGCTTCCTATGACTTCTAATGCAACTAAGTGTCTAACGACACAAAACAAAGCACCAAAAATCAACCCAACATCACACTCAATATACCTAATTGCAGCAGTGATCACACAAAGGTTCCCAACGAAGCCTGCAACAAATATACTTCAAGAACACATTTTCATAAAATCGCAGTTTGAGCAGCCCCACGAAAACGATCATAACTCACTCGTTTCTTGTCCAAAAATTTTGAATTTACCGTAAAATCGAAGGTATCAAAAAGTACTACGTTTTATATGTTAAAATTTTTTCCAGAAAATCAACTAAAAATGAACAGTACACAAAATGACCGCAACATCTGGTTTTGAGATCTAAAAATAGTTTCAAATTCAATCCAACCAGTTTTGCTCAAACTCTTGCACACCATACATTAATTTTTACACATAATAAACATCAAAACATAAACTATGACGAGATCGATGCAAAAACAAAAGAATATACATGCCTTTGATCTTTAAAACTCTTGAAACGACAATGCAGAAGTGGGAAGGATGCGAGGGTCGATCCGGGATGAATCATCACACGATTTCTCGAAGACAACCAACGTGAATCTACAAAACTTTGACAAGGGAAGGGTGGCTACTTCTGAAAGCACTAAGAACCCTAACTTTCTTCAAGGGAAAAGAAATAGAATTGCAAGAGATGTGTGTGTGTGCAATAGCCGAAGTGTGTGTGTGTGTGTAATTGTGGGTGTGTGCATGTAATTAGAGGTTAAATTAGGGGAAAAGTGCTTTGTGAGGCCCGGGGCCGAAGAAGGCGGGCGGTGATCGCCGGTGCCATGAGGTTGCAAGGACAATGAACGGCTCCTGACAGGCTTCTAGGCGGAGGGAACATGAATGAATTGATCTTACACCGGAAGGAAAGGGATTCCAAAACTGTTCAATTTAATGGACTGTACAGTTAAAGAGGGCTTAAAAGATTTGATATGTACTACTCATACCACGAAGGTTCATCTTCTTTTCGGTAGCTCATCACATAAAAAATCCAAAGTTAAACGTGCTTGACTTAGGACAATTCTGGGATGGGTGACCTCTTGGGAAATTCCTATGGTGCGTGTGAGTGATGACATAAGCACGCTGGAAAGACTCGTCTTGGTACAGTGAGAACAGTCGTCGAATCTGAGGCGTTACAGTTGGTATCAGAGCCGACCTCTCCTAGTACGGTGTATGTTCGGGGACAAACCAAGCGGAAGCTGGTGGGCATGTGAGGCCCGGGGCCGAAGAGGGCGGGGGGTGATCGCCGGTACCATGAGGTTGCACGGACAATGAGCGGCTCCTGACAGGCTTCTAGGCAGAGGGAACATGAATGAACCGGTATTACAACGGAAGTAGAAGGATTCCGAGACTGTTCAATGTAATGGACTGTACAGTTGAAGAGGGCTTAAAAGATTTGATATGTACTACTCATACCACGAAGGTGCATCTTCTTTTCGGTAGCTCATCACATAAAAACTCCAAAGTTAAGTGTGCTTGACTTGGGACAATTCTGGGATGGGTGACCTTCTGGGAAGTTTCCTAAGGTGCGTGTGAGTGATGACATTACACGCTGGAAAGACTCGTCTTAGTCGTCGAATCTGGGGCGTTATATGCTTAATTAATAAAAAAATAATGTTAATGAAAATGTTAATCCATACTAATTTTAATAAAATCCGCTAATTTAAAATAAAATACACAAGTCACAAGTCTTTAAAAGTTTAAAATCACCTAATATTTAAATTAGGATTTAAAATAATTGAAACTTAATAAATCATTTAAATGCCACATTCTTGACTTGAAATAAAATACCACATTTTAAAAAATCGCTCCAAATCATCGTCGGTCTCTTTCCCTCGATCCTACCTCGAATGATCGCCTGAAACATGAAGCTCAGGAAAATATTTTAACGTACATCACATTAACATAAATAATTTAAAATAGTGCAAATTCATAAATCATGTATCTCTAAAATCATTTTAAATTTAAATAAATAATTTAACAATTTAATTAAATGCATGGATTTTACGTGTACTGATTTTGGGCTCTACATTGTCAATTAGGGTTTCTGGGGCAAAATGGTCATTTTGCACTCAGGTCGAGTTAGCAATCCTGGAAGCGCCCTGATAACCAAAAATTATATGTTTTAAAATGTATATGTTTATTATGAACATATATTTTTATGAAAATACGGAAAATATGTTGCATGTTTTGTTTTAAGAAAATGTACGCACATGCAGGATTTTTATGAGTGATGAATACAATGACATGTTTTTTAAGAAGGAGAGTTGGTTGTGACTAATACTAACACGAACACGAACACGAAGACGTACATGTTAGAACAAGGCTCAGTGGATGGGTAATACTGTTACTGATGTCCTAGCCACCGGGAACCGCGGTTATACGTAGATGGATCCATCGAATTAAAGCTGATACGAAAGTCACAACTAATGATCTGAATTCAATTAAAGAAAAATAATACGTATACGATGTCACGATATGACATGATTTGATATGAATTTGTTTACGTTTATTTTAATGCTTTGAATGATCATGAAAGTTACTTTGTTTACGGTACTTTTCACTGTGGCATGATATGTATACATACTTGTTGTGACGGTTCAGGCGTGTTGAGTCTTTAGACTCACTAGGTGTGGATGGTGCAGGTAATCAGTTTGTTGATGAGGAGACTGGAGGCGCAGAAGACTGAGTAGGCTGAGCTGGGGTGCACATGTTAACCCGAGGATCTTGTATTCTTCCGCATATTATGATAATGAGTCATGGGTATGAACAATATTTCAAACGTTTTTGCATCTCTTTTTACGTTGATGATTTTGACAGATGTTGAGTTCTTTTAAAACAGTAGATTAGGAGATTGATTTCATTTTAAGATTTAATGAACTGCAGTTATTTTTATTCAGTGGTTGGATGACTTTTTAAAATGCATGATTGACTGCTTTTATTGCATGCATGTGTTTTGTGGATTTCCGAAAAAATATTTTTTTAAAAAAAATAAATAAATTGTTCGATATAATTTTAAGCAGTAGACGTTTTAGTTGGTATCAGAGCAATGATTCTTGTGAAGGGTTGTGCCACCGCCAGCTTCAGAAGCTCAGTCGTCATGCCTCAAGTCTGTAAGTTTACATGTTTTAAATTATTTGAATGTTTTATGCTATCACCTGCATGTTTACATGATATATGTTTTACAGTACATGTTTATCTGTCTATATGTTTTAAGAATAGATGCTTTAGAATTTTTATGCATATTACAACATGAAATAAGAAATTATATGATTTTCATACATGCTGGCTTTGTGGTGGAATTGGATATGATTAAGAATTTGGCTAATGGGTGTTAGTAAAGGTTGAAAATGATTTGACTACTCTTTGGGTCATATGTTAGTCATTAAGATTATGAAAGTTTTTGGGGTATGTAAATTTTCTAAGAAAATACTGATGATCCATGGTTACTAATTGAGTTAATTTTTGAGAATTACGTATAAGACATAATGATTCAATGACTGCAACGGTCTTCAGAAATATAAAAACATATAATTTGAGATTTTAGGTGTTGATGAAAAGGTAAATCGGTTATGAAGATTTATTTTGGGTTTAATAAGCTTAAGATTATTGTACTTTAAGTTACGTGATACCTATAAAATTGAATTAAGAACGCCAGGAACTTATAGGTAATTGTAGAATTTTTGAAATTAAAGACAAATTGGATAATTTCCGAGGAAATTAGGAATTAAATTTGCAATTGTTAAGAAATTTGGGGACTTTTTTAGCAATAAGTGAGAATTGAATGGTTTAAATGATAAGAATTTTCGATGATTTAGGCTTGAAGGGATATTTAGAACCTCGAAATATATGGGTTATAATGTTATAAAGAATGGTAATCAAGGGCATTGTAGGATGAATCAATCTTGGGCTTGAAAATATAAGCGTTAGTTGAATAATGTTGTGGCAAATTAAGAATTTAGAGTGATGATAACTTAAGGTAAAGTTGATCAATTAGTTAAGTTGGAGGATTAGACATTAAGTTTTCATATTTTTGGGAACTTAAGGTTTGATTTTCATTTATCATAAGTTTTAGTCATGATCTTAAGAGTTAAAATTATATCTTTGTTAGGGTTAATTTTTTTTTATAAAGTTGGATATGATTGATGGTTAGGTTACTTGAGAGACGTATGTAAGAAGTGAGATAGGCACCATGTCTCGGAGAAATTAAAAATGTTTGTTCTTAAAAGCCTAGTAATATTATGATATTTGGAAGTAAGTATTTATGGTATACTCATAAAAATTTAGATGTTATGCTTTATAAGAAATAAAGACACTTGAGGAATTTTTGAAAGTCATTAAGAAACCTGGGATTAAGTGGATGTGTGTTGGGATTATGTTGTCTAAAGAATATTTGAGTTGTGTAAGTTTGAATTACAATATATAGGTGTTTATATAAAAAATTTGGGTGAAATAAAAACAAAAAAGAATTTTTTGTATTCAACATAGGTTACCGATGAGCAAATATTAAGATATTTTTATCGAGTAAGCAATCTAAAATTTTGATATGTGGATTCTAAAATTCCACGGATTTTAAGTGAAGTCGAATTATTAAAGTTAGTCTAACGCTAACATGGGATAACTTATTAAGTTTTATACGCTAGTATTAATTAAGCATCAAGGATGCGTCAGAATTTGACATTCGTTCTAATGAGAAAAGTCCAAATGTTTTAGGCCTCGACTATATTGTAATTGGGAAGAAAATAGTTTAAGCATGTAATTGATGCTATAAAGGTTTTATTATTTTGGTAGAAGATCGATATTGTAAATTTCGGGTTTTATGGATTAACACTACTCGAAATTAATATATGCAACAATTTGATATTTGGGATGTACTTGTAAATATTTAAGTTACGTTAGTTTGGTGTCGTAAGATAAAGATTCGATTCAAGGATCTTAGGCTAATATTATTTTATGGGGTTGAGATAAAGTTTAACGATTAAATGTATTACCCAAGATAGAAGTCGATTAGTAAATTTTGGTGCTAAAATCTTTTAAGTCAAACTGCATAAATGCTAATATTTGGATTTAAAGCCTTAGCATACATTGAGCTCAATAAATTTAAGAAATGATTCTTTTGGGATTTTTATATTGAAATATAATTGGCCGAAGAACATTTGGGTATAGTATATGAAGAGTAAGGTGCGATAAGTTTGGACCTCCATTTATAGTACTAGAAATTGTGAGAAAAGTAAAAATTCGAGGTCATAGTAAAATAGAACTAAATCACCATATGTCGTTTTAAGTCGAGATTCGCAAACGAGGATGTTGAAGACAAATTTAATTAGGATTGAGGAGACATGAGGACAACCTAACACTTATTTTATCAGAGTGGTACAGCGAAAACGTGGATTATTGGGATACTAGAATTTAAAGTCTAAAATTTTCTATTATTGAGGATAAGCGAATTTTGGGGACGAAATTCAATATAAGGGGGATAGATTGTAACGTCCCAAATATTTGAAGGTCCACATGAACCACATGCATGCAAGTTATCAAATTTCTTATGTATTTTAAATAATTTATTTTTAATGCATTAAATTCATGATTTTAATATGAATATATATTTTTAATTCTTGGTTCATTAAGATTGCATGACATAGGGCTTTTAGTAGTATTTCACGTTCGAACGAGGAACGGGGACCAAGGACAATTAAGGAAAAATATTTTTATTAAATAATTATTTTTAATTATAAAATATATTGTGTAAATAAGGGTGATTTTAAAAAAAAAATGGGCCTTGGTAGGGTATTTTTATTCGTCGGGTCATATTTTTAACCGGTACACAAATTTTAGCAAATCGGGGGACGTTTTGAGAGTTCGAGCAATATTTTCAAAAATGTACCTAAACGAGATATTTTTCGAGAGTGTTTTTGGGCTTAATGTGATTATCTAATGAATAATGGGCTCAAAATTTTACTTATCCTCATTACTTTTAATTAAGGGATCATTATACACTAAATATTATATTAAACCAACCATCAAAAACCCTAATACCTACCCAAAACACTTCGGTCGCCCCTCCCCATTCAGTAGCAGCCACTTTCGAAAAACACCAGCAGTAACCTTCGAATTTTCTTAAAGTTTTGCAAAGAATTCTTTCCCCGTCTCTCCGGTGTAAGTTCTACGCGAATATCTCAACGGTTTTGAGCGTATACACGGAAAGGCACACCCTATACCTCGTTTTCTCATCATTAACATCAATATATATCTATTTGTGTGTTATGCATGAAAAAACATCAGCTCTACTATATTATATGCATATGGATCAAATTTGCATGGAAACACCTCACTTTTCCTTATGTAACTCACGCTTTTGTTGACATGGTCGTAGTGGCTGCTGAGTCTGATGTTAAGAGACGATCTGCAGCAGGTTTAGTGAAGGTTTAAATGTAGAGATCAGGTTTGAAGCGTGCGGCTTAGGGGTCGATCGGATCTTGTGTTCTTGGTGGTTATCATGGAGAGATCGGGGTAAAAGGGGTGAGAGCAGTGTGCACGGGCTTGAACCAAGCCGTGGTCCAAAACTTGGTGGGTCTCTGTCAAGGCTGGGAATGGTCCATGAGCTGCTGGACGCAAGGTTTGAGGTGATTTGAAAGTTAAGTGTCAAGTTGGGTTGCTTCATGGGTGAGCCGAGCGATCCGACAGGTAGAGGCTGAAGACGTGGGTTTTGTTGGTCCAAGAGGGATCTAATGGCTCGACCTTGGTCTTAAGTGCACTAGGGTTCGAAAGTTCTTACGTGAATAAAATTACAGCAGCTGGTCGAGGGTTTTCGAGGGCTTTAGGTTGTCTGAAATGTGTGATTTAGGGCTGGTCGCGTGTGGTTAGGTCATGATTTAAGTGTGAAAAGATTTGGATGAGTTTCGGGTAAATTCGGGATAAAACCGGGACCCTTGTAGCTTGGAATTTGAGGTAGAATAAGCTAAGAATTCTTCTAGGCTTCTTTAACTTGAGGTGTAATTTGAGGGAGAGAAAATCATTGAGGGAGAAAGGAAAGAATCGATGGAGAAGGATAGAAATGAGGAGTGAATGGTTTATAATTATATTTAAAAGGCTTCAAATACACCAAAAACGTGTTTTCAAACATCACTTCTGCACTGACTAGCGCCACGACGCTCGTGCTACGGTGCGGCGCTGTCAGGTGCCAGGGCTCTGCGGCGCTGTCACTTGCACTCCATGGACTCCAGCAGCGTTCTGTGCGCAGCTTCCTCAAATATTGCTCCAGAAATGCCTCTTTCCTTCATAATTAGGAAAAGTGGTAAACATAACAATTTTGCATGCATGTGGTTTACGTAGGTTGGTTTTTCGTACGTTATAGTATTTTCCGTATTTTCATTAAAATTCATGTTCATAATAAACATATACATTTTAAAACATCAAATTTTTGGTTATCATGGCGCTTCCAGGACTGCTAACTCCACTCGGGTGCAAAATGATCATTTTGCCCCCAAAAACCCTAATTCACCATTTTACCCCTGGACTTCTAAATTTCGACACGAACCCAACCAAATTTATTGAAACACCTCAAAACATATTTATAACCATTTCTTAGACGTATTCAGTAAATTTTATAATTTGTTTTAACACTCAAATATACGATCGTTGGCGAGGGTGCGACGTTGGATGACCGGACGACGAAGAACACAAGCTTTTTTTCTCCTCTTAATTTTCAAAAATTTGAATTGTGTGTGTGGTGTGTTTTCGGCTGCTGGTGCGAAGGTTAATTGTGGTGTTTTGAAATCCTATGTAGCTTATTTATAATTAATTAACATGTTAATGGGCTTGAGTTTTGAGCTTGCAAGCTTAAGGGTAATTGGGCCTACTTAAAATAATTAAATTGGGCTCAATAACACTTATTTAATTAAAACAAAAGTTTATAAAATTATTTTCTCAAAAATAATATTTTTGATCTTTTAAAACTCCTTGTTTGCCCAAAACCGACTTCCCGGGAAAAATCGAGCTCGACTCATAAAATAATTCGAACTCCAACATTTTTAGGAAAAATTAAACTATTTTTAATGATATTAGGAAGCCTTACCATTATTTAAATAAAATAACATATTCTTGTCTTGGTCGTCCCCAGTCTCCTTTTCCCTGCCTATTATTTAATATTCGGGTAAAATCCTTAATTTCATGAAATCATGTCATTATCATTTATTCATGAAATCATACATTTAATCATATAATAACTATCATGCTAGCATTTAAAATCAATGTCTTGGCTTGCATATCCAATTAGCCTCATTTAATTTGAAGGTCTGAGTAAAGAGTTATTCTAAATCTCCCAACATGTGTCATATCAATAACAACGAGACACACGACACACTTCGGAGCGCTTTTGGCTTGTCTTCCACAATGATTTGAACAAAACTCAAAACACGAAAGTTATAACCTTATATCTTATCTTTCTAATGAAAGTAACTTGACATCAATTGGATCAATACATAAAACATTATGCTAAAAACCACAACTACTGCCACATTTTTCATACTGTTTCTGCACTTTCATTTCCTATTTGACTCAAGATCAACTTCTGTTCTACCTATTCATTACTATTCCCAATCACAATTATATAACCTAACTCCAACAACTATTCCAATAAACATAACTATAATCATTCTAATCCCATTTCAATAAACAAAACCATAAAAAAATAACCATTTAACATAATCTCAACCATTAAATCATAAAAAATGATCATAACAATAATAAACCATAGAGATTAACATGATAAAAGTTGGGCCATTACACTTTTCCAGTACTCTGCTGTATTTGTTTTTACTGTGTTGTGTAACTTAGCGTTTCAGTAGGCTGAGGGTAAGTCCTACTGAAGTGGGTGTGTACCAGTGTTGTACTGTAACATCCAAAGTCTTTTAGTGATACCTTCTGGAAACAGAAGAAGGGGAGACGTAGAAGATTTTATCTTCGAACTTCCAGAAACAACCATTGTTCTTTTACCTACTGTTCTATTGCATTTTTCAGTACTCCATCGGATCGTTTCCGCACTTACTATTGTGATCTGGTGGACTTACTTTTGAACAAGATAAGTTATAATCTCTAACAGGATTCTAGCACCCTTTGCAAAATCTCCCAACAAAGGAAAGAGTTTATTCACCCCCTCTAAACTCTATATCGATGCTCAACAATTTGAATTCTGACATTGGAAAATAAAACATGCATGAGTCGAATCCTCAAAATCTAATGCAGTAAAAATATTCTTCCGTCGAGATGATTATCACAATTTCCTCGATACTAAACCATATAATAGTAATAATCTCATTCTATATGATCCCTTATCAGACCTACCATTGAATTTATCCCTTCGACCCAAACGAGTCAAAATATATATGGTGATTAAATAAATTTTATTATGGTTGTCTTTGTACAAATATTTTCCAATCAATGATATTTTGTTATTCTTTTCCTATAGGGTTACAATTCATGTTATAATTAAGTCTTCTTCCATCAAATTCAAATCCATTGTTGATCCACTACGCGCACTTCTGATGATGATGAAATTGGATTACATAACATCATGATGACGAATCAAGAGTTTAAGTTCAGCTTCTGAGCAAAATTTTCTAGTACCTTTGTTTTCTATTGCTATAACGCCCCGAAAATTTAAAGATCCACGCAAACCACATGCATGCAATTACTAAATTCTTTGTATTTTAATTAAATTGTTTTAATTGCATAAATTAATTATGTTGTGCATTTTGACATGTTTAAAATATACTTTTCTACATGGTTGCATAAAATTGTATTTTTAATGAATATTCAAGTTACAATCGAGGAACGGAGACCGAGGGCAGAAAACGTAAAATGTTTTTATTAAATAACTATTTTTAATTATTTAAAATATGGTTGATGGTTTTTCATATTTTCGAAAATAAGGGGTTTTGAGGTAATTTTATACGTCGGGACGGAAATTTTATCGGTGTTGGTTTTCAACTAAAATACGAGCTTTTAGGCAACCCGGCTAATAAATTCGCAAATTTACTTAAACAAAAACTTTGTTAATATTTTATTAAATCCTAATTATGATTAATGGGATTAATTTAGTGGCTTAATAGGCCTAAGCCTAGTTAGTAATTTAATTAGCTATATAAAATAATAAATACCTAAAAAACCCTACACCATGCAACAAAGAAACTCACGCCTCCCACTTCAGAATTCTGAAAATTTTTCTCCCAAAAACACAACACACACGGCACAACATATTGAAGGAAATTTCGAAGGTTCAAGGGGATTCAAGCCAAAGGTTTCACTCCGTTCTTCGTCGTCAACGTTATTTCGTGCGTATAAAACGCAAAGGCACGCCATACATCTCTTTTTCTCATCCATCATATCATAGTATTGTTTTAATTATTGTATGCATGAAAGGCATAAAGTATCTATCTTTATTTTACGGATTATTGCATGCACACATGAGAGAACTTGAGGTTTTGATGCAAATTCATGATTTTATTGTGTAAAGGGGCTGCCATGGTCATAGGTTTTGCACAGGTGATGTTTATGCATGATTTAGAGTCACACACACACTCATCCTAAACACACCAAAGTCGAAGAAAACCAAGCAAAACCAGTAGGAAGCGATTTCGGCTGTCATAGGGTCATAGGGATCGATTCCTTGCAATGAGGATTTTGAGCTGGGTTCGGTTAGACCAGGGCCTGGCAAGGTTGCTTGGTTCAATCAAGGGAAGAGTCCTAGCCAAGCTAGGACTCGGGTTTGAAGGCTGGGAGGAGTCCTGATACACAAGGACTCCTACCCGAGAGTCATGGGAAGATTGCGTGCAGGGGCGCGTAGCTTGCTGGGAGGGAAGAACTCGGTCCAAGGCTCATGGATAGGGTTAGGGTGAGTCCTAAGGGTCCTAGGGAAGTGCACAATGTGTTGGTTTAGGGGCTGGGCTCGCTGGTGAGGGCTGGGACGCAAATCATAGAGTCCTATCACAATAGGGACTCTCGGCCAGCTTAGGGGGTAATTGAGGGGTTTCGTTTTTGTTGTTTGAGATGGTCTCTAAGTGATCTAATGGTCCAGTAGGGTTCTCTAGGATGTTGGTCAGGTTTTCGATCAACTTGGCTCGGGGTGACTCGTGAAAATCAAATGTTGGCTCGGGGTCGAAGTTATGTGTCATACAGGGTTCCTAAAATAAAATTAATTGAAAAATTGCTCACGGGGGTTGAGTCGTGGTTCATAAGGGTTAAAATAATATAAAAAGTCTAAATTTAGAATTTAGGAATTTTATATTAAAGTTTGGAATTTTTCGGGATTAAAACACCATCAAAATAAATAATTAAAGATAAATGAAAAAGTCTAATATTTAAGCTAAATAAAATTATGAAAAAATTAATTTAAGCTTAAATAATTATTTGGGACATGTTAAAGTCAAGAAATCAAGAAAATAGTCAAAAACGTAAAATGTCAAGTCCAGGGGTAAAACAGTCTTTTTGCACCTAAAAATTAGTAAAGGCCATGGCAGTGTCCTAAATGCTGTTTTTATGATATTATGACTATTTTTGAATGTTTATGAGATGTTCATGATTAAATTATGATTTGTTTTATGTCCATGGATTTTTATGATTTAAGATTGACATTTAAAAGACATGTTTCATGCTTGTTTTCAAAAATAAAAATGATATGTGATGCATGATTTTTATAAAGTGATAGAAATGTAAAACTTTTAAGAAAGTGAAGTAATTGTGACTATAATGATGTTATGTGGAGATATCGTGAGGGTAATGGTCCCAGTGGGAGCCCGACGATCGTATTTTCCATGACACCATTGAGGATTTGAGGTCATGAGATTTGAGGTAAGAATGAGAATATCGTGAGGGGAGAGGGCCCCAGAGGGAGCCCCGACGATCGTATTTCTATTCGAAAGAGGATAGGCCAAGGCTCAGTTGACCGGTGAGAGTGTCGCTGATGTCCCCGCCGCCAAGTACTGTGGTTACATGTAGATGGATCCAACGACTTTTTGAGATTTGAGGAAAGTCAAAATTAACGATGTAAAGCCCTGAGCCTGTCCTCAGACCCTGCAATCACAGTTCTTGGCACTCAGCTCAAGAACTGTACGTCTCAAAAGTGGTTGCAACAAAAGATCTAAAAATAAATTTTGCCAAAGGTATCTGATTAAAATCTCGTGACCAGTAAAATAAATCAGAGTATTTTGATTATTTCATAAAACATAAAACATGGCGGTCCTCAGGTTTAGCCTCCCTGAAAGGATCGGTTAATAAGTGAAATGTGTTTAGAAAGGGGGGTTGAATAAACACTCACAGATTATGTTTGTTTTTCGTTGGTTGAGTTCAGTTCAATGACAAACTGAAACTTAATAGCTCGTAAGTCGATGACAATCAGTTTAACTGAGAAAACAATTGCGGAAGTAAATTGAATGAAAGATAGAATAACTAAAATAAAATGTAACTAAAGTAAAAAGCAGGCAATTTGTTTCTGGATGTTCGGAGAATGGAATAACTCCTACGTCACCCCTTCTATCACGAAGATAGGATTTCTACTAAAAGACTTTGATCGAATACAATGTTTGTACTGACCCAATTCAGTTTGGTCTTATCAATGCCACAACTGAAACTCTTAGTTACAACAGGCTATTTCAGTTCGTGACTGATCTTAGCACAACTTAACAATATAACAGAGATTATAGTGTGCTAACAAGCTCAAAGACGGTAGCCTTGAATGCTACAGATAGAACTTAGTAAAAGTGAGCTTTTTGAATTCAGCAGAGTAACAGCTTGAGTAAAATAGTAGTTCTTGTGTGTCGTGCTTCAGCTGCTCTGTTCGCCTATTTATAGGCTTCTCTTCCAACGGTAACTTGATATAATATTTGAATTTTATATCCATTGATTTGCCACGTCGATATTCTTCTGACAATCGTACACTGTAGACTCTGAAATGCGGCGTTCCACTACGAGTTGCAGTCTTCTTGTACTGATGTCGGTTGAACATCTCTTTCATTTGATGACATGTTAAGGCTGAGCGATCAGCTGATGAAAGTAGCTGATAAGCTTGTGCTGAGTGAATCAACTGATCAGTTCCCAACTGATCAGTCAGCTGTCTTCAGGAATCCAATTAGGTTCAATTGATCAGTCAGTTAACTTCGAAAGTTCAGTTCGGCTGGATTCGGTTGCCTTGATACCTCATGTGATACTTCAGTTAGGCACGTTGCTTAATATGAATACTTGATCAGTTCGTCCAATAGATAAATAGTTTGTCAAACAACCGTAATTAAGTTTCCAACAATTTCCCCCTTTTTGGTGTTTGACAACACTAAGCCAATGATAACTGATCAATTAATCTTATAAACGTCCCTAAAATCGGTTGTAGATAAAATAATAATTTTCTTGTATAGATTCGTACAAAAAAAGAAAGAAATAATCTTTATAAATAATTCCATGTACAAGTAAATCCGTTAAATTCGTCAACTGATTTGACTGTAGCTTAGGTCTCTATTCCCTCTTTTTGTCAAACGCCTCCATTCTGATAGACAATCTTTTAACATCAGTTGATAGAACTTTAACAGAAGTGGCTACGCCTGATCCTGCATTCGGCATAGTGGTTTGCATCAAGTCTATCTTTCTGGAAACAGATGTCTCCATAAAGTCAACTCTCTTGCTGATTACATCTTGGGTTACAGAGAGACTTTCAGCTAAGCCTCTATTCTTTCTAATCTCTTCTGTTGCAAGGGAAAGAGAGGTCACGGTAGCATTAACAGCCTTCAGCTTTTCTGAGTTGAATACTTCTGCATGTTCCAGTTTTAAAGTATGCGCGAGTTGAGTTCGCTGAATCTGGGAAACTTCAGAAAGTATTTTGTGCATATTATTCTGAATGTCTTGAATTTCTTCAAGAACTGCTTCAAGATCACCAGACGACTGAGGAGGTAATTGTCCAGAAGTTCCAGCTTCTTGTTCTTTAGAGACTTGATCAAAGACTACCAAAGTCCTGTCAGATACAACTGTCTCAGCCATAGTGTGTTCTGGAACAACTGATTCAGTAACCTCTACTTGCCCTGGAGGAGGAGAAGAAGGATCCTGAATGGCAACTGAGCTGTCCTGATGTAGAGGTAAATCTGTAAGACCTTCAGTTGGAGGATCATCAACTGGTGCTTCTGCCTGAGTATCAGCTGAGATTTGGGCTGGCTTGTCAGTTGGAATATTTTCAAAATTGAGCAACTGGGCCTCCACATTTTCAGCGATTTCTTTATCTGTGGACTGAGCTGGCACATCAGTTGGATCATCTTGTTGAACGGGCTCTTCAGTTAAGATAGATGCCTCTACAATTGCTTGATCAGTCGAGTGATCAACTGATTCAGAAATGAGCTCCTCTGGTTGAGATTCATGTACTACTGACTGAATAATTTCATCAATATTTGCAAGGGTTAAGTCAGCTTCTGAGTACAATAGTGGATCAGCAATAGAGGTTTCAGGCACATCCTGAGCTTGCTCTTTATTCGGTGATAAGGGTTCTTCCTCTTCATCTGAAGACCCTCCATGAATAACTAATTCCTTATCTTGTTCCCAAAATTGTATCTGTACATGCAGGCAAGTAAGATCTGAATCCAACTGAGTAAGTACAGCTCGATCATTGTAAGCAGTTGGATTCGTCGGAATGTAGTTGGCTTTCAACTTTTCAACTAGCTGAGCCAACTTCTTGGCTCTCATTAAATCAAAGAAATAAGTTTTTCTTTCCAAAGCCTGCACAATAATAGCAGCTTTAACTATCCTCAAAATGATGGCTTCCAATCTGATAAACTTTTTCAGCTGAGACTTCTTCTTCAATTGTTTGGCAAATGTGTGAGTTCTGTATGTGATCCAAGCCTCAAAAGTTTTCAGTTTGGATGCTGCAAAAGCATTGAATTGTTCCCAAATTAGGTCAATGTGTGTCTGGATAGCATTTGTTGGCCTGGGGTCTTCAATCATCTTGCCCTTGCCTTTCTCATCAGAAAGAATATGTGAAATGTTCAGACCCGAACGAGTCGTTTCCACCAGTTCTTGAATAGTGACCCCTTTGGGTCGAGCCTGAGCAAAAATGGTAGGGCGATTGACAGTTTGTAGAGAAGGTACTGCCCTGACAGACTCTTTTTCAGTTGATGGAGGCAACTGATCTCTTGCTGAAACTTCAGCTATGATGGCTTTCAGAGGAATAGCCTGAATAGGCTGTTGAGCGTCGGAAGATTTCATCCTTTCAGTTGCTTTCGGCGAGACTATTTGCTTGGTTTTCTGAGTTCTGGGCTTTTTGATGACTTTGGGAGATGGGGTTTTCTCCGTTTCGGATTCACTGACAATCAGCTTCTTTTTGGAGGACTTCAGCTCTGTCAGAGTTTTTGCCCTTTTTACAGACTTGGGAGCAGCCTGCTGTGCTCCAATCTCTTTTTTGATGTTGACGAATTGATGAGGAGATAGATCCAATTTAGCTTTGGGCGGCATAATATTCTTAGCATTGAAAACTTTGAATTTGAATGATCTTTTAGAATCATCAGCCACCAACCCTTTAATTTTCAGCAAATAGCTTAACTGAACAGCAAACCCTTTGGACTGTTTGGTAGAATGAAGCATGTTCTTCAATATGTTGAAGGTGAGTCGCCTCCAATTGAGTCTCCGGCCTGCCATGATAAAGGTAAGAGCCTGAAATTTTTCCAAAGTAAGAGCAGCAAAGGATCCTGCCTTTGCCAATAACCCCTTGGCCACAATGTTAGCCAACAACTGAACCTCATGTTTGAGTTCCTTCTTTGGATCGGAAACTTTGATTTTCCGTCCATCAGCGGAGAGTTGAGTTTGCATCTCTTCAATATCTGATGCTTTAACAGCAGCAAGGTGTGCCAATCCATCAGACGTCAACAAAAATATCTCACCAAAGGAGTCCTTAGATATGGTCAACAACTTACCTTTGACAGTAGATGAGATGCTTCCATCCTGATTGATAAATCCACTGGAGTAGAAATCGAAAAGCTCCTTTGGATAGCTCTCTTGGGAAGATTGTCCCAAGAATGTTCATAGACCAGCTGCTTGAAGCTTCTGAAATACATCCTTGACCTCGGCTTCTTTAATCGATAGGACTGAATCAAAATTGATTGCCGTAGCATTCAACATATGCGCTGGGATCTGATTTGCCATTTGAGCTGAAGAATTTTCTGCGAAAAAGAAGGCGTGAATTTGCTTTTGCTCTGAGAAATTTTGATAAGCGTAAGAAGAAGAACTGAAATAGAGCGGGAAAAAGTACTTTTGTACGCGACTGTTCGTATTATTGGACACGTGTCAGTCCATGAAAATTTTGCAATAAAAAATGTATGTTAGTGTGCTAAGGACGTGTGTACTAAATATGTGGATTATATGAGTCCACGATTCAACTTGTCATTTGCTGACAGAAAGCATTTAATGCTTGATAGATAGTCACGTCACTTAATTTGGAATAAAAAAATGGTTAATTGGTTAACGTATGTGAGAAGATTAGTGGAATATCCGACTGAAAGATCAGTTGTAAAACTGTGTCCTTTCAGCTGAGGATTTACTAACTTCTGTCTTCTCAGTTAACCTCTTAAAACCATTATTCCCCCTTAATAAATGCATATAAATATTAATCGAACTTAAGCAAGGTTAATTAAATAAAATCCTATGCTTGGAAGATTAATCGTCTACTGCACTGACTGAGCCCTTTCATCTTCCTTGACCCTGCACTATAAATAAAAGTGGCTCAGTTAGTATCAAACACATCAGTTACGAATATTCAGCAGATAATATGGCAGGTGCAAGTAGCTCGAGACTTCCAGATATGGCTGAAGAGTTTATGATCACTGCTCATGATAAACAGAAAATTGATATAGAGGATGAAGTTTTTCAAAAAATTCTTCGCTTCTAGGAGGAGCTGCAGGGACTTCAGTTTCTCTATGAATGTGGAGAGGCGAACACTCGTAGATTGTTGGCGAAGTTGAACAAATATAGAGAGCGTTTGCACGTCACCGAGACGGTGAACCTCTTTGAGGATAGTTATCTCTACCAGCTAATGCTCTACAAGGAGAGGACTATTCTGGAGCGAATAACTGTTTCTGATATTTTTCTGAAGACTGCAACTGGCGAAGTATCCGGTTGGATGAAAAAACGGAGAGCTTTTGTTGAGAAAAAATACTTTGATGTAATCCGCAACAATTTCTTTAAATAAAGATTCATTTTGTTTCAGTGTTGTCTTTTATTTTTCTGCAATAGTTAATCTAAAAAAAATGACTAACTGAATCATAATAACAAACTGACAAGCTAACATCAGCCAAGAATAGCACAAATATATCAACAACTGAGATATAATCATGGAGAATTAACTAAGATAAGTCCATTAAACCAAGTATGTTGCGAAAGTAAGAAAACTTAGTCTCGGGTAGTCGTTTGGTGAAGATATCCGCTGCTTGCTGCTCAGTTGATACATATTCCAGTCTGATGTCCTTCTTCAGGGCATGATCTCTGATGAAGTAACGCCTGCCATCGATGTGCGTGGTCCTTGAGTGAAGAACTGGATTATACGTGATAGCAATTGTGCTTGTATTATCACAAAATATAGGCGATAACTCCATAGTCTTTCAGTTGTTGCTGAATCCAGAGCAGTTGAGCGCAGCAACTTCCAGCAGCAAGATATTCTGCTTCAGTTGTGGAAGTAGCTATGGATGTTTGCTTCTTGCTGAACCAAGAGATCAGTCTGTCTCCTAGAAACTGACATGATCCACTTGTACTTTTTCGATCAAGTTTACATCGTGCATAATCTGCATATGAATATCCAACTAAATTAAAAGATGAGTCTTTAGAATACCACAGCCAAAGATTTTGTGTGCCCTTAAGATATTTTAAAATCCTTTTGGCGGCTGAGAAATGTGATTGCTTAGGATTTGCTTGAAATCGAGCACACATGCATACATCAAATACAATATCAGGACGACTAGCAGTTAGGTACAATAATGAACCTATTAAACCTCTGTATAATGTCGTTTCAACTGATATTCCCCCTTGATCATTGTCTAGTTTGACTGATGAACTCATGGGAGTGCTTGCTGCTGAGCATGATTCCATGCCAAATTTCTTAAGCAGTTCCTTCGTATATGTGGTCTGACTGATAAAGATACCAGTTTCCAGTTGCTTCACTTGCAGTCCAAGAAAAAATGCCAGTTCACCCATCATGCTCATTTTGAATTTGTCCTGCATCAACTTAGCAAACTTCTCTCATAATTTGAGGTTAGTTGACCAAATATAATATCATCAACGTAAATTTGAACAAGTAGAATATGATCATTCTTAGAGAATTTGAACAAGGTCTTATCAACTGATCCAACTGAAAAATCATGATCAGTTAGGAATTTTGAAAGCATTTCATACCAAGCTCTTTGAGCTTGTTTCAGACCATATAAGGCTTTGTTCAAATGGTAGACATGATCAGGAAAAGTATGATTGATGAAACATGGAGATTGCTCTACATAAACTTCTTCTTGTAGCTGACCGTTTAAAAATGTGTTCTTCACATCCATCTGATAGACTTTGAAGTTCTTGAATGATGCATAGGCAAGGAATATTCGGATGGCTTCCAGTCTTGCAAATGGGGCATATGTTTCATCATAGTCAATTCCTTCTTCCTGCCTATATCCTTGTGCTACCAGTCTCGCCTTATTGCGCACAACTGAACCATCCTCGTTCAGTTTGTTCCTGTATACCCATTTTGTACCTATAATAGTTTTTGAAAGTGGTCTTGGAACTAAGTTCCAGACATTGTTATGGGTAAATTCATTTAGCTCATCTTGCATTGTATTTATCCAGTTTGGATCAGCAAGAGTCTCATCAGCTTTCTTTTGTTCAAATTGTGATACGAAAGCTGAATGAATAAATAAATTAAGCATCTGATTTCTTGTTCTTACCGGATCAGATGGATTACCTATCACCAATTCTGGAGGATGTGATTTCTTCCATTTGAGTTCAATGTTTGTTGTATCCAGGTTGGTAACTGCTTCTGTATCAGTTGGAGTTTCATCAGTTGGCAGTTGAATACTCTCGATAAGCTCCTCCAACTGAACATCAGGAATAGCTTCCTGTTCAACTGGTTGTTCTAATACTTCTGGTTCTGGTGTTTGAAGGTTGTTGTGATTGATATGATTGTCTTCTTCATCTTCATCCTCCAAACTGATCTCTGTAAGTCTATCAATTAGCTCAACTGGATCAGTTGGCTTATCAGTTAGAGCGTTTTCCTCAAAAACCACATGGATAGATTCTTCAACATTCAATGAATTTTTATTGAAAACTCTATATGCTTTGCTAACTGAAAAATATCCAAGAAATATTCCCTCTGCAGATTTTGCATCAAAGGTTTTTAAATGATTTTTACCATTATCGGGAATAAAACATCTGCAGCCGAATATTTTAAAGTAGGAGACCACACTTTTTCTTCCATACCAGATCTCATATGGTGTTTTCATATTATTCTTATTAATCATCGATCTGTTCTGAGTACAACACGAAGTGTTTACTGCCTCTGCCCAAAACCTTTGAGAAACGCCTGAATCAGCAAGCATTGTTCTAGCAGCTTCTTTAAGCGTCCGGTTTCTCATTTTAGCTACACCATTTTGCTGAGGAGTTCTGGTTGCTGAGAGCTCATGCTTAATTCCAGCTTTATCTAAAAAATTTGAAAGTCTTTGATTGATGAATTCAGTTTCTCGATCAGATCTGATTCTATCAATTCCTACTTATTTTTCATTTCATAATCTTTTGAAAAGCTTTATCAGTTGTGCAGCAGTTTGGTCTTTGGATTTGAGAAAAACAACCCAAGTAAATCTTGAAAAATCATCCACAATCACCAAGGTGTATTTCATTCCTCCTAAGCTCATGATTGGTATTGGACCAAAAAGATCCATATGTAATAGTTCTAAGCATTGGGAAGAAGATTTACGGCCCTTCTTTTTAAAAGAAGATTTTACTTGTTTACCAAACTGGCATTCTGAACAAATTTTATCTTTGACAAAGTCCATTTTGGACAAACCAGTTACAAGATCGTGGTTACTCAGATATGCAATGGATTTAAAGTTCAAGTGGTTCAATCTCTTATGCCACAACCAGTTTTTAGAAATTTTTGAAGCAATGAAACATACTGGTGCATAAGGTTGATCATTCCAACTGACTTTGTAAGTGTTTCAACACCGTTTGCCAGTTAGAATAACCTCATCAGTTGTGTCTTTGACTGAACAAGAGTGTTTGTCAAACTGAACTGAGAATCCGTTATCGCATAATTGACTGATGCTAATCAGATTATACTTGAGATTCTCAACTAATAAAACATAATTAATCGTAAAGTTACCATGAATAAGCTTACCCTTACCCACAGTTTTACCTTTGGAATTATCTCCAAAACTGATGTTTGGTCCAGTGTACTTGATCAGTTGAGATATCATATCTGCATTTCCTGTCATGTGTCGTGAGCATCCACTATCCAAGTACCAGATTGATTCCTAATTGTACCTGTTACCTGCAATCACACACAAGATATAATTTTTGGTACTCTTTTCTATTTGGGTCCTAAACTGATTAATCCATTAGGAACCCAGACTTGGATTAGTCTGACTGACTGTCCAGTTGCTGTATTCCAAATGGTTTTTCTTGATTTGTGTGTGTTTGGTGTGTAGTGTGCAGATGATACAACATGTGATTTAGCTTTGTTCGACTTATTGTTCAGCCGATATCTTTTCTGAACCAGCATGCTGTTATAGTAATTGGAGTAGCCATTTGAATATTTCCTGCTGAATCTTTTTGATGACTGACTATGTGAGTTAGTTGAAACTTTTGGGCTATAACCAATACCATATCTGCTAGCCTTGTTCGTACTTTCAGTAGGCTGTTCAACCAGTGTACTTGGCTCAGCTTGTTCTTATACCATAACTGATTTGACAAAGTGAATGTAATTCCCTTTATCTAAATTCAGTTTTGGTCGAGTATCATTGGGAATCATTTCATCTTGGGTGCTGAACCCTAAACCAGTTTTATCAGTAACTGATTTCTGTGAGTTCTGCATTTCAGTTAATACAACAGATGATTTGTTCCAAGCCTGAATGAGCTCAGTTTGCTTTGTATTCTAAAGCGTCAACTTTTGAATCATTGATTGATTCCTGCTTTTTTCAGCATTGAGCTCAGCAATCTCCCTTTTCCGACTCAACACATCAACTGATTCATCAGTTTTAGTTTTATTGTCTATGGGATCAGTTTGCTTTGCTCTAGCCTTTTCAAACGATAAGGCAAACTTATGATACTCATTAACCATGTCATGAAGAGTTGAAATAAGTTCTTCCTTAGTGAAGTCAGTTGAGCTGAAGTCAAATACCTATTGACTGCTTGACTCCTCTTCTGTATCACCAACCATTAGACACTTCACTTCCTCTTCACCATCACTGGAACTGCATGAGGTTTCTGATTCTAACTCCTCGCTTTCAGTTTCTGCCCATTTAGATTTACTTTCTTCAGCTAGGAGTACCTCATGCTTCTTCCTGGAAAACTTCTTATCATCTTTGGATCTCTTTCTATGCTCATATGGCTTCTTTCTTCTTTCAATTGAGCCCTGACTGTCCTTCTTGGGTTTGGGACAGTCAGCAATGAAGTGATCGGGTTTGCCACAGTTGTAGCAGCCATTTGATTCCTCTTTAGAATTATTTCTCTGTTAATTCTTCAGGAAGTTCCCTTGATTTCTTCTCATGAATCTTCCGAATTTTTTAATAAACAATGACATAGCATCATTGCTCAATTGATCAGCAGACTTCTCGACTGAACCAGTTCGTTCTGTTCTGACAGCAGCTAATGCAGTTGTGACTGCTGGAGTAGAAGGCTCTCCTTCTCGAGTTCGAAGCTCAAACTCATAGGCTTTCAGATCAGCGAATAGATCATGAAGCTCAACTCTGTTCAGATCCTTGGATTCCCTCATTGCCATGGTCTTTACGTCCCACTCCTTGGGAAGACCTCTGATTATTTTTAATGCAACTTCTTTGTTGGTATATACCTTTCAAAGTACATTGAGTTCATTGATGATGCAGCTGACTCTCTCATCATACTCATGCATCGATTCTCCAGTTATCATCTTGATGTTGTCAAACTTCTGCACAACAACAGAAAGTTTATTCTCTTTGGTTTGTTCGTTTTCTTCACACAGCTGGATCAACTTTTCCCAAATCTCCTTAGCTGTCTTACACATCTTGATCTTGCTGAAGGTTACTTTGTCCAGTGTCTTGTACAGTATATCCTTTGCCACATTATCCAGATTTGCTTTTCTTTTGTCTTCTGTTGTCCATTCATCTCTGGGCTTTTCAATACGGTGAGGTGCCCCTTCAGTAATAGCCACTGCTGTATTGGCTTTCAGAATCTTCATCGGTCCGTCAGTGATAACGTACCACATGTCATCATCTTGTGCAGCTAAGTGAGCCTGCATTCTTATTTTCCAGTCATCGAAGTCCTCTCTGGAAAACATAGGGATCTTGTTGAAGGAAGACATAATGATCAGTTTGAAAGTGTAGATATTCTGAGACGAGATATAACCGCTCTGATACCACTTGAAAGGATCGGTTAATAAGTGAAATGTGTTTAGAAGGGGGGTTGAATAAACACTCACAGATTATGTTCGTTTTTCGTAGGTTGAGTTCAGTTCAATGACAAACTGAAACTTAATATCTCGTAAGTCGATAACAATCAGTTTAACAGAGAAAACAGCTACGGAAGTAAACTAAATGAAAGATAGAATAACTAAAATAAAAGGTAACTGAAGTAAAAAGCACGCGATTTGTTTCTGCATGTTCGGAGAATGGAATAACTCCTACGTCACCCTTTCTATCACGAATATAGGATTTCTACTAAAAGACTTTGATCGAATACAATGTTTGTACTGACCCACTTCAGTTTGGTCTTATCAATGACACAACTGAAACTCTTAGTTACAACAGGCTATTTCAGTTCGTGACTGATCTTAGCACAACTTAACAATATAACAGAGATTACAGTGTGCTAACAAGCTCAAAGACGGTAGCCTTGAATGCTACCGATAGAACTTAGTAAAAGTGAGCTTTTTGAATTCAGTAGAGTAACAGCTTGAGTAAAATAGTAGTTCTTGTGTATCGTGCTTCAGCTGCTCTGTTCGCCTATTTATAGGCTTCTCTTCCAACGGTAACTTGATATAATATTTGAATTTTATATCCGTTGATTTGCCACGTAAATATTCTTTTGACAATCGTACACTGTAGACTCTGAAATGCGGCGTTCCACTACGAGTTGCAGTCTGCTTGTACTGATGTCGGTTGAACATCCCTTTCATTTGATGACATGTTAAGGCTGAGCGATCATCTGATGAAAGTAGCTGATAAGCTTGTGCTGAGTGAATCAACTGATCAGTCAGCTGTCTTCAAGAATCCAGTTAGGTTCAACTGATCAGTTTCCAACTGATCAGTCAGTTAACTTCGAAAGTTCAGTTCGGCTGGATTCGGTTGCCTTGATACCTCACGTGATACTTCAGTTAGGCACGTTGCTTAATGTGAATACTTGATCAGTTTGTCCAATAGATAAATGATTTGTCAAACAACCGAAATTAAGTTTCCAACACTTCCGCTCAGTCCAAGCCAGCTCCTTGGTCCCCACCCCTAGTCTACTCAAAATCATCCTCACCTGCATCGATCAAGTCTAGTGAGTCTAAAGACTCAACACGTATAGACTAGAAGTAACGAGTATTACGTAATAAAACCAAATGCAACTTCAAAATAGAGCGTACATACGTAAAACTTGGACTTGCAATTAAACTTGAACATACATACATAACATAGAAGTGCCATAATGTGAAAACTTTTCGTAAACATGCTTGCATACTTGTACATACATAACTTCATCAATTTGCGTAGAGGCATGTTTCAAAGCAAGTGACCCATAACATAAATCGCCTGATCAGACTAAACCACAGTACTGGGCTGACAGGGAAAAATCCACTGCCACATACGTGAGATCCCCGTTCATGCTTTAACGGGCGGATTGGTCCCCGTTCATGATTTAACGCTTTCCAATCTTGATATAAACCCGTTCATGCTTTAACTGGGTGGGTTGGTCCCTGGTCATGCTTTACCGCTTTCCAACTCCATACATAATTTGGTCACAAGACATTTAGCATACCTCAAAACTTAAAAGTATTTTCTTTGCACGTCGAACATACTTACTTGGCGTTGAGGGATTCGTTGGATCTTGCTTGGGGCCACTGCTGCGCATACTAACAAGATTTCAAGCACTTAATTTCTATACTTAGACATAATAATCGTGTTCACCACCCAAAATGACAATTTTCTCATGGCGTTCTAAATTGCTCGAGACTTGACCTCTTTTAATCATTGTACTAAACCATGACGTCAACTCCCGCAACAAATCCTAAAATGATGTATGAACATTTCCCAAAACATAGAAGACATGAGCCTAAAATAGTGGTTTAAAAGTCATGCTCAAGTGCTTAGGTGCTGGGCTTACTGTGCTGCGACGCTACGCTGCGGCACCACAAAGGCAGTGCCTCGGCGCTAGACTTGCGCAGGTCGGGCGCTGCGGCGCTAATCCTGCATACTAGGAACCAAAATAACCCATTTTTTATGCAATTTGAAAAGTAATGCTCCAACGACTCAAACCGATGTAACGAGACACATCTTATGACTCTAATGCAGTGATTCAAACCACACCCAACGCCCAAAAGCAGGGATACACCACGAACAGCGCAACAAAACCCGTGAATGTGACACGTTGACAACAAACAATTCCTATGACTTCTAATGCAATCAATGACTATCGACACAAAACGAAGCATCAAAACTCATCTCAAACTCATACTCCATATACCTAAGCACAGCAGCAGTCACCCGAAGGTTCCCAATGAAGCCTGCAACAATAAACTTCAAGAACACATCAATAGCATAATTTTCAGAAAACGCAGTTTGAGTAGTCCTACAAAAATAGCCATAACTCGCTCAATTTGTATCCGAATATTTTGAGTTTTATATCAAATCGAAGGTATTAAAAATTTCTACGTTTCATATGTTGAACATTTTCTCATAATCATGACCAAAAAATCTCAGTATTTAAAAAGACAGTAAAAACGTGATTTTAGAACCAAAAATGGTTTCAAAAGTGATCTAAACATGATTGCTCAAACTTCTACACAACATTCACATAATTTTCATACAAAATACATCGCAACGCATACTATGACATGATTGATGCAGGAAAAACAGATTATACGTGCCTTTTGATATTAAAACTCACGATACAGCGATACCAAAGCGGAGATGGCGCGAGGATTGATCCGGGACGAACGTGGCGCTAAAATCCTTGAAGAAAGCTAACGAAAATTTGCTGGGAAATCAGAGGAATAGGGGCGGCTGCTGTATGAGGAAGAACCCTAGGTTTTCTCTCACAAAATAATAAATTATGAAATAAAATATGTAGGTGTGTGTTGTGTGTTTTAGCCGATGGTGTGTGTGTGTTAATGGGTGTGTGCGTGTGTTAGGGTTAATTAGGGATAAATTAGTACTTAATTGACTAATTAAAAATGTTAATTAAATTACTACTTGAAATATTAATCCCCCTTGAATTTACTACCCAACCCAAATTACAATTTAAAACACAACAAGGATAAATTATAAAGGTTTTAAATTCCTAAATCACCAAATAATTAAATTAAGCTTTTAAAATGGTGAAACAAAATAAATCTTTTAAAATGTCTCAATCCTCACTTAAAATAAAATACCACGCTAAAATCGCCAAAATCGTCACCGGCCTCTTTTCCTCAATCCCGCCTCGAATAATCGCCTAAAATATGAAACTCGAAAAAATATTTTAACGTGCATCACATAAACATAAATAATTTAAAATAATGCATTTTAAATAAATCATGCATGGTTAATACTCAACTCAAATTTAAATAAATGATTAAATAATTAAGTAATTGCATGGGTTATACGTGTACTGAATTTGGGCTCTATAGTTCCTCCCCCACTTATATAAATTTCGTCCTCGAAATTAAATCTTACCAAACAACTCTGGATAGTGATTCCTCATATCTGCCTCGATCTCCCAAGTGGCCTCCTCCACTGATTGATTTAGCCACCAGACTTTGACCAGCTTGGTGACCTTATTCCGAAGTCTCCGCTCCTGCCTATCTAGGATTTGGACAGGTCTTTCCTCATAAGACAGGTCTGGAGCCAACTGCAACGGCTCATAGCACAGAACATGAGAAGGATTAGCTAGGTACTTCCTCATCATCGAGACATGGAACACATTGTGTACACCAGCCAGATTCGGCGGTAATACTACAGATAAGCTAGTGTCCCAACAATGTCAAGAATCTCAAACGGCCCAATAAATCTCGGACTGAGCTCGCCTCTTTTCCCAAATCTCATAACACCCTTCATAGGTGCTATCTTTATAAAAACATGATCGCCTACGGCAAAGTCGAGGTCTCTTCTCCTCTTATCAGCATAACTTTTCTGAAGACTCTGGGAGGTCTTCATCCTATCTCGGATCTTGACCACAACATCTGCAGTCTGCTGAACAATTTTTGGACCAAGTTCTGCTCTCACCGACTTCATCCCAATGAATCGGTGATCTGCACTTCTTTCCATACAGTGCCTCATAGGGAGCCAGATGAAACTTAAAATTAATAATTTATTATATGTTAAAACCTATATTTTAAAATTTAAGTTTCATTAAAATTATAAAATTATGTTATTTTAATATTGTTTGTTTATATTTAAATGTCTTACTAAATATGTTTTATTTTCAGGTATTCTACGTGTTGGTAAAATAATGATAACTCAAGCTAAAAAATTCAAATGGAGGTGATTCAAACATGTTTGGAATCCTTAAAAAATTATCTACAACTTTGCAGAAGACATGATTGCCTAAAAAGTTGGTTAAGATGATCAAATTGTGAAAATATCAAAAGGAGGACAAATTTACTTTCACCATGACCAGCATATAGTAAAAAAATCATAACTATTTCAATATTTAACCAAATGACGTGAACCAAGTAACCAAATTCATTTACAGACAATTCCCCACAAGTTTGCTGTTTTGAGAAGAGTCAAATTCGGTGATTAAAGTCGTGGAACAAAGCATTGAAAGAAGGGACATGGAATTGAAGTTGGAGGAGACAAAGACTACTATTACAACTACATTGCATTAATTAAATTTTTGACCCTTTCTCTCATTTGGCCTATAAATAGAGGCCTTGTGCTAGCTTGAGAATAATTCTATCTCATTGTAAAATATAGTGTGAGTGTGTATAAAAGTTATAAGTTCCAATATATTTTTCATTTTCCCAATTATGAGTGATGTTTTAAGTGTTGATCAAAAGTAAGCTCATGGAAAGCTAAATCTATTGTGTCAAGGTGAAGAGGATGAATTCTTGGTGAAGTAAGATTGTTTATATTTTGTATATTCTTTCTTTATTTCTTTTCATTTTGCTAATTTCTTTTTATTGTAGGTATAAAAATGAATTATTTGTTTTTATCAATTTACATCAAATACTTGATACCATTGAAATGGTTACCTTGATTTGTTGTTTAATTTTGATACAATAAATATTTCATCAATTATTATTGTTATATTATACATANCGGTTGTTCTAAAAGAAATATTATGATTTAATACTAATATCTAACAATCTAACGGTTACTTTATCGCAACTAACTTTTATTTTTCGAATCTAAAGTTTACTTTATCGCAACTAACTTTTATTTTCCGCATCTAACATTTACTTTATCGCAACTAACTTATTAAATCATATATTTCATTTAGGCAATAGCGTGGCTCTGCCGGTTGTTCTAAATGACATATAATGATTTAATTTAACATTTACTTTATGCAGTTATATATTTATATAGTTATATATATAATCATATGTACCACATATAAAATATCGGTGAATTCGGTATTTTCTATAGTGGGAACTATATTATATTAGGTGTGTGTTAAAATATTTAATTTTTTTGGAACCATTATTTATGGTGGTTTCCTTTGTTTTACTTTTAGTTAAACAATATTGCATAAACAAGAATAAATACTCGAGCCTTGACAAAATTTATAATTTGTAAACTTCGTTCTTGAATTTGGTAATCTATAAATTAAACAATTTAAACTTAAAATAACCTCTCTGTAGATCGATCTTGTACTTACGAAATATATTACTTGCAGACAACCTACATTTGGGTGAATTATAATTTAAGTAGTAGCAATTTTTTGGCGCTGTTGCCAAGGAGGTATAAATTAAGTTTATATTTGTTAATTATGTTTTATTTATAAGTATTGTGTTGTTTTTTTTTGTATAAGTATTTGGAGTCGAAAAAAAAGTGGTAGACTTATTCGAGTATCTGAAAATAATTTAAACATGGATGATAATTCAAATAATCAAGATAATGATAACAATGATAACAATAATAATAATAATAATCAAGAACATGATCAATTAAGAACACTTAGGCATCATATGAACCCTATTAGAACCAGTGCCTCATCTTGTTTAGTTTTTCCTCCTGATGCATCTAATTTCAACTTTGAACCTCAAATTATTCAACTTTTACCAAATTTTCATGGCTTAGATTCTGAAAATCCATATTTACATCTAAGCGAATTTGAAGAAGTTTGTAACACTTATAATGATCAAAATTGTAGCATGGATATAGTTCGATTAAAGCTTTTCCCTTTTTCTTTAAAAGATAAAGCTAAAACATGGCTACAAAATTTGAGATCAAGTTCAATAAGATAATGGGAAGAAATGCAACAACAATTTCTCAAAAAAGTTTTTTCTTCCTCATAGAACAAACTCTTTTAAAAGACAAATTACTACTTTTTCTCAAAAACAATGAGAAACATTTTATCAATGTTGGGATAGATATAAAGAATTACTTAATACATGCCCACATCATGGTTTTGAAACATGGAGAATAGTTTCTTACTTTTATGAAGGTCTAATACCTAAAGATAGGCAAATGATAGAATTCATGTGTAATGGAACTTTTGAAGATAAAAATCCAAATGAAGCTATGGAGTATTTGGATTCATTAGCAGAAAATGCTCAAAACTAGGATAATATAGGCACAATAGAATCACCAACTACTAAAATCAATAATTCAACAAATGGGGTGGTATCTATAATCTTAAAGATGATATAGATATTCAAGCTAAACTTGCATCTATAGCAAAAAAAATTGAGTAATTAGAAATGAAAAAGAGTGGTCAATTAAAAAGTATTCAAGAAATTGTTTGTCATATATGTTATACACATGATCATGCTACAAAAGATTGTCCAATTTCAAATGACTTTCTCATAATATTTTTATCATGAAAGGCTTTAGTTTTATCTTTATAAATCTTTGAATTTTCATATGCATCATTTCTTAATTCTTCTAGTTCATTTAATTGCAACTTTCTTAATTTAGATGCATCATCTAAATTAATATTAAATGCTTTAATTGCCCAATAAGCTTTATGTTCAAGTTCAACCGCTAAATGACAATGCTTACCAAAAACTAACCTATATGGTGACATCCCTAATGATGTCTTAAATGCAGTTCTATATGTTCATAATGCATCAGTTAATCTTGAAGACCAATCTTTTCGATTTGGATTAACCGTTTTTTCTAAAATTTGTTTTATTTCTCTATTTGCAAGTTCAACTTGACCATTACTTTAAGGATGATACGGGGTAGAAACTTTATGTGTAATGCCATATTTCTTAACAAAGAAAAAAATGATTTATTTATAAGATGACTTCCCACATCACTAATTATTGCTTTAGGCATTCCAAAATGGCTAAAAATATTTTCTTTTAAAAATTTTATAACAACTTTATGATCATTAGTTCTACATGCAATTGCTTCAATCCATTTTGAAACATAATCAACAGCGAGTAAAATGTACGTATATCCAAAAGATAATGGAATTGGACCCATAAAATCTATCCCCCAACTATCGAATATTTCAAAAATTATGATTGGATTTGAAGGCAACATGTTTCATTTTGAAATTGATCCCATCTTCTGACAGTTTTCACAAGATTTGCAAAATAAATGCGTATATTTGAATAAAGTCGGCCAATAAAATCCACATTGTAAGATTTTTGCAGCTGTTTTATTGGATGAAAAATGACCTCCACATGCTTTAGAATGACAAAATTTAATAAAATTACTTACTTCATTATCGGGTATGCATTGTCGAAAAATTTGGTCAGGACAATACTTAAACAAGTAAGGATCATCCCAATAAAATTTTTTAACTTCTATCAAGAATTTATTCTTATCCTGTGAATTCCAATGAGAAGGCATTTTATTTGTCACAATAAAATTTGCAATGTTAGCAAACCAGGGCATAATAGTGGCATAAAACAACTGATCATCTGGAAAATTTTCATTTATTGTATTTCATTATGAGATGATTCAGTCATTATTCTAGATAAATGATCGGTTACGACATTTTCTTTTCCTTTTTTATCTTTAATTATAATATCAAATTCTTGTACCAATAAAATCCACCGTATTAATCTTGGCTTAGCGTCTTGCTTATTTGATAAATATTTTACGACAGAATGATCAGTGTACACAATAGTAGTAGAATCAATTAAATAAGATCGAAACTTATCTAATGCAAATACTACTGAAAGTAATTCTTTTTAAGTAGTTGATAATTTATTTGGGCACTATTTAAGGTTCTACTAGCATACTAGATTGCATACGGTTTTCCTTCTTTTCTCTGTCCTAACACAGCTCCTATAGCATAATCACTTGCATCACACATTAATTCAAATGGTAAAGACCAATCTGGAGGTTGTAAAATGGGTGATTTAATTAAAAGATTAATTATTTTTTTAAAAGAATTTTCACATTTCTGAGTCCATTCAAATTATGTATCTTTTGTTAAAAGATTCGAAATTGGATTAGATATTATGCTGAAAATTTTTTATAAACCTTCTATAAAAACCTGCATGACCCAAGAATGATCGATCTTCTTTGACAGTTTTTGGTGATGTTAAATTAGCAATAACATCAACTTCAATTCCTTTTTCAGATATCACATGACCTAACACAATCCCAGATTTAACCATATAATGACATTTTTCCCAATTTAAAACAAGATTTTTTTTCTTCACATCGTTTTAATACTTCTTCTAGATTTTTAAGAGAATTTTCAAATGAGTTTCCAAAAACAGTTATATCATCCATAAAAACTTCTACAAATTCTTCAATCATATCATTGAAAATACTTAACATGCATCTTTGAAAAGTATCCGGAGCATTACATAAACCAAATGACATTCTTTTAAATGCAAAAGTTTCGAAAGGACAAGAGAAAGTAGTTTTTTCTTGATCTTCTAATGATATAGGTAATTGATAATACCCCGAATACCCATCAAGAAAACAATAATAAGAATTTCCTGCTACTTTTTCTAGAATTTGATCTAAAAATGGTAGTGAGAAATGATCTTTTCTAGTTGAATCATTTAATTTTCTATAATCAATCCACATACGCCAACTAGATGGAATCCTAGTTTGTAATAACTCTCCTTTTTCATTTTTTATAACAGTGATGCATGACTTTTTAGGTACTATTTGTGTTGGACTTACCCATTTACTATCTGAGATTGGATAGATAATTCCAACGTCTAATAGTTTTAATACTTCATTCTTAACAACTTCCTTCATATGTGGATTTAAACTAGAATTATTTTGAAGAATAGAACTTACTTGTTCAGCCAAGAATGCTTTCTTCTTCACATGCAATTTTCTCTTTACAGTACATAAATCTTTTAAAATTTTTGTATATGAAGGTACTTGTTTAATAGCATCTAATAATGGAATATTTATCTTTACTTGTTTAAAAACTTCATAGATATCAGAATCATTTTTCTGTTTTTTATGATTTGTTAATGCATGAGGAAATGGTGGAGGTTTATTTGATTCATTTACTATTTCAGATGATTTATCATTCAACATATTATTTTTAGAATTTAAGGTATCATCATTCTCAAAAGTATCAGTATTATCATCCTTACTCTTTGATTTTAAATGATCCTTGTTTTCATTACTATATGGATCATTAACTATTTTACCACTTCTAACGGTAATAACAGATTTTATTTGATCAATTTTTTCATTTTTTAATTCTTGATTTTAATTTTTAGGATTATGTTGAGGTTGAGATGAAAATTTTCCTTTTTCATGAATATTAAGTGCAGATGCAAATTTTGCAAGAGTTTCTTTCAAATCAGTAATAGATTGACTGTTTTGAATATTGATAGATTATTGCTTTTGGATAAATGCATGAATTTCATCTTCAAAGTTTTTTCTTGGAGGTGTAACATAAGAAATATAACCTTGATGATTTTGGTTATTTTTAAAATATTGTTTTGAGAGTTGTGCATTATTATCATTCCTCCAACTAAAATTATGATGATTTTTCCATCCAGGGCTATATGATGTTGAAAAAGGATCTAGTATTGGTTTTTTATAATTGTTAACATAATTTGCTCGTTCATGGAGACATTCTTTAAATGAAGGTAATGTTGGACAATCTTTGTAGCATGATCATGTGTATCACATATATGACAAACAATTTCTTGAATACTTTTTAATTGACCACTCTTTTTCATTTCTAATGACTCAATTTTTCTTGCTAAAGATGCAAGTTTAGCTTGAATATCTATATCATCTTTAAGATTATAGATACCACCCCCATTTGTTGAATTATTGATTTTAGTAGTTGGTGATTCTATTGTGCCTATATTATCCCAGTTTCGAGCATTTTCTGCTAATAAATCCAAATACTCCATAGCTTCATTTGGATTTTTATCTTCAAAAGTTCCATTACACATGAATTCTATCATTTGCCTATCTTTAGGTATTAGACCTTCATAAAAGTAAGAAACTATTCTCCATGTTTCAAAACCATGATGTGGGCATGTATTAAGTAATTCTTTATATCTATCCCAACATTGATAAAATGTTTCTCCTTGTTTTTGAGAAAAAGTAGTAATTTGTCTTTTAAAAGAGTTTGTTCTATGGG
>NC_133310.1:13336335-13383334 GCF_012295235.1 Primulina huaijiensis | reverse complement strand
AAAAAGAAATTAGCAAAATGAAAAGAAATAAAGAAAGAATATACAAAATATAAACAATCTTACTTCACCAAGAATTCATCCTCTTCACCTTGACATAATAGATTTAGCTTTCCATGAACTTACTTTTGATCAACACTAAAAACATCACTCATAATTTGGAAAATGAAAAATATATTGGAACTTAGAACTTTTATACACACTCACACTATATTTTACAATGAGATAGAATGATTTTCAAGCTAGCACAAGGCCTCTATTTATAGGCCAAATGAGAGAAAGGGTCAAAAATTTTATTAATGCAATGTAGTTGTAATAGTAGTCTTTGTCTCCTCCAACTTCAATTCCATGTCTCTTCTTTCAATGCTTTGTTTCACGACTTTAATCACCGAATTTGACTCTGCTCAAAACAGCAAACATGTGGGGAATTGTCTTTAGATGAATTTGGCCACTTGGTTCACCTAATTTGGTTAAATATTGAAATAGTTATGATTTTTTTACTATATGTTGGTCATGGTGAAAGTAAATTTGTCCTCCTTTTGATATTTTCACAATTTGATCATCTTAACCAACTTTTTAGGCAATCATGTCTTCTGCAAAGTTGTAGATAATTTTTTAAGGATTCCAAACATGTTTGAATCACCTCCATTTGAGTTTTCTAGCTTGAGTTATCATTATTTTATTAACACGTAGAAAACATTAAAATAAAACATATTTAGTAAGACATTTAAATATAAACACACAATACTAAAATAACATAATTTTATAATTTTAATGAAACTTAAATTTTAAAATATAGGTTTAACATATAATAAATTATTAATTTTAAGTTTTATCACAAAATTTGAGATCAAGTTCAATAAGATCATGGGAAGAAATGCAACAACAATTTCTCAAAAAGTTTTTTTCTTCCCATAGAACAAACTCTTTTAAAAGACAAATTACTACTTTTTCTAAAAAACGAGGAGAAACATTTTATCAATGTTGGGATAGATATAAAGAATTACTTAATACATGCCCACATCATGGTTTTGAAACATGGAGAATAGTTTCTCACTTTTATGAAGGCCTAATACCTAAAGATAGGCAAATGATAGAATTCATGTGTAATGGAACTTTTGAAGATAAAAACTCTAATGAAGCTGTGGAGTATTTGGATTCATTAGCAGAAAATGCTAAAAATTCGGATAATATAGGCACAATAGAACTACCAACAACTAAAATCAATAATTCAACAAATGGGGGTGGTATCTATAATCTTAAAGATGATATAGATATTCAAGCTAAACTTGCATCTTTAGCAAGAAAAATTGAGTCATTAGAAATGTAAAAGAGTGGTCAATTAAAAAGTATTCAAGAAATTGTTTGTCATATATGTGATACACAAGATCATGCTACAAAAGATTGTCCAACATTACCTTCATTTAAAGAATGTCTCCATGAACAAGAAAATTATATTAACAATTATAAAAACCAATACTAGATTCTTTTTCAACATCATATAATTCTGGATGGAAAAATCATCCTAATTTTAGTTGGAGGAATGATAATAATGCACAACCCTCACAACAATATTTTCAAAATAACCAAAATCATCAAGGTTATATTCCTTATGTTACACCTCCAAGAAAAAACTTTGAAGATGTAATTCATGCATTTATCCAAAAGCAAGAATCTATCAATATTCAAAACAGTCAATCTATGACTGATTTGAAAGAAACTCTTGCAAAATTTGCATCTGCACTTAATATTCATGAAAAAGGAAAATTTCCATCTCAACCTCAACCTAATCCTAAAAATCAAAATCAAGAATTAAAAAATGAAAAAATTGATCAAATAAAATCTGTTATTACCCTTAGAAGTGGTAAAATAGTTAATGATCCATATAGTAATGAAAACAAGGATCATTTAAAATCAAAGAGTAAGGATGATAATCCTGATACTTTTGAGAATGATGATACCTTAAATTCTAAAAATAATATGTTGAATGATAAATCATCTGAAATAGTAAATGAATCAAATAAACCTCCACCATTTCCTCATGCATTAACAAATCATAAAAAACAAAAAAATGATTCTGATATCTATGAAGTTTTTAAACAAGTAAAGATAAATATTCCATTATTAGATGCTATTAAACAAGTACCTTCATATGCAAAATTTTTAAAAGACTTATGTACTGTGAAGAGAAAATTGCATGTGAAGAAGAAAGCATTCTTGGCTGAACAAGTAAGTTCTATTCTTCAAAATAATTCTAGTTTAAAATATAAAGATCCTGGTTGTCCAACAATTTCATGTATTATTGGAGAAAATAAAATTAAAAAAGCTTTGTTAGATTTGGGAGCAAGTGTGAATTTACTTCCTTATTCAGTTTATGAAAAACTTAATTTAGGAGAATTAAAACCCACTTCTGTTACTCTCTTACTGGCGGATAGGTCAATCAAAATACCTAGAGGTATTGTAGAAGATGTGTTGGTTCAAGTTGATAAATTCATATATCCTGTAGATTTTATTGTTTTGGATACACAACCAATAGAAGTACATAATGAAATTCCAGTAATATTGGGACGACCATTTCTAGCAACTTCAAATGCTTTAATTAATTGTCGAAATGGAATAATGAAATTGTCTTTTGGAAATATGACTCTAGAACTTAATGTGTTCAATTTATGTAAACAACCAAGTATTAATGAAAATGAATATGATAATGAAATTGAAACAATTATGGAAGAAAATATACAAGAAGAAAACTTAAATCAACAATCTGAAGTTTTTTCAATAGAATGTTTTGAGTCTGAAAATAATTTTAAAAAAGATGATAATACAAAACTTGAATTAAAAGTTTTACCATTCGAATTGAAATATGTATTTCTTGGTGAAAATAAAACATTTCCTGTTGTAATTTCTTCCACTCTTCTACCAAATCAAGAAGAAGATTTAATTAAATTACTTAAGAAATATAAAAATGCAATTGGATGGACTTTGAAAGATATAAAAGGTATAAATCCTTTAATTTGCACACATAAAATTCATTTGGAAGAAAATGCTAAAACATATCAACAACCACAAAGAAGGTTAAATCCACATATGAAAGAAGTTGTTAAGAATGAAGTATTAAAACTATTAGACGCTGGAATTATCTATCCAATCTCAGATAGTAAATGGGTAAGTCCAACACAAGTAGTACCTAAAAAGTCAGGCATCACTGTTATAAAAAATGAAAAGGGAGAGTTATTACAAGCTAGGATTCCATCTAGTTGGCGTATGTGTATTGATTATAGAAAATTAAATGATGCAACTAGAAAAGATCATTTCCCACTACCATTTTTAGATCAAATTCTAGAAAAAGTAGCAGGAAATTCTTATTACTGTTTTCTTGATGGGTATTCGGGGTATTATCAAATACCTATATCATTAGAAGATCAAGAAAAAACTACTTTCACTTGTCCTTTCGGAACTTTTGCATTTAAAAGAATGCCATTTGGTTTATGTAATGCTCCGGCTACTTTTCAAAGATGCATGTTAAGTATTTTCAGTGATATGATTGAAGAATTTGTAGAAGTTTTTATGGATGATATAACTGTTTTTGGAAACTCATTTGAAAATTGTCTTAAAAACCTAGAAGAAGTATTAAAACGATGTGAAGAAAAAAATCTTGTTTTAAATTGGGAAAAATGTCATTATATGGTTAAATCTGGGATTGTGTTAGGTCATGTGATATCTAAAAAAGGAATGGAAGTTGATAAAGCCAAAGTTGATGTTATTGCTAATTTAACATCACCAAAAACGGTCAAAGAAGTTCGATCATTCTTGGATCATGCAGGTTTTTATAGAAGGTTTATAAAAAATTTCAGCATAATATCTAAACCAATTTCGAATCTTTTAACAAAAGATACACAATTTGCATGGACTGAGAAATGTGAAAATGGTTTTAAAAAAATAATTAATCTTTTAATTACATCATCTATTTTACAATCTACAGATTGGTCTTTACCATTTGAATTAATGTGTGATGCAAGTGATTATGCTATAGGAGCTGTGTTAGGACAAAGAAAAGAAGGAAAACCGTATGCAATCTATTATGCTAGTAGAACCTTAAATAGTGTCCAAATAAATTATTCAACTACTGAAAAAGAATTACTTTCAGTAGTATTTGCATTAGATAAGTTTCGATTTTGTTTAATTGGTTCTACTACTATTATGTACACTGATCATTCTGCCGTAAAATATTTATCAAATAAACAAGATGCTAAGCCAAGATTAATACGGTGAATTTTATTGTAACAAGAATTTGATATTATACTTAAAGATAAAAAAGGAAAAGAAAATGTCGTAGCCGATCATTTATCTAGAATAATGACTGAATCATCTCATAATGAAATACCAATAAATGAAAATTTTCCAGACGATCAGTTGTTTTATGCTACTATTATGCCTTGGTTTGCTAACATTGTAAATTTTAGTGTAACAAATAAAATGCCTTTTCATTGGAATTCACAGGATAAGAATAAATTCTTGATAGAAGTTAAAAAATTTTATTGGGATGATCCTTATTTGTTTAAGTATTGTCCTGACCAAATTTTTCGACGATACATACCCGACAATGAAGTAAGTAATGTTATTAAATTTTGTCATTCTGAAGCATGTGGAGGTCATTTTTCATCCAATAAAACAGCTGCAAAAATCTTACAATGTGGATTTTATTGGCCGTCTGTATTCAAAGATACGCATTTATTTTGCAAATCTTGTGAAAACTGTCAGAAGATGAGATCAATTTCAAAACGAAACATGATGTCTTTTAATCCAATCATAATTATTGAAATATTTGATTGTTGGGAGATAGATTTTATGGGTCCATTTCCATTATCTTTTGGATATACGTACATTTTAGTCGCTGTTGATTATGTTTCAAAATGGATTGAAGCAATTGCATGTAGAACTAATGATCATAAAGTTGTTTAAAATTTTTAAAAGAAAATATTTTTAGCCGATTTGGAATACCTAGAGCAATAATTAGTGATGGGGGAAGTCATTTTAGAAATAAATCATTTTCTTCTTTGATAATAAAATATGGCATTACACATAAAGTTTCTACCCCATATCATTCTCAAAGTATGGTCAAGTTGAACTTGCAAATAGAGAAATAAAACAAATTTTAGAAAAAACAGTTAATCCAAATCGAAAAGATTGGCCTTTAAGATTAACTGATGCATTATGGGCATATAGAACTGCATTTAAGACATCATTAGGGATGTCACCATATAGGTTAGTTTTTGGTAAGCATTGTCATTTACCTGTTGAACTTGAACATAAAGCTTATTGGGCAATTAAAGCATTTAATATTAATTTAGATTATTCATCTAAATTAAGAAAATTGCAATTAAATGAACTTGAAAAATAAAGATGTAGAACCCGTAATTTATACTACGTATAAGCCATGCATAATTCTAGTATTTAAATTAAAATAATTTTTATTGCATGAGTATTTAAATTTAATTATTTTGCGTAGTAGTTTAATTTTTATCTTTTCAGTTATTTCAGTGAGGCCGGACTGGAGTTGGAATTTTGAGATAAAATTTAAGATTTAGAAAACATTTCCAGAATTTATTTTAGCTAAATAGTAAGTTAATTTAAGTTAAAAAGAGAGTTTAAGGAATTATCTAAGTAACTTGAGGTAAGTAGGAAATAAGTTCATTTAGGTTTCATAATTAATGTGTTAATTCACTAAATTATTTAAAGAATAGGTAAGGCTCTAAAGGTTAAAAATACACTAACTAAACAATATTTTCCCTCCATTTATTTTATTATTTTCGGCCACCCCTTTGATGATCAAACAACTCTTTGACAACTCACCACCTTTGACTCCTTCCTTATTATTTCTTGGAATGATAACTCCTTCATTTTTAATCACCATTAATTATTATTAACAAATCATTATCCTGGCCTTGAGATGACATGGTAGAATCGGTCCTTGTTGCACCCCATTATCCCTCCAACAATCTCTTGAATATCTAACCATTTCAAATTCAAAGAGAGCAAGACTTGGTCTTGCCATCCCTTCTATATTGCAACTCCCCTTCATCACTCCTAACCATTCCCTCCCTCTCCATTATTTCGAAATTTCAGAGCCAACATTGAGAGAAAAATCGAGAGTGAGCTAGGGAATTATAAGAGAGAAAATCGAATAGAAGCAAGAAAAGAAGATCACTCCGTCTCATCCGCGCCGCGTCGTTGCGTTTCGTTCGTTTTATTCTCAAAACGAAATCAAGGCATGTTTATATTTTTATTGAATCTTCAATAAAGCCATATTAGTATTTTAAAACATCAATGTCATGATTTGTTTAAGCAAAAAACCTAAATACATGTCAACTTTTTCAAGAAAATGAAGTGCAGATTTTCGGCCTCTCCCTTCATGCTTCACGGCTCTTGTTGTTTTGTGGTTGCAGGGTTGGCTTGATTTCCAGGGGCTCAAGGCTGCTTTTAGACATGATATAGGGTGTGTTAGGAAGGGATTTGTCCATTGCTCTCAGCCCCTTTTCCCCCTTGCATCGCGTTTTGGACAGCAACTCCCCAGCATGGCGTTTTGTGTCCCGATTTGCATGTGTAGTGCCTAAGGTGAAGATTATGGTCTTGGCTGCCCTAGGGACTGTTGCCATGGTTAGAATCTCTCCTTCGCTTGTCTAAGACGTGACCAAGTTGGCCTTTTGAGGCTTGGTCCATGGTTCCATCGGTTTTCAAAACAAAACAAGACAAGCACCCCTTCGATTTTTCTTTTCCTGCGTGTGTAGTTTCTAGTTTAGGGGTTGGTGTGGAACTTGGTTGGCTTTTTAGCCCTTAGCCATAGTTCAAACCATACATTAGGATGTTGGTAAGAGCCTCTGGTTGGTGGTTCAAGCTCCAATGGCCGGAAGTCTCGAAAATGACACAAGGAAGCGAAGGCACGGCTGCTGGAATTTCTGGACAGCAACTTGCTGCTTCGGTTCAGTGGCTCGTTTGAGTTCTTGGTTGGATTTGAGCCTATGGCCTTGGACTGGACAGTGCCTCATTGAGTTAGGAAAGTCATGTTTTTGGCCGTTTGTGATTCGGATCATTTTAGAGGTAGTACGAGAAATTTCGGTGCGATGTGCCAAATTGACTCTCGAAAGAGCGTTTCATGTTTTGTCCTCCATTCACCAAAATTTTGGCCCTTACCATATTAAGAGCATGATTTCATCATTTTAAGTGTATTTTAATCATGACTAAATGGTGGTTCGGTGTTGGTTCGGGTTGGCACGGAGTCATGATTAAATACGAAGTCGTCGGGCGTAATTGTCTCGTTTTTGTATTCAATTATAAATTTTGGTCAGGAAAAATCATTTGCATATTTTTCATGTTATATTTAGGTTGCAGCAAGCCTGGGAACGATCCAACCCAATCAGTAAAATTATTCAGGATATTTAATTATGTTATTTAATTATATTACGTGCAAAATATTCATTTTGAGATTTATGCGATATTGCTTGTGGTCACTTTACTATCATGGGATCATTACTTCACCCGGTCGTCAGTTACCGGTCAGTTCAGTTTGTACCACCTAGTATACTTTGGCATTAGTCTGATCAGACGATTATTATTTCACCCGATCGTCAGTTACCGGTCCCGGTCGTCAGTTACCGGTCAGTTCAGTTCAGGGACCACTTGCGTAGACCATAATCTCACCAGAAAATTATTACATGCTATTTCATTACAGGGCTCCAAGGAGCAAACATTTTCACTATGATTTTCAGTTCAGTTATGCACGTACTATAATTAATCATGACACGATATTTTACGTTATGCCTCACGATAAGATATTTTCACTTGCATGCAATTTTACTATATTATTTACTCGTTATTTACGATATATGCATGCTGAGTCTTTAGACTGACTAGATGTAAGGCCCGAGATTATATCATTTTAATCCGAGATTATTTAATCCAAGAATTTTGGAATGATGAATTAGATTCCACGGTTTTTGTAATTAATTAGGATTGAAATTGAATTAAAAGATTGAGCGGGGGCCGATGTGCAAATAGTGAAAAGTTGAGGGACTAAAGTGCAAATATGGAAATTTGAGTGGACACATGTCACATGCGATTTGATATAACTTTTGTCAATTCCTTAGCACCTTCAGCGAGAACCGAGTGCATTCTCTGGAAAATTTTCAAAGCTTCTTCATCCCGTAGAATTTTGATTATTCCAAATCCGTCTATCAGAATTTTAATACGAACACGGTACCGTATTCCTCTCCTCGACAGCTACTACTGGACGTAAGTTTTATTGAGTTCTGTTATCATTTGAAATTATGATATTGGGAGAATTGTTATTTGATCATTATTATGTGTTCTGGAAATACTAGACACCGTAGAATCGAAGTTAGATCAGAAAACAGATTGATTCTGGAATTATTATGATTTTCTGATTATATTAATTGAAAATGGGACAAATTTGGATTATGAATGAATTACAGATTGTACCGGATACGGGTTATGATTTGTAATTGTTATCTGTTGATATGGTATTGACGGGGATACGAGATAGTGCCGTTATGCCGTTGATTTGAATTAAATTTAGATTGATCAGAATCAGTATTGAATTGGGACTGGAATGTTGATATTATTATTCTCAATATGTCCTTTCAGATTTACAGAGACAGTCTTGAATTCAGAATTGATATTTCTTCAGACCGAGACTACGAACGAAAGGTATAAGTCAATGTCGAACCCGGGAGAATGACTCGAGTTAGATATAACTTGAGTTTCCCTAAACCACATACTTATTGTTATTATATGCATTGATTTGAATTGATATGCTTGTTCTATTGATTTATAGAAAGCGTGATTAGACGATTGGTCTTGTGACAGAGGTGCCAGACTGTGATAGAGTAGTCACTGGCCCATTGCACATTGTCACAGAGGAGTTATTGGCGGAGGTGCCAAAGTCTTTGACGGATAGGTCAAGACACTAGATGTTTGGTTTATATCGATGTTTGATTAGGAGTGGATTTACTTCTATTACTGAGATTCGATATAGTATGCCAACGTCTGGAAACCGGGATCCCTAGACTAGGAATGAGTCTAGTCTGAGCTGTAGAGTCACGAGTTATTTACAGTTTTATATCGATTTATGTTTTCAGATTTAATACATGTGATTGATATTTGTTTCATGCTTTTATATCGATTATATGATTGCATGTTTTGTTGATTTATACTGGGATGTATTTCTCACCGGAATTATCCGGCTGTTGTCGTGTTTGTATGTGTGCATGGCAACAGGTGGGACAGGATCGGGGTCAGGAAGAAGATGAGAGAGATCGTGATTAGAGTGGAGACTTCGGACTTTGATGTATATAGGGTTTGGAACACTTGACATTTAGTTGTTACACCTTAGTTTGAGTTTGATGTTTGTTGTACAAGACTTGTACTATTATACTGATATGTATAATTAGATTGATTCCATTACGTTCCGCACTCTATTAAAAAAAATTGTAGACCCATATTAATTACATTGATCCAATTATCCCAATGACGATTAAGAACATGATTAGCGTCCGGGTCCCCACAACAGTTGGTATCAGAGCAGTAGGTTCCTTAGATAGAAGCTAGTGAGCGGGGTAGATTGAGTTTTCTTTCCTGCTTTTGATTGCTAGCATGATTACTGCTTTTATTATTACATATTTACCTGATTATCTGATTTGATTGGTAAACTGTATTAATTGAGAATGAATCAGAACCGATTCTTGATCAGCAGTAAGATGATCGGAGGTGAGACTTAATTGAAACAGATTTGTTGTATTGGGTTATTAATCCTTTTGATAATCAGGTATGCCTCCTCAAAGAATCCCAGAACAGGGCAGTACCTCTGCAAATCCGATGGATGTGACAGCAACACCAATGGAAACCTTGCTGAAGAGATTTCAGTCGTTCCATCCACCGACTCTGAAGGGTACTGAGACTTCAGTTGATTGCGAGAGTTTGTTAGATGACATTGAGATGCTGTTTGACTATTTGGACTACACTGATGAGCGGAGAGTGAAACTGATAGGACACCGGTTGCATGATGTTGCCAAGAACTGGTGGATTACGACCAAGAGGGCGTTGGAGCAACGAGGTACGCCTATTACCTGGAATGTCTTCAAAACCGAATTCTATCAGAGATTCTTCCCTGTGTCATACAGAAAGGATAAAGGTGCTGAGTTTGCGAATCTGAGACAAGAGCAGTTGAACATTGAGGAATATGTGTCTAAATTCTCTACACTACTGAGATTTGCTCCACATGTGGCCGAGAATGAAGAAGCGGTGGCTGATCAGTTCATCAATGGCTTGAATCCGGAGATATTTACATTGGTGAACACTGGGCGACCAAACAACTTTGCTGACGCCCTGAACAGAGCAAAGGGAGCAGAAGCTGGTCTGATGAGACAGAGAGGAGCTTCATATGTTGCCCCAGCACCGAGACCACAGCAACCCCCTCCCAGATTTGAGAGTGGTAGCAGCAGTGGTGGAAAGAAGGACTATTTGAAAGCCAGAGGAAGACAGTTTAAGAAGTCTGGCAGCAGTTCTTCCAGTTCCAGTGGCTCGAGACAGACTGGTCAGAGCCAAAGTTATACAGGACCTTATTGCAGCACGTGTGGAGGGAGACATTCCACAGAGCAGTGCCGAGGAGTGTTTGGCAGTTGCCGTATTTGCGGACAGCAGGGACATTTTGCTAGAGTATGTCCCCAGAGAGGTTCTCAGGGATCCCAGGGAGCAGAGTCATCTGGATCAGTAGCTCAGACAGGGAGACGACCCTCAGCCGTTCATTCTTTCCTGCCAGCACCATCTACCTAGTCACAGCAGAGGCCAGGAGGAAGCCAGACAGTGAGCCAGCCTCATAGACAGCAGGCCAGGGTGTTCGCTTTGACTGAGGAGCAGGCACAGGACGCACCTGATGACGTTGTTGCAGGTAACTGTTTTATTTCTGGTTATCCTGCATATGTATTAATTGATACTGATGCATCGCATACATTTATTTCTGAGAGATTTGCATTGATGCATGCATTGCCTGTTGAGTCCCTATCTCCTGTAGTATCTGTTTCTTCTCCTTTGGGGAAAGGTTTGATATCCGTGACTTCGGTTAGATCTTGTGTGCTACAGTATGACGGACATGAGATTGAGCTAGACTGTATTGTACTTGGGTTGTCTGATTTTTACTGTATTATCGGTATTGATATGCTGACCAAGTACAGAGCTACAGTTGATTTTTTTTACTATATTGTACGATTCAGACCTGAGATGGCTGAGGAATGGAAATTTTACGGTAAGGGTTCTCGAGGCCGAATTCCTTTGTTATCTGCTATGAATATGACTCGATTATCGCAGAAAAGAGCGGATGGATTCCTTGTCTATTAAGTTGATTTACTGAAATCGAGTCCATCATTGGCGGATTTGCCAGTGGTTTGCGAGTTTGCTGATGTCTTCCCAGATGAGATTCCTGATTTGCCTCCTATTCGAGAGATAGACTTCAGCATTGAGTTGATGCCTGGTACAGTTCCGATTTCCAGAGCTCCGTATAGAATGGCACCGATTGAGTTGAAAGAGTTGAAAGAACAGTTGGAGGATTTACTGGCCAAAGGTTACATCAGACTGAGTGTATCTCCTTGGGGTGCTCCAGTATTATTTGTGAGGAAGAAAGACGGTTCTATGAGACTTTGCATTGACTATCGACAACTGAACAAGGCTACGGTAAAGAATAAATATCCTTTGCCTCGTATTGATGATTTATTTGATCAGTTGCAGGGTTCTTCTGTATATTCCAAGATTGATTTGAGATCTGGATACCATCAGCTGAGAGTCAGGGATTCCGATATCTCAAAAACAACATTCAGAACCAGGTATGGACATTACGAGTTTATTGTCATGCCTTTCGGTCTTACGAATGCCCCAGCTGTTTTTATGCGATTAATGAACCGTGTGTTTCAAAGGTATTTGGATGATTTTGTTATCATATTCATTGATGATATTTTGATTTATTCAAAGAATATGATTGAGCATGCAGAACATTTGAGAACTGTGTTGAAAATTCTGAGAGCTGAGAAATTATATGCTAAACTGTCGAAATGTGAGTTTTGGTTGAGACAGGTAGTATTTCTGGGTCACATTATATCTGGAGATGGGATTTCTGTGGATCCTAGAAAGGTTGAGGCCGTGATCAGTTGGCCTAGACCGACATCTGTGCCAGAGATACGCAGTTTTATGGGTTTGGCAGGATATTACAGTCGATTTATTAAGGATTTCTCGAGTATTACTAAACCTATTACTCAGTTAACACAGAAAAATGATCCGTTCATTTGGTCAGAAGACTGTGAGTCCAGTTTTCTGGAATTGAAGAAACGATTGACCAGTGCCCCGATCCTAACTATCCCCTCAGGCACTGGTGATTTTGTCGTGTATTGTGATGCTTCTCACAGAGGTCTGGGTTGTGTGTTGATGCAGCAAGGGCATGTGATTGCTTATGCCTCGAGACAGCTGAAACCGCATGAATCTCGCTACCCAATTCATGACCTTGAATTGGCAGCCATTGTATTTGCTTTGAAGATATGGCGACACTACCTCTACGGTGAGAAATTTGAAATTTATTCTGATCATAAAAATCTGAAATATTTGTTTTCACAGTCTGAGTTGAATATGAGACAGCGAAGATGGCTTGATTTGCTTAAAGATTTTGATTGTGAAATCAAATACTACCCAGGAAAATCGAATGCAGCAGCCGATGCCCTAAGTCGAAAGGTATGTTCTTTGTCCTTATCGACTATAAGTGTTTCAAGTTTGATAGAAGATTGTTTTTTGTCTGGATTAGTATTTGAAATAGATTGTCAGCCTTTGAGATTATATGCTATTCGAGCTTAACCAGAGGTGATTTTGAAAATTAAAGCGGCTCAGAAAGTTGATCAGAAAGTACAGGAATCGATTGAGATGGTCAGAGCAGGTCATCAATCAGAGTATCAGGTACGTGATGATGTACTGTACGTGAATAATCGTATTGTTGTGCCGAATGTTTCAGAATTGAGACAACAGATATTGACAGAAGCGCACCGCATTCGTTTTAGCATTCATCCTGGTGGCAGAAAGATGTACAATGATTTGAAGACACAGTTTTGGTGGAAACAGATGAAATCTGATGTCACAGAGTTTGTGTCAAAGTGTCTGAATTGCCAACAGGTAAAAGCATAAAGAAGGTCTACTGCACAGCTTGTCTATTCTTGAATAAAAATGGGATCACATTTCCATGGATTTTGTGACGCAGTTACCGCGATCGTCCCGAGGTTGTGATGCGATTTGGGTCGTGATTGACCGATTGACCACATCAGCATGCTTTATTCCGTATCAGATGACATACAGGTATGACCAGATGTCTGAGATCTATGTTAGAGAGGTGGTCAGATTGCACGGAGTGCCAAAGTCGATTGTATCAGACCGTGATCCTCGGTTTACTTCGCACTTTTGGCAGAGTTTGCAGCAGGCTCTAGGTACGAAGTTACATCTGAGTACCGCATATCATCCACAGACTGACGGACAGTCAGAGCGGACTATCCAGACATTGGACGATACGCTGAGAGCCGTAGTGCTTGATTTTAGCACTAGTTGGCAAGATGCATGGCCACTTTGTGAATTCTCGTACAACAACAGCTATCAGACGAGTCTTGAGATGGCACCATTTGAAGCGTTGTACGGTAAGAAGTGCAGATCCCCTCTGTATTGGGATGATATCTCTGAAGTTCCTGAGACTGGACCTGATAGGATCAGAGAGATGACAGAAAAGGTAATGCTGATTCAGAAGAGAATGAAGACAGCTCAAGATAGACAAGCCAAATATGCCAATGTTCGACGCAGACCATTGGTATTTGAGGCAGGAGACCGAGTATTTCTGAAGATTTCACATTTCAGAGGAGTTGTCAGATTTGGCAAGAAAGGGAAGTTGTCTCCACGTTTTATTGGACCGTATGAGATTCTCGAGAAGATAGGAGACTGTGCCTATCGACTTGCATTACCGCCTTCTCTATCTGGAATACATGATGTCTTTCATGTATCTATGTTACGGAAGTACCTCCTCGATGATGCTCATATTATTCAGCCAGACAAGGCAGAACTTGTTGAAAGTCTGAGTTATGTTGAAAAGCCGATTCAGATTATTGATCGTAAAGAAAAGAAACTGAGAACGAAAACCATCCCACTTGTGAAAGTCCAGTGGACTCGTCATGGCATTGAAGAAGCTACTTGGGAGACTGAATCAGATATGAGACAGGAATTCCCAGAGTTATTCCACTGATGTGAGTTTCTTATTTCAGTTTCTGTTATTTCTGATTTGATTGCATGTGATATGATTGCTTTAGATTTCGAGGACGAAATCATGTTTCAGAGGGGGAGAATTGTAAGGCCCGAGATTATATCATTTTAATCCGAGATTATTTAATTCAAGAATTTTGGAATGATGAATTAGATTCCACGGTGTTTGTAATTAATTAGAATTGAAATTGAATTAAAAGATTGAGCGGGGGCCGATGTGCAAATAGTGAAAAGTTGAGGGACTAAAGTGCAAATATGGAAATTTGAGTGGACACATGTCACATGCAATTTGATATAACTTTTGTCAATTCCTTAGCACCTTCAGCGAGAACCGACTGCATTCTCTGGAAAATTTTCAAAGCTTCTTCATCTCGTAGAATTTTGATTATTCTAAATCCGTCTATCAGAATTTTAATCCGAACACGGTACCGTATTCCTCTCCTCGACAGCTACTACTGGACGTAAGTTTTATTGAGTTCTGTTATCATTTGAAATTATGATATTGGGAGAAGTGTTATTTGATCATTATTATGTGTTCTGGGAATACTAGACACCGTAGAATCGAAGTTAGATCAGAAAACGGATTGATTCTGGAATTATTATGATTTTCTGATTATATTAATTGAAAATGGGACAGATTTGGATTATGAATGAATTACAGATTTTACCGGATACGGGTTATGATTTGTAATTGTTATCTGTTGATATGGTATTGACGGGGATACGAGATAGTGCCGTGGCTAAAGAACGTGGCATAATCCTTCACGCAACACGGCTCGCGCATATGCGCGACATCACTCGGCGCATATGCGCGAGACCATATGTCGCGGCGCGTGTATCTCGGCAGCTCTCGCGCATATGCGCGCTTTCCCTCGGCGCATATGCGCGAGGTTCTCTGGACATGGCGCTTGGCTTCTCGCGCATATGCGCGTTCGTCTTTCGCGCATGTGCGCCACATTCTCTGGAAATTTACTTTAGCTACTGGACGCATCGCGCATATACGCGCCCTTGCTCCGCGCATATGCGCGAGACCTACTGTCTCGGCATATTGCAACTCGCGCATATGCGCGCCTCACTTCCGCGCATGTGCGCGAGGTTTTCTGGAATTCACACTTTAGCTTCTGTATCCTCGAGCATATTTTACGTCTTTTCTTGTCTTTCCCGGTCTAATCCTTTCCGTCTATAATTACCGAGATTAATCAATAATTCATTTAAGATTAATCTCAGATTACGATAATCAAAATCTCGGGCCTTACACGTATTGTGAATATTCGTAAATATTTTGCTTGTTTACCTGATAATGCGTTGAAAAAAATTTATAAAGCTAGATATGAGCGACTAAGGTTGATGGTGTCATATGGCATACCGAATGATATCCGTTTGATAATTGAAGCAAAAGTCCGATTGGTTGGGGAAGCAAGTGAAATAATAATAAGACATATGCCAAGATTTGATAAAAGCACATATGCCAAAAAGCGCAGAGCTAAACGTATAGGTGGATGTCATAAATGTGCAAGGTGGACTTGTAAAGGGAAATGCTAAAATTTTGGAATGACATCAATGAATAGAGAAGATAAAATTTTATTCATTAAGAATGGTCTGAGTAGAGAACCTTTGGAAAATTTTCTAGAGGTTCTTGATAAGCATTCTAGTGGATACGTGCAAAATGAACTTCTTAAACTATGGTGGAAATTTCAACATGAGAAATATCAATATGGACGGTGGAATCAGCCTTATAAAGATCCTACTGTAGTAACGCATATCTGTTTAGATAAGTAAATATATATAATTTCGTCTCGGGAATCTGACGTTAAAAGACCCTATTTTCCAATTTATAAAAAAATTGGATGGGAAGCATATCCTCGACTCATAGAAGGCGTTGAAGCCGTTACAGAACGTAAAATCAGAGGAAGATATGAGCCACAATCACAACTATGCTGTATATATGTGTTTTAATTTATGTCATTTTTATTTTCTTTTAATAATAATAATTTCCTGTTCAAATATTGACTTTTTGCATGTTATGCTTATAAATTCATATGCTGTGATCTAACAATTGCAGAAAACATATTTCTCAACATGTCGACGTCCACGGTAAGTAAAATAAAAAATATTTGTGTATTTTGTGGATCTAGTGCAGGAAAAAATTCAATTTATGAAGAGGTAGCAGAAAAGCTTGAAATAACACTTGCTAAAAAAAAAGATTCATTTGGTATATGGTGGTGGTGAAGTTGGTCTCATGGGAAAAGTTGCAAAAGCTGCTCATGAAGGTGGAAGTGAAGTCTTAGGCTATATTCCGATTACCTTAGCCAGTCTTACTGGACCAACAATAGGAGAAGAAATGATAGTGGACAACTTATATGAACGAATTACTCAAATGATTGAACATTCAGATGCTTTCATTGCTTTGCTAAGAGGTTTCGGTACTTTGGAAGAAATATTTCACACTATTTGTTCGGCACAATTAAATATCCACAATAAGCCAATTGATTTGTTAAATTTTAACAATTATTATGATAAACTCTATTGTTTCTTGATGATGTTGTGGAACATGGATTTATTTCATTAGCTTCGCGAAGGATGTTAGTTTCTGCTACAAGTGAAGGTGAACTTATTGATTTACTGCAAGGATTTAGTCATGAACCAGATTCATTCTTATCTTAACTTAATTGGCCAACATCCAAGAGTAAGAAAAAAAATTCATGTGATGCTAAACTTGAGAATCAACGGTATGTTTTAATTTTTTTTTTCTTTAAGGTATGAAAAATCTCCTCTTTTTTTTCTCCTCTTAGATTGTTTTTATATAAAAATTAAAATATATATAAATATTCATATATATAGTAATAATAATAACAATAATTTTTAGTTCAATGTCGAGTAAGGTGTCAGTAAAATGCACCTGAGACGCATTAGTTAATAATTATTGAAAAATCACAATACGCTAGATTTTAATATTCATTATATTCAAATTACAGATTACAAGAAAAATTAGTTTTTCATNAATAAGTGGTGAGAAATGAGAAAACAATTAATAAACTTTTATTGATTATTAGAAAATGGTTAATTACAAGAATATAACTCTCCTATAAAAAAATATTAATTATTAAAAAAATAGAAGATAAATAACGGACTGCAAAATTCTTTGTTCATTGTAATTGTTTTTCTCTAGATTTGATTAATGTACTATAAATGTGTTCTAAAAAAAATCATCAATCAATATGTTCTAAAAAAAAAGATTTGTTTGTGTTGAATAAGTTTCAAAGTTAGTCTAATGTATCCGTTATATAAATGTTTATATATGTAGACATTTATGATAGAATGTTTGGATAAAAAAAATTTTATGTCATTATAAAACTTTGCAGTCACGTTAATAAAAAAAAAGAGAAAAAGAAAAAAAAAAGGGATTTTATTCTTTGTAAATTTTCTTATTTTGTTTTCAATATTAGTTTCTTTAATTGTCTGCTTTAATAAATAGCCTTTTTCAATGAGAGTTAATATTCGTTGCAACTCCATGAGTGTAAATCAGCTATCCATTAAATATTTTGACCTGAAAGAATATGGAGTTGAGGCTTTTACAAAAAAATTCTCGATATTATACATGTTATGGTGTATGGTGTGAATTATCTTTTTGATTATATATATATATATATATATAATTAATAATTTATTATATGTTAAAATCTATATTTTAAAATTTAAGTTTCATTAAAATTATAAAATTATGTTATTTTAGTATTGTGTGTTTATATTTAAATGTCTTACTACATATGTTTTATTTTCAGGTTTTCTACGTGTTGGTAAAATAATGATAACTCAAGCTAGAAAATTCAAATGGAGATGATTCAAACATGTTTAAAATTCTTGAAAAATTATCTACAACTTTGCAGAAGACATGATTGCCTAAAAACTTTGTTAAGATGATCAAATTATGAAAATATCAAAAGGATGACAAATTTACTTTCACCATGATCAGCATATAGTAAAAAAATCATAACTATTGCAATATTTAACCAAATGAGGTGAACCAAGTTGCCAAATTAATCTACAGACAATTCTCCACATGTTTGCTGTTTTCAGCAGAGTCAAATTCGGTGATTAAAATCATGGAACAAAGCATTGAAAGAAGAGACATGGAATTAAAGTTGGAGGAGACAAAGGCTATTATTACAACTATATGACATTAATAAAATTTTTGACCCTTTATCTCATTTGGCCTATAAATAGAGGCCTTGTGCTAGCTTGAGAATCATTCTATCTCATTGTAAAATATAGTGTGAGTGTGTATAAAAGTTCTAAGTTCCAATATATTTTTCATTATCCCAATTATGAGTGATATTTTTAGTGTTGAACAAAAGTAAGCTCATGGAAAGCTAAATTTATTATGTCAAGGTGAAAAGAATGAATTCTTGGTGAAGTAAGATTGTTTATATTTTGTANTGAAACATTATGATTTAATACTAATGTCTAACAATCTAACAGTTACTTTATCACAACTAACTTTTACTTTTCGCATCTAACATTTACTTTATCGCAACTAACTTTTACTTTCCGCATCTAACATTTACTAACATTTACTTTATCGCAACTAACATTTACTTTTCGCATCTAACATTTACTTTGTCGCAACTAACATTTACTTTTTGCAACAAACTTTACTTTCCTGCAACTAACTTATTAAATCATATATTTCATTTAGACAATAACATGGCTCTGCCGGTTGTTCTAAATGAAATTTATTGATTTAATTTAACATTTACTTTATGCAGTTATATATTTATATAGTTATATATATTATCATATGTACCATATATAAAATATCAGGGAATTCGGTATTTTCTATAGTGGGAACTATATTATATTAGGTGTGTGTTTAAATATTTAATTTTCTTGGAATCATTATTTATGGTGGTTTCCCTTGTTTTACTTTTTGTTAAACAATATTGCATAAACCAAGAATAAATCCTCGAGCCTTGACAAAATTTATAATTTGTAAACATCGTTCTTGCATTTGGTAATCTATAAATTAATAAATTTAAACTTAAAATAACCTCTCTATGGATCGATCTCGTACTTACGAAATATATTACTTGCAGACAACCTACACTTGGGTGAATTATAATTTAAATAGTAGCAGAGCCATGCCTATAGATGCTTGAAAACTGTTGTTGTATGTAAACTCCACTAGAGGTAGCTTCGATTCTCAAGTCCCTTGGAAATCGATCATACATGCTCTCAACAAATCCTCTAATGTCTGGATCACATGCTCAGACTGGCCGTCTGTCTGCGGGTGAAAAGCAGTACTGAATTTCAGCTTCGTCCCCATGGCTGCATTTAGGCTCTTCCACAAGTACGATGTGAATCTCGGGTCCCTATCGGACATGATGGAAACTGGGATCCCATGCAATCGAACGATCTCCCTGATATAAAGCTACGCATACTGCGTCATGGAGAAAGTCGTCTTCATTGGTAAGAAATGTGCTGACTTAGTAACTTGATCCACTATGACCCAAATGGCATTAAAGCCTCTGACTGACTTTGGTAAACCAACGACGAAGTCCATGGTAATATTCTCCCATTTCCACTCAAGTATAAGGAGTGGCTTAAGCATTCTGGTGGGCCTCTGATGTTCCGCCTTCACTTGTTGGCAAGTGAGACATTCTGATACGCAACGATGGACTTCTCTCTTCATGCCTGGCCACCAATACAGAACCTGCAAATCCTTATACATCTTGGCACCTCCTGGATGAATAGAATACGGATATGCATGTGCCTCTAACAAGATATATTCTCTGATCGAATCAACACTAGGCACCCACATTCTACCTCTGTACTGTACCTCACGATACCATCAGACACTGTGTAGAGTACACTACCCTTGGCTTCATCCTTCAGTCTCCATTTCTGCAACTGCTCATCTGAAGGCTGTCCCCTACGAATTCGGTCTAACAAATCGGATTTGACTGTCAGATTAGATAGTATGGGAGCTCTGCCCTTGGGATAAACTTCTAACTCAAACCTCTGAATCTCAGACTGAAGAGGTCTCTGTACTGATAAATGTGCTATGGCTGCAACTTTTCGGCTCAAGGCATCTGCCACAACGTTATCTTTCCCTGGATAGTAGCTAATTTTGTAATTGTAGTCTTTTACCAATTCCGACCATCGCCTCTGTCTCATATTCAGCTCCTTTTGCGTGAAGAAATACTTGAGACTCTTGTGATCAGTGAATATCTGGAATTTCTCGCCATACAAGTAGTGTCTCCAAATCTTCAACGCGAAGACAACGGCGGCTAACTCAAGATCATGAGTCGGGTAGTTCTTCTCATGCACCTTCAACTTTCTGGAAGCATAAGCTATAACCCGACCATGCTGCATCAACATTGCGCCTAACCCGAGCTTAGATGCATCGGTTTATAACATGAAGTTTCCTTGCCCTGATGGCATAGCTAACACCAGCGCTGAAATAAGAGCTTGCTTCAAAGTGTCAAAGCTCTTCTAACATTCATCACTTCACACGAATTTTGCATTTTCTTTGTCAGTGAAGTGAGCGGCACTGCTATTGACGAAAACCCCTGAATAAACTTATGGTAGTAACCGGCTAAACCTAAGAAACTTCGGATCTCTGATGCATTCTTTGGCTCAACCCATTCCTTAACAGCTGCCACCTTTGCTGGGTCTACCTCAATACCACTGCTAGACACTATATGCCCAAAAAACGCTACCTTCTCCAACTAGAATTCACACTTACTGAACTTCGCAAATAACTTGCGACTCTGCAGCGTCTGTAAAACCATTATCAAGTGCTGACTATGCTCCTCCTGGTTCTTTGAGTAAATAAGAATATTGTCAACGAACACTATAATGAATTGATCGAGGTAAGGCTGAAATACCCGGTTCATAAGGTCCATGAAAATCGCTGGAGCATTCGTCAGTCCAAACGGCATCACTAAGAACTCGTAATGCCCATACCAAGTCCTGAAGGCTGTCTTGTGAACATCTGCATCTTTCACCTTCAGCTGGTGATACCCTGATCGAATATCTATTTTTGAGAACACTGTAGCTCCCTGCAGTTGATCAAACAATTCCTCGATCCTAGGTAGCGGGTACTTGTTCTTGATCGTTACCTTATTCAGTTCTCGGTAATCGAAACACAGCCTCATGCTCCCATCTTTCTTCCTTACGAAGAGTACTGGTGCGCCCCATGGAGAGAAACTAGGGCGAATGAATTCCTTGTCCAGAAGCTCCTGAATCTGCTGTTTGAGTTCTAGCATCTCAACTGGACCTAATCGGTACGGTGCCTTAGAGATTGGCACAGTGCCTGGCATAAGATCAATTGCAAACTCCACTTCTCGCTCTGGTGGAAGACCTGTAACATCGTCTGGAAAGATGTCTGGGAAGTCTCTAACTACCGGCACATCTGATATAGATGGAGTGGGCGCATCAGGTGTCGAAATGATGTTGGCCAAGAAAGCCTGACACCCCTTGGAAATCAGTCTCCGTGCCTGCATACATGAGATCATGCAAGGGAAACTTCTCCATCTATCTGGCTCAAAGAGAAACTGCTCCATACCCAAAGGTCTTACTAACACTGACCTTTTCTGGAAATCGATGAGAACTCTGTTCTTCGTCAGCTAGTCCATTCCCAAGATAATGTCAAATTCTGGAATCGGCAATACTATCCTAATAGTTCTTCCTCTGATGGGACTGTCACTGAATAGTTCACGTTGAGGTCGATGAACTTAATGTCCAAATGATTAGCAAATGTCTCCGAGATAAAGGAGTGNGAGAACTCTGTTCTTCGTCAGCCAGTCCTTTCCCAAGATAATGTCAAATTCTGGCATCGGCAATACTATTAGGTCGGCATACACTATGTGGCCCTGTAGTTCTAGATCAATATCCCTGACCACACTAGTAGCTAATAGTTCTTCCCCTGATGGGACGGTCACTGAATAGTTCACGTCGAGGTCGATGGACTTAATGTCCAAATGATTAGCAAATGTCTCCGAGATAAAGGAGTGAGTGGCCCCCGAATCTATCAGAGCCTTCGTGGCTAATCTCTTTATGAAAATATTTCCTGAGAGATGTTAGCACGACACAAAACTTATATCCCAAAAGTTCTAATATTATCATTATGCAATGAAAGACACCAAATAACAACTAAAACTCTACTAATCCCAATTCAAATGCCAATACGCAAAGTGAAAATTTAATACTGCTGAATTAAACAGGTTACCTGTCAACAATGTCGAGTCTGAGTTCGCCTCTTGAGCATGCATGGCGAACACTCTACCCTGAGTTGGCTGCCTCCACTGTGGGCACTCTTTCAACATGTGGTCACTGGCTCCACGTTTAAAACACTTGCCTGACCCATACAAACATTGCCACGGGTGCTGGCGGTTGCACTTTGGGCACACCGGGTGTTCACCCGACCTCTGTGGCGCCTTCTGCTGTGGCATAGGACCCTTGCCCTTTGGCGGTCCTTGATATGGCTTTTTCCCTGGCGGCCCCTGGTAAGGCTTCTTAAATGGGGGTTGCTGCTAATGGTGCTGTGGCTGCTGTAGAGCCTGATAGGGCCTCTTGCCCTGTCTCTCATTCTCGATATCCCGCTGATCCTGTTCTGCCGCCAAAGCTCTAGACACTGCAACTGCATAAGTAGTAGGACCAGCAACTCGGACATCATGGCGCAAGATCGGCCGTAAGCCATCCATAAAATGCCTCAACTTCTCACGGGCATCACTAGCTATTAGGGGCACAAAGTAACACCGGCCCCCTTTCAAACTTTCGCACAAACTCTGCTACGCTGCTGTCTCCTTGTCGTAGCGCCATGAATTCCCTGGTAAGGTGGGAGCGTACTTCCTCAGTGAAGTACTTAGAGTAGAAAACCTCCTTGAAACCATCCCAAGCCAGTGTTCGCAGATTCACTGACACTGACGCACTCTCCCACCATAGCCTGGCGTCCTCTGTCAGAAGGAACGTGGCACACCTGACCCTATCTGCATCTGTCAGCTCCATAAAATCAAAAATTACCTCGATGGACTTAATCCATCCCTCCGCTATCATCGGGTCAGTGGTCCCCGAAAACTCCTTTACGTTCATTCTCCTAAATCTTTCATAGACTGCCTCTGGTCTGGGCCTCTCCCCTGCATTCGCTGCAGCCTGGTTCCCCGCAAAATGTGCGAAGAATTGCGTATTCCTTGCAAGCATCTGAGCCTGCATATCCGGAGATGGATGAGGAGGAGTGACCCTCTCCACATTCCGAGCCTCTCTTTCCTCATCCCTAGCTTCACGGTTAACCATACGTCTAGGAGGCATACTGTTCCAAAATTTACCCAACACGTAAACCCAATATGCATGAACATAATATCATTAACATAAGATGCACGTAATTTGAGCTTTAAAATATGCACATGCTGAAATCATGAATTATTGCGTAATACATGAAAGAACTTATAATTTTACAACTTACAGAATTGAGGTGTGACTTCGTGAGCTTCTTGTAACTGGCAGTAGGCGTAACCCTTTACAAGAACACCGCTCTGATACCAACTGTGACGGACCGTACTTTTCACTACTTGTAATTTGCGGAAAAATTAAAAATTTTCTTAAACAAGTCGTGAACCTTCAAAATTCAATAAAATAAACTGTACGTCTCAAAAGTGGTTGCAACAAAAGATCTAAAAATAAAGTTTGCCAAAAGTATCTGATTAAAATATCGTAACCAGTAAAATAAATCAGAGTATTTTGATCATTTCATAAAACTTAAAACATGGCAGTCCTCGGGTTTAGCCTCCCGCTCAGTCCAAGCCAGCTCCTTGGTCCCCATCCCTAGTCTCCTCAAAATCATCCTTACCTGTATCGATCAAGTCTAGTGAGTCTAAAGGCTCAACACGTATAAACTAGAAGTAACGAGTAGTACGTAATAAAACCACATGCAACTTCAAAATAGAGCGTACATACGTGAAACTTGGACTTGCAATTAAACTTAAACATACATGCATAACATAGACCTGCCATAATGTGAAAACTTTTCGTAAACATGCTTGCATATTTGTACATACATAATTTCATCATTTTGCGTAGAGGCATGTTTCAAAGCAAGTGACCCATAACATAAATCGCCTTATCAGACTAAAAAACATTACTGGGCTGACAGGGAAAAATCCACTGCCACATACGTGAGATCCCCGTTTATGGTTTAACGGGTGGATTGGTCCCCGTTCATGATTTAACGCTTTCCAATCCTGATCTAAACCCGTTCACGCTTTAACGGGGTGAGTTGGTTCCTAGTTATGCTTTACCGCTTTCCAACCCCATACATAATTTTGGCACAAGACATTTAGCATACCTCAAAACTTAAAAGTATTTTCTTCGCACGTCGAACATACTTACTTGGCGTTGAGGGATTCGTTGGATCTCTCTTGAGGCCAATGTTGTACATGCTAACAAGATTTCAAGCACTTAATTTCCATACTTAGACATAATAATCGTGATCACCACCCAAAATGACAATTTTCTTATGACATTCTAAATCGCTCGGGACTTGACCTTTTTTAATCATTGTACTAAACCATGACGTCAACTCCCGAAACAAATCCTAAAATGATGTGTGAACATTTCCCAAAACATAGAAGACATGAGCCTAAAATAGTGGTTTAAAAGTCATGCTCAAGTGCCTAGACGCTGGGCTTACTGCGCTGCGGCGCTAGAGGGCGCAAAGCCTAGCGCTGCGGTGCCACAAAAGCAGCGCCTCGGCGCTAGACTTGCGCAGGTCGGGAGCTGCGGCGCTCCCTAGTGAGCGCTGCGGCGCTAATCCTGCATACTAGCAACCAAAATAACCCATTTTTGATGCAATTTGAAAAGTAATGCTCCAACGACTCAAACCGATGTAACGAGACACATCTTATGACTCTAATGCAGTTATTCAAACCTCACCCAATGCCCAAAAGCAGGGATACACCACGAACAATACAACACAACCCGTGAATGTGACACGTTGACAACAAACGATTCCTACGACTTCTAATGCAATAAACTACTATCGACACGAAACGAAGCATCAAAACTCATCTCAAACTCATACTCCATATACCTAAACATAGCAGCGGTCACCCGACGGTTCCCAACGAAGCCTGCAACAATAAACTTCAAGAACACATCAATAGCATAATTTTCAGAAAACGCAGTTTGAGCAGTCCCACAAAAATCACCATAACTCACTCAATTTTTATCCAACTATTTTGAGTTTTGTATCAAATCAAAGGTATCAAAAAGTTCTACGTTTCATATGTTGAAAGTTTTCTCAGAATCATGACAAAAAAATAGCAGTATTTAAAAAGACAGCAAAAATGCGATTTTAGATCCAAAAATGGTTTCAAATGTGATCTAAACATGATTGCTCAAACTTCTACACAACATTCACATGGTTTTCATACAAAATACATCGCAACGCATACTATGACATGATCGATGCAGGAAAAACAGATTATACGTACCTTTTGATATTAAAACTCACGATACAGCGATACCGAAGCGGAGATGGCGCGAGGATTGATCCGGGACGAACGTGGCGCTAAAATCCTTGAAGAAAGCTAACGAAAATTTGCTGGGAAATCAGAGGAATAGGGGCGGATGCTGTATGAGGAAGAACCCTAGGTTTTCTCTCACAGAAGAATAAATTCATAAATAAAATGTGTAGGTGTGTGTTGTGTGTTTTAGCCGATGGTGTGTGTGTGTTAGTGGGTGTGTGCGTGTGTTAGGGTTAATTAGGGATAAATTAGTGCTTAATTGACTAATTAAAAATGTTAATTAAATTACTACTTGAAATATTAATTCCCTTTGAATTTATTACCCAACCCAAATTACAATTTAAAACACAACATGGATAAATTATAAAGGTTTTAAATTCCCAAATCACCAAATAATTAAATTAAGCTTTTAAAATGGTGAAACTAAATAAATCTTTTAAAATGCCCCAATCCTCACTTAAAATAAAATACCCCGCTAAAATCGCCAAAATCGTTGTAACGCCCCAGATTCGACGACTGTCCTCACTGTACCAAGACGAGTATTTCCAGCGTGCTTATGTCCTCACTCACACGCACCCTAGGAAACTTCCCAGGAGGTCACCCATCCCAAAATTGCCCCAAGTCAAGCATTCTTAACTTTGGAGTTTTTATGTGATGAGTTACCGAAAAAGAAGATGCACCTTCGTGGTATAAGTAGTACATATCAAATCTTTTTTAAGCCTTCTTCAACTGTACAGTCCATTACATTGAACAGTCTCGGAATCTCTCTCCTTCCGGTGTAAGATCGGTTCATTCATGTTCCCTCCGCCTAGAAGCCTGCCAGGAGCCGCTCATTGTCCGTGCAACCTCATTGCACCGGCGATCACCCCCCGCCTTCTTCTGCACCGGGCCTCACATGCCCACCAGCTTTCGCTTGGTTCGTCACCGAACCACACCGTACTAGGAGAGGTCGGCTCTGATAACAACTGTAACGCCCCAGATTCGACGACTGTCCTCACTGTACCAAGACGAGTATTTCCAGCGTGCTTATGTCCTCACTCACACGCACCCTAGGAAACTTCCCAGGAGGTCACCCATCCCAGAATTGCCCTAAGTCAAGCACGCTTAACTTTGGAGTTTTTATGTGATGAGCTACCGAAAAGAGGATGCACCTTTGTGGTATGAGTAGTACATATCAAATCTTTTTTAAGCCTTCTTCAACTGTACAGTTCATTACATTGAACAGTCTCGGAATCCCTCACCTTCCGGTGTAAGATCGGTTCATTCATGTTCCCTCCGCCTAGAAGCCTGCCAGGAGCCGCTCATTTTCCGTGCAACCTCATTGCACCGGCGATCACCCCCCGCCTTCTTCGGCCCCGGGCCTCACAATCGTCACGGTCTGTTGTCCTCAATCCCACCTCGAATAATCGCCTGAAACATGAAAATCGAAAAAATATTTTAACATGCATCACATAAATATAAATAATTTAAAATAATGTATTTTAAATAAATCATGAATGGTTAATACTCAACTCAAATTTAAATAAATAATTAAATTATTAAGTAATTGCATGGGTTATATGTGTACTGAATTTGGGCTCTACATTTAGTATGTGCTATACTTTTCAAACTTATTGCTTATTAGGTTTGATAAAAAAGTTGACGATTTCATTTTATGACTATTGCACTTGATTTTTCTAAAATGCTAGATGGTTGGTGTTTATTTTAAAGGGTAAAATATTTTATAAAAATATTTTTATGTGGTAAATGAACATGGCTGAAAATGGAGTGTTTTAAAAATAAAAAAAAAATTTCTAGTACTTTTAAAGCAATAAAAAGGACAGGCGTTTCAATTGCCACTAGTAAATATTTTTATGTGGTAAATGAACATGGCTGAAAATGGAGTGTTTTAAAAATAAAAAAAAAATTTCTAGTACTTTTAAAGCAATAAAAAGGGCAGACGTTTCAATTGCCACTAGTAGGATCACGAAAATTTTTTTTTTACACTTTTAATGCGAGCGAGGAGACTTATTAATTCATGCATGTAGGAGGTGAAAAGCAACCAATATATATTTGTCGGGGTGTAAATTTTATGATTTTTTGGATGAAAAAATATAGGTTACATTTTTATTTATTCAAAAAATAAAAACAAGAATGCCGATGTATCATTAGTTTATTAATGTCATGATTACTTTGTAACCATTCTCCTATCCAATGAATACAAAATATTTAGGTGTATTTGATTTTCATATATCCACTAGATAAAGTGATTGACTATAGATACAAGCTAGCTGGTCTATTTTTATATTTTTAATTTAATCTTACATTTAGTTAAAAGTTTGATATTTATACGATAATTTGTATCACTTACTTTTAGGCATTTACTCTATTTATGTTGAAAATTAATATTTTAATATTGAATATTTGAATATTGAATGTTGAATATTTGAATGTTGAAAATTAGGTAAAATTAGGTGTCGAGTATTGAAATTTGTGTGTGATGATGAAGGTAATGATGTAATTTATTTTTGGTTTATTTGTAAAGATTTTCTATAAATAGATCTCTCATTTGTGAAGAAAATCACAATTGAGTTGAGAGAAAAATATTATAAAGTGTGTAGTGTGATAATTTTGAGAGTTTGAGATTTTTACTTTTTACCGTACATTTTTACTTTTTCACAACACGTTATCAGCACGAAGCTCTAAAAGTTCTCCATATTTTTCCAAGCTCCAAAACAGAAGAAAAAGGTAATAAAAGTAATAATATTTATTTTATTGTTTATTTATTTATTGTTTATATATTTACTATATAATATAATGTTATTATAAATAATAAAAATAAATTTTTCAAAAAACTTGTTATAAATCCTGGGAGGATGTTAAGACGACATCCCACACTCCCGGTAAGGGATACNCCAACTTTCTCTTCTTCTCTAAAATTATTCTTCATCAATTTTTTGAAGAAAAACGAAGATGGCTTTCACAAAGTTATTTTTAATTATTTTGGTTATAATAATCACGAATCTTGTACTTATCGGAGAATATCCTCCTCGTGTGTTTTCTTTTTTTTTACGAATGCTTGTATTTGTTGTTTATCCATTACTTTGTATTGCAATATTCATTAACTAATAAAATGTATCGTAATTTTTTTGATACCACCATGTCAAACTTAGCAAAGCTCGAATTCATTGCTCTTGATATTACGGGAAAAAATTATATGCCATGGACTCTCGATGTAGAAATGCATCTTGAGTCATTAGGTCTAAATGAGACCATAAAAGAAAATGGCATATGACATCACAAGAAAAGGCAAGAGCCATGATATTTTTGCGTCGACATCTCGACGAGAGATTAAAATGTGAATATCTGATTGAAAAAGATCCCATGGCTTTGTGGAAGGGATTAAAAGAAAGATTCGAACATATAAGGGAAGTTATACTTCCGACCGTCTGGGATGAATGGAATACGTTGAGATTCCAAGATTTTAAGAAATTCAGTGATTAAAACTTGGCGATGTATCGAATAATCTCGAAACTGAAATTTTGTGGGCATGAGATTACTGAATTGGAAATGCTTGAAACAACATTTTCCACTTTTCACGCATCGAATATAACTCTACAACAACAATATAGAGTGCGTGGATTTTCGAGATATTCTGAACTAATTGCCTGTCTCCTTGTGGCGGAAAAGAATAATGAGCTTTTAATGAGAAATCATCAGGCACGACCCACTGGTTCAACGACATTTCCTGAAGTAAATGTCGTAAGCAAAAATGAATTTAAATCTGGAAACCAAAATCAAAGTTATAGACAAGATTTTGGTCGAGGAAAAAATCGAGGTCGTGTTCGTGGACGTGGTCGTGGAAGTGGTCGTGGTCGTGGACGTGGCCGTGATTTTGAAAATAATCGAGATAGTTATTTCTATAACACATCTCAAAAGAGCGTCACAAACCATCCACCGAAAAGGCATCAAGAGAATATGATTGTTAATGAGAATCACTCAAAAAGATTTGAAAGTTCTTATTTCAGATGTGGTACTCCAGGACATTGGTCCCGTATTTGTCGAGCCCCTGAGCACCTTTGTAAACTTTATAAAGAATCAATAAAGGGGAAAGAAAAGGAGACCAACTTTACTGAACACAGTGAACCTTTGAGTGGTTCAACTCATTTTGATGCCGGAGATTTTCTGATTGATTTCTCAGATAATAATCAATTTGCTGGTCGAATAAATATGTAAAATATTTTTTCATGTACTCGTATTATAATGTTTTATTGTGTGTTATATTTTTAAATATGTAGTGTATTGTATTTTATTGTTATTAATTTTATTTCATTGCATATTTTTTTGAAGTTCAAATATGAAAAATGCTATGAACCAAGCTGAAGTTTGCATACCTGATAGTGGTACAACACACACTATCCTCCGAGATAAAAGATATTTCTTGGAACTAAAACCAACAAAAACAATGGTAAATACAATATCAGGTCCTGTAGACTTGATTAAAGGATGTGGTAAAGCACAATTTTTGTTACCTAATGGTACAAAATTTTCGATCAATGATGCTTTGTATTCACCACAATCGAAAAGAAATTTGTTGAGTTTTAATGATATATATTCCCATGGGTATGATACTCAAACAATAAATGAAAGGAATGAGAAATATATGTGTCTTATCACATATAAATCAGGAAAGAAATATGTGATTGAAAAACTACCAATGCTTCTTATTGGACTGCATTATACACATATAAATATACATATAATTCCTATTGAATCAAACATGATAGTTGATAATTCTTCAATGTTAACTAATTGGCATGATCGATTAGGACATCCTGGTTCAACAATGATGCGAAGAATTATAGAAAATACACATGGTCATCCGTTGAAAGACCAGAAGATCTTTCAGAATAATAAGTTTCAATGTAAAGCATGTTCTCTTGGAAAACTTATTATAAGACCATCACCAGCCAAAATCCAAACTGAATCACCAATGTTTCTTGAACGTATTCAGGGTGATATTTGTGGACCAATTCATCCACCATGTGGACCATTCAGATACTTTATGATATTGATTGATGTCTCCAGCAGATGGTCACATGTATGTTTATTGTCAACTCGAAATGTTGCATTTGCAAGATTACTTGCTCAAATAATAAAATTGAGGATTCAATTTCTCGATTATACAATCAAGAAAATTAGACTTGATAATGCTGGTGAATTTACTTCCCAGACTTTCAATGATTATTGTATGTCTATGGGAATCATTGTTGAGCATCCTGTTGCTCATGTACATACACAGAATGGATTGGCTGAATCATTCATTAAACGTCTGCAAATGATCGCTAGACCAATGATTATGAAAACAAAGCTCTCTATTTCTATATGGGGACATGCAATTTTACATGTTGCTGCATTAATTCGCATCAGACCAAGTGCATATCATAAATATTCCCCATTGCAGCTTGCATTTGGTAAAGAACCAGACATTTCTCATCTGAGAATTTTTGGATGTATGGTGTATGTGCCTATTGCACCACCTCAACGAAAGAAAATGGGACCTCAAAGAAATATTGGAATTTATATCGGTTATGATAGTCCATCAATCATTCGATATCTTGAACTTTAGACAGGCGACGTGTTCACAGCACGTTTTGCTGATTGTCATTTTAATGAAGAAATCTTCCCAATGTTAGGAGGAGAAAAGAAACATACCGAAAAGAAAATTACATGGTATGTATCATCATTGTTACATCTGGATCCAAGAACACAACAATGTGAAAAAGATGTACAGCAAATTGTACACTTGCAAAGAATAGCAAATCAAATACCAGATGCATTTACAGATGCAAAAAGGGTAACTAAATCATATATACATGCTGTAAATGCTCCTGCTCAAATTGAAATTCCAAAGAAACAAATTGAACAAAGTCATGATGTCGTAAAACGCCTGAAGCGTGGAAGGCCAGTCGGTTCCAAGGATAAAAATTCTCGAAAAAGAAAATTCATAGAGAAACACAATGATCACAAAATAGAGAATGATGTTCCTGAAAAAACACATGATGATCACAAAATAGAGAATGTTGTTCCTGAATAAACACATGATGATGAAAATGTTCTATCAGAACCACAAACTGACGAGAATCATGAAATCTCTAACAATTATATTATTACTGGAAAAATATGGAACCGAAAAGATATAGAAGAAATTGATGATATATTTTCTTATAATATGGCAATCGACATCATAAATGATAATGAAGATCATGAACCAAAATCTTTTGGTGAATGAAAAAATCGGCAGGATTGGATAAAATGGAAAGATGCCATCCAGGTTGAATTGGATTCGCTAAATAAACGTAATGTTTTTGGACCTATAGTCCTTACTATAGAGCCCAAAATCAGTACACGTAAAACACATGCATTTATTTAAATTGTAAAAAATATTTATTTAAGTTTAAAAGGAAATTTTAAGTTATTGAGTATTTTATTTTATGACAATTAGTATTTTTATTTCTCCTTAATTGTTGTGCAACTTTTGTAAATTTAGGAATATTTTATGTATCAGTTTTCAAGCCTCGAGTAGTCTAAAATTTTATTTGGACTACACCATATAATGATTAATTAGTTTAAACCTAATCAATATATTTAAATTATCCCTAAACTACCCTAAATCAATCCCACTTGCCTGCAATTTCAAGACTTTGGCCAAGTCTTCTCCGGAAGAAAATCTACATGCCCATCAATTCTCCTCCATTTCCCCACATTTATTTCCCTTCTCTCTTCAAGTGTTTTTGAGCTCCATTTCCATCGGTTCTATCACTTTAGAATAGCAAGAAGCTCCAAATTTTTCCTCGTGTCCGGATAGTCGATATTTGCGAGATTTCCTACGTTTCAAGACTAAAGGCATGTATATTCTTTCGTTTTATGCATCGATCTCGTCATAGTAGATATTTTGATGTATGTTATGCGTGAAAGTTTGATTGTTATGAGAAAAGTTTGAGCGATTATGCATTGAATTGATTTCTGAAACATTTGGATCTCAAAACATGAGTTTGCTGTCATTTTAAAACCTGCGACTTTTTGGTCGATATTCTGGAAAAACTTTCAACATATAAAACGTAGAACTTTTTGAGTCCTTTGATTTCATAGTAAATTCAAAATATTTGGATAAGAAATGAGTGAGTTATGATTGTTTTTGTGGGACTGCTCAAACCGCAACTTTTATGAAAATGTGTTCTTGAAGTTTTATTGTTGCAGGCTTCGTTGAGGATCGACGGGTGTTTGCTGCTGCGTTTAAGCATGTTGAGTATGATGTTGAGATGGTTTCTGGTGTGTCGATTCACATCGATAGGCACTTGTTCGCATTAGAAGTCGTAGGATGCGTTTTGGTGGCAAATGGCGTGTTCACAGATTGGGTTGCGTTGCTTGTGATGCGTAGTTGTTTTGGGGTATTTGTTTGAGTTTGAATAAGTGCCTTAGCATCCTAGGATGGGTCTTGAGGTAGGATTAAGTCACAAATGTAGGGAATTTAGTTTGTTCACGATTCCAGCACCTACACGGACCCGAAGCCGGACCTGTACACGGAGTCCGTGCCATTTTTCCTTCAAAATGCGAATTTCCAGCATGTACCCGGACCCCTACACGGGGTCCGTGTACCCCCTTGTTATTAAAAAAAATTATTTTTTTTTATTTTGATTATAAAATATAGGATGTGTTTTATGGTTATGAATATTAATATAGGATTTATTTTGTGGTTATGAATATAAAACATAGGATTTTGTTTTGGGGTTCAATATCATGGTTTAGTACGAATATTAAACGAGGTCAAGTCTCGAGTGATCTAGAATGTCATAAGCTATTTATTTATTACGGTGGCGAGCACAAATATCTACGTCTAATCTATGAAAGATAAGTGTTTGAACTCATGTAAGTATGTGCAGCAGTGGCCCCAAGTGAGATCTAACGAATCCCTCAATGCCAAGTAAGTATGTTTGACGTGCAAAAATAAAATACTTTTAAGTTTTTGAGGTATATGCTAAATGTCTTGTGACCAAATTATGAACGGGTTTGGAAGTCGGTGAACGTGGCCGAAGACCTCTTCACCCCGGTAAATTATGACCGGGTTTAGATCAGGATTTGGAAAATGGTAAAGAATGACCAGGGACCAATCCACCCGTTAAAGCATGAACGGAGTCTCATGTATGTGGTAGTGGACTTTCCCTGCCAGCCCAGTACTGTGGTTTAGTCTGATCAGGCACATTTATGTATGGGTCACTTGTTTTGAAATATATCTCTACGCAAAATGATATTATGTATGCTCAAGTATGTATGATGCAATCACATTTAAGAAAAGTTTTATGATGATGGCACGTCTGCGTTTATGCTATTACGTTCAAGTTCAAGTTTGTTTATGCTATCACGTTCAAGTTTTAAGTATGTACGCTCTATTTTAAAGATGCATGTGGTTTTATTACGTATTACTTGTTATTACCAATTTATACATGTTGAGTCTTTAGACTCACTAGACTTGATCGATGCAGGTGAGGATGACGTTGAGGAGACGAGGGGTGGGGACCAATGAGCCGGCTTGGACTGAGCAGGAGGCTAAACCTGAGGACCGCCCATGTTTTTAAGACATTATGCAATGTTTCAAATATTCTGATTTCATGTTATTGTGTACGATATTTAAATAAGTGTTTTTAGAAAACTTTATTGTGATATTTTCATTGCAAATATTTTAAATGATCAGTTTATTGTTATCGAAATTTGTGAAGGGTTCTATTTAATTAAGAAAATTTTTATTTTTCCACAAATTTTAAAGTAGTTAAAATTGCTGTATGTGACATTTGGTATCAGAGCGGTGTTCTTGTAAAGGGTTATGACTTCTGCCAGTTGCGAGAAGCTCACGAAGTCACACCTCAAGTCTGCAAGTTTTAAGTTTTCCTTGTAGTAAGCATGAAATCACGATTTCAGCATGTACATGTTTTAAGTTCAAATTTCTTGCATCCAGCGATATTTATATAAGGTTATTGTATACTGAGTTACGTTTTGGGTAATTTTTTTGAACGGTATGCCTCCTAGACGTTTGGTTGCTCGTGAAGCAAGGGATGAGGACAGAGAGGCTTGTGACAGGGAGAGGGCCACTCCTCCTCCTCCACCGCCAAATATGCAGGCACAGATGCTTGCAGGTATGACTAAGTTTTAATCACAGTTTGCGGGAAACAATGTTGCAGTAGATACAGGGGCGATGCACAGGCCGGAGGCAGTATATGAGAGGTTCAGGAGGATGGACCCAAAGGAGTTCTCGGGGACTACTGACCCGATGATAGCTGAAGGATGGATTAAGTCCATCGAGATGATTTTTGATTTCATGGAGCTGCCAGATATAGACAGAGTTAGATGCGCCACCTTTCTGTTGTCAGGAGATGCTAGATTGTGGTGGGAAAGTACATCAGTGTCAGTGAACTTGCAAACACTAACTTGGAATGGTTTCAAGGAAGTATTCTACTCCAAGTACTTCACTGAGGAAGTACGTTCCCGACTGACCAGGGAGTTTATGACTTTGCGACAGGGAGATAGTAGTGTCGCAGAGTTTGTCAGAAAATTTTAGAGGGGGTGTCATTTTGTACCCCTGATTGCAAATGATGTCCGGGAGAAGCTGAGGCATTTTATTGATGGGTTGCGACCGATCGTTCGCCATGATGTGAGGGTTGCTGGTCTTACTACCTATGCCGTTGCTGTATCTAGAGCCTTGGCGGCAGAGCAGGACCAAAGGGATATCGAGAGTGATAGACAGGGCAAGAGGCCCTATCAGGCACCTCAGCAACACCAACAGCAGCGACCCCAGTTTAAAAGGCCCTTCCAGGGTCAGCAGGGAAAGATGTCATTTCAGGGACCGCCGAAAGGCAAGGGTCCTATTCCTCAACAGAAGGATCCTCAGAGACCTAGTGAGTACCCAGTGTGCCCGAAGTGCAACCGCCAGCATCCGGGACAGTGTTTATTTGGATCGGGCAAATGCTTCAAGTGTGGAGCCAGTGATCATATGTTGGGGGACTGCCCGCAATGGAGGCAGCCAAACCAGGGGAGAGTGTTCGCCATGCAGGCAGAGGAGGCGAACCCAGACACGACCCTGTTGACTGGTAATTTATTTAACTCAGCACCGTATAATTTTTGCTATGCATGTTTCAAATTTGATTTGGGATTATTAGCGTGTTAGTTAGTATGCTTGGTGACTTGTATAGAGATTTTCTACTATGCTTGAGGTTAAGATTAGTATTTTGGGATTTATGTTTTGTGCGTTGTGTTAGCAACTCTCAGGAAATATCTTCATAAAGAGTGTAGATACGAGGGCCTTGATAGATTCTGGGGCCACTCACTCTTTTATTTCGGAGACATTCGCTAATCATTTGGATTTCAAGTCCATTGGGTTAGACGTAAACTATTCAGTGACAATCCCATCAGGGGAAGAGTTATCAGCTACTAGTGTGGTCAGAGGCATCGATCTTGAACTACAGGGCCACCTAGTGTATGCCGATTATATTGTATTGCCAATGCCAGAATTTGATATCATTTTGGGAATGGACTGGCTGACGAAGAATAGAGTTCTTATTGAATTCCAGAAAAGGTCAGTGTTGGTAAGACCTTTGGGCATGGAGCAGTTTCTCTTTGAGAAAGATAGATGGAGAAGTTTCCCTCGCATAATCTCTTGCATGCAGGCTCGGAGACTTATTCTTAAGAGGTGTCAGGCTTTCTTGGCCAGTGTTATTTCCGCACCTGACGTACCCACTCCGTCATTATCTGATGTACCATTAGTCAGAGATTTTCCTGACACCTTTCCAGTTGACATCACAGGCCTTCCACCAGAAAGAGAGGTGGAGTTCGCCATCGACCTTATGCCAGGCTTCGTGCCAATCTCAAAGACACCGTATCGTTTAGCTGCAGCTGAGATGTTAGAGCTCAAGCAGCAGATTCAGGAGCTCTTAGACAAAGAATTCATCCGCCCTAGTTTCTCACCATGGGGTGCACCAGTGCTCTTTGGAAAGAAGAAAGATGGGAGCATGAGGCTGTGTATCGATTACCGAGAACTGAACAAGGTAACGATCAAGAATAAATACCCACTACCAAAGATCGAGGACTTATTCGATCAGTTGCAGGGAGCTACAGTGTTCTCTAAGATAGATCCTCGATCAGGGTATCATCAGCTGAAAGTAAAGGATGCAGATGTTCATAAGACGGCCTTCAGAACCAGATATGAGCATTACGAGTTTTTAGTGATGTCGTTTGGACTGACGAATGCTCTAGCAATTTTTATGGATCTCATGAACCGAGTATTTCAGCCTTACCTAGATCAGTTTGTCATAGTGTTTATTGATGACATTCTTATTTCCTCGAAGAGCCATGAGGAACACAGTCAGCATTTGCGTACAGTTTTGCAGATCTTGCAGAGTCGCAAGTTGTATGCAAAATTCAGTAAGTGTGAATTTTGGTTGGGGAAAATAGCATTTTTAGGTCATGTAATATCTAGCAGTGGTATTAAGGTGGATCCAGCTAAGGTGGTAGCAATTAAAGAATGGATTGAGCCGAAGAATGCGTCAGAGATTCGCAGTTTCCTAGGCTTAGCAGGTTACTACAGGAAATTTATTCAAGGGTTTTCCTCGATTTCAGTGCCACTCACTTCCTTGACTATAAAGAATGCTAAATTTGTGTGGAGTGATGATTGCCAGAAGAGCTTTGCTACTTTGAAACAAGCTCTTATCACAGCGCCAGTGTTAGCCATGCCAGCAGGGCAAGATAATTTTGTGTTGTACACCGATGCTTCTAAGCTCGGGTTGGGCGCAGTATTGATGCAGAATGGTCGGGTTATAGCTTATGCTTCCAGACAGTTAAGAGTTCATGAAAAAAATTATCCGACTCATGATCTCGAGTTAGCTGCCGTGGTTTTTGCGTTGAAGATTTGGAGACATTATTTGTACGGCGAGAAATGCCAGATATTCACTGATCAAAATAGTCTCAAGTATTTCTTCACGCAGAAAGAGCATAACATGAGACAAAGAGGGTGGTTGGAGTTGGTAAAAGACTACGATTGTGAAATTAGCTACCATCCAGGGAAAGCTAATGTTGTGGCAGATGCTTTGAGCAGAAAGGTAGCAATTGTAGCATAGCTGTCAGTGCAGATACCTCTTCAGACAGAGATTCAGAGGTTTGGCTTAGAAGTTTATCCTACGGGCAGAGCTCCCAAGCTGTCTAATCTGACAGTCCAGTCTTCTTTGCTAGACCGAAGCCGTAAAGGACAGTCTTCAGATGAGCAATTACAGAAATGGAGACTGAAGGATGAGATCAAGGGCAGTGTACTTTACACAGTGTCTGATGATATTGTGAGATACAGAGGGATAATGTGGGTGCCTAGTGTTGATTCGATCAGAGAAGATATCTTGTCAGAGGCCCATACATCTCCGTATTCCATCCATCCAGGAGGTACCAAGATGTACAAGGATTTGCAGATGCTGTATTGGTGGCCAGGTATGAAGCGAGACATCTGTCGATTTGTATCTGAATGTCTCACTTGCCAGCAAGTGAAAGCAGAGCATCAGAGGCCAGCAGGAATGCTTAAGCCGCTCCCTATTCCCGAGTGGAAATGGGAGAGTATCACCATGTATTTCGTTGTTGGTTTGCCGAGGTCAGTTAGAGGATCCAATGCCATTTGGGTTATAGTGGATCGACTTACTAAGTCAGCACACTTCTTGCCTGTGAAGACAACTTTCTCCATGACGCAGTATGCGGAACTCTATATCAGGGAGATAGTTCGTTTGCATGGGATCCCAATTACGATTGTGTCCGACAGGGACCCGAGATTCACATCGTCCTTCTGGAAGAGTTTACATGCAACCATGGGGACGAAATTGTTATTCTGTACTGCATTTCATCCACAGACAGATGGCAAGTCTGAGCGAGTGATTCAGATTTTAGAAGACTTGCTGCGAGCTTGTGTGATAGATTTCCATGGGAATTGGGAATCAAAGCTACCTCTAGTGGAGTTTACCTACAACAACAGTTTTCAATCCTCTATAGGTATGGCTCCTTACGAGGCATTGTATGGGAGAAAGTGCAGATTCAGATTCATTGGGATGAAGTCGGTGAGAGATCAGAACTTTGTCCAGAGATTGTTTAGCAGACTGCAGATGTGGTGGTCAAAATCCGAGACAGGATGAAGACCGCACAGAGTCGTCAAAAGAGTTATGCTGATAAGAGGAGGAGGGATCTTGAGTTTGCCGTAGGTGATCAATTTTCGTGAAGATAGCACCCATGAAGGGTGTTATGAGATTTGGGAAGAGAGGTAAGCTTAGTCCGAGGTTTATTGGACCGTTCGAAATTCTTGACAGAGTTGGGACATTACCTTATCGTGTAGCCCTACCGCCGAATCTGGCTAGAGTGCACAATGTGTTCCACGTCTCGATGCTGAGGAAGAATATAGCAAACTCTTCGCATGTTTTAAGTTTTGAGCCGTTGCATTTGGCTTCAGATCTGTCGTATGAGGAAAGACCTGTCCAAATCCTAGACAGACAGGAGCGGAGACTTCGAAACAAGGTGACCAAGTTGGTCAAAGTCCAGTGGCTGAATCAATCGGTGGAGGAGGCCACTTGGGAAACCGAAGCAGATATGATAAGTTGCTATCCGGAACTGTTTGGTAAGATTTAATTTAGAGGACGGAATTTATTTAAGTGGGGGAGAAACTGTAGAGCCCAAAATCAGTACACGTAAAACACATGCATTTATTTAAATTGTAAAAAATATTTATTTAAGTTTAAAAGGAAATTTTAAGTTATTGAGTATTTTATTTTATGACAATTAGTATTTTTATTTCCCCTTAATTGCTGTGCAACTTTTGTAAATTTAGGAATATTTTATGTATCAGTTTTCAAGCCTCGAGTAGTCTAAAATTTTATTTGGACTACACCATATAATGATTAATTAGTTTAAACCTAATCAATATATTTAAATTATCCCTAAACTACCCTAAATCAATCCCACTTGCCTGCAATTTCAAGACTTTGGCCAAGTCTTCTCCGGAAGAAAATCCACATGCCCATCAATTCTCCTCCATTTCCCCACATTTATTTCCATTCTCTCTTCAAGTGTTTTTGAGCTCCATTTCCATCGGTTCTATCACTTTAGAATAGCAAGAAGCTCCAAATTTTTCCTCTTGTCCGGATCGTCGATATTTGCGAGATTTCCTACGTTTCAAGACTAAAGGCATGTATATTCTTTCGTTTTATGCATCGATCTTGTCATAGTAGATATTTTGATGTATGTTATGCGTGAAAGTTTGATTGTTATGAGAAAAGTTCGAGCGATTATGCATTGAATCGATTTCTGAAACATTTGGATCTCAAAACATGAGTTTGCTGTCATTTTAAAAACTGCGAATTTTTGGTCGATATTCTGGAAAAACTTTCAATATATAAAACGTAGAACTTTTTAAGACTTCGATTTGACAGTAAATTCAAAATATTTGGATAAGAAATGAGTGAGTTATGATTGTTTTTGTGGGACTGCTCAAACTGCAACTTTTATGAAAATGTGTTCTTGAAGTTTTATTGTTGCAGGCTTTGTTGAGGATCGACGGTTGTTTGCTGCTGCGTTTAAGCATGTTTAGTATGATGTTGAGATGGTTTCTGGTGTGTCGGTTCACATCGATAGGCACTTGTTCGCATTAGAAGTCGTAGGATGCGTTTTGGTGTCAAATGGCGTGTTCACGGATTGAGTTGCGTTGCTTGTGATGCGTAGTCTTTTTGGGGTATTTATTTGAGTTTGAATAAGTGCCTTAGCATCCTAGGATGGGTCTTGAGGTAGGAATAAGTCACAAATGTAGGGAATTCCGTTTGTTCACGATTCCAGCACCTACACGGACCCGAAGCCGGACCTGTACACGGAGTCCGTGCCATTTTTCCTTCAAAATGCGAATTTCCAGCATGTACTCGGACCCCTACCCGGACCCCTACATGGGGTCCGTGTACCCCCTTGTTATTAAAAAAAAAAATTTTATTTTGAGTATAAAATATAGGATCTGTTTTATGGTTATGAATATTAATATAGGATTTATTTTGTGGTTATGAATATAAAACATAGGATTTTGTTTTGGGGTTCAATATCATTGTTTAGTACGATTATTAAACGAGGTCAAGTCTCGAGTGATCTAGAATGTCATAAGCTATTTATTTATTGCGGTGGCGAGCACAAATATCTACGTCTAAGCTATGAAAGATAAGTGTTTGAACTCATGTAAGTATGTGCAGCAGTGGCCCCAAGCGAGATCCAACGAATCCCTCAACGCCAAGTAAGTATGTTCGACGTGCAAAAAGAAAATATTTTTAAGTTTTTGAGGTATGCTAAATGTCTTGTGACCAAATTATGAACGGGTTTGGAAGTCGGTGAACGTGGCCGAGGACCTCTCCACCCCGGTAAAGTATGACCGGGTTTAGATCAGGATTTGAAAAATGGTAAAGCATGACCAGGGACCAATCCACCCATTAAAGCATGAACGGGGATCTGATGTATGTGGTAGTGGACTTTCCCTGCCAGCCCAGTACTGTGGTTTAGTCTGATCAGGCACATTTATGTATGGGTCACTTGCTTTGAAATATATCTCTACGCAAAATGATATTATGTATGCTCAAGTATGTATGATGCAATCACATTTAAGAAAAGTTTTATGATGATGGCACGTCTACGTTTATGCTATTACGTTCAAGTTCAAGTATGTTTATGCTATCACGTTCAAGTTTTAAGTATGTACGCTCTATTTTAAAGATGCATGTGGTTTTATTACGTATTACTTGTTATTACCAATTTATACATGTTGAGTCTTTAGACTCACTAGACTTGATCGATGCAGGTGAGGATGACGTTGAGGAGACGAGGGGTGGGGACCAATGAGCCGGCTTGGACTGAGCAGGAGGCTAAACCCGAGGACCGCCCATGTTTTTAAGACATTATGCAATGTTTCAAATATTCGTATTTCATGTTATTGTGTACGATATTTAAATAAGTGTTTTCAAGTGTTTTTAGAAAACTTTATTTGTGATATTTTCATTGCAAATATTTTAAATGATCAGTTTATTGTTATCGAAATTTGAAGGTTTCTATTTAATTAAGAAAATTTTTATTTTTCCGCAAATTTTAAAGTAGTTAAAATTACGGTATGTGACACTTACACCTGAAGGTGTAAAACCTGTTGGATACAAATGGGTTTTTATTCGAAAGCGAAATGAGAAAAATGAAATAGTAAGATATAAAGCTCGACTTGTTGCACAAAGTTTTTCTCAAAGCCCTGGAATTGATTATGAAGAAACGTATTCTCCCGTGATGGATGCAATTACGTTTCGGTATTTGATTAGCTTGGCGGTATCTGAAAATTTAGAAATGCGTCTTATGGATGTTGTTACAGCTTACTTATATGGATCACTTGATAGTAATATATATATGAAAATCCCTGAAGGATTTAAGATGCCTGAAGCACAAAGTTCAAAACCCAGAGAATGTTCTTATGTGAAATTACAAAGATCATTATATGGGTTAAAGCAATCTGGCCGAATGTGGTATAATCGGCCAAGTGATCACTTGATGAAAAAGAGATATGTAAATAATTCAATATGCCCTTGTGTTTTCATTAAGAAAACAACATCCGGATGCGTAATTATTGCTGTATATGTTGATGATTTAAACATCATTGGAACGAATAATGAAATTCATGAAGTTGTGTCATACTTGAAGGAAGAATTTGAAATGAAGGATCTTGGAAAAACCAAGTATTGTCTAGGTTTACAAATTGAACAAAAAGAATGTGGAATATTTGTTCACCAGAAAAATTATACAGAAAAGATCCTTAAACGTTTTAATATGGATAAATCAAATCCTTTAACTACTCCAATGGTTGTTAGATCATTAAACATAGAAAAGGATCCATTCCGTCCATGTGAAGATGATGAAGATATTCTTGGTCCAGAAGTACCATATTTAAGTGCTATCGGTGCCCTTATGTATCTTACAAATTGTACAAGGCCTGATATATCTTTCGCCGTAAATTTATTGGCAAGATTTAGCACATATCCAACAAAGAGACTGTAATGCCCGAATTTTGAAAAAAATAAAATTGTGGCAGTAGTTGTGATGGTTTATGGCTTTACGTTATGGTATGAATGGTAATGAATGTTATAGAATGGAATAGATAATGGATGGGTAGAATCAAATGTTGAATTTGAGCTAAATAGGTAATGGAAGTGTAGAAACGGTATGAAAAATGTGGCAGTAGTTGTGGTTTTTAGCATAATGTTTTTTATATTGATCCAATTGATGTGAGGCCACTTATATTAGAAAGATAAGACATAAGGCTATAACTTTCTTATTTTAAGTTTGGTCAAATCATTAGGGAAGACGAGCCAAAAGCGCCCCGAAGTGTGTCGTGCGTATCGTCGTTTCTACAATGACACATTTTGGGAGATTGAGCATAACTTTTTACTCAGATCTCAAAATGACATGAGGCTAATTTTGGATGCAAGCCAAGACATAGGGCTACAACTTTGTAGTTTACTACATTCGCAAATTCTGAAGTTAAAAATGCGTTCTTGGCAGAATACTGCGCGCCCTTGTGCAGGATCCGGCGCGATGGCACCCCCAGTGCTGAAATTTTGGGTGTTGGGCAGTATGGTGCGCGCCCCTGCGCCAAAACACGCGCCATGGCGCCCAGCACTTGTACAAAGAACGTGTTTTGGTGTTGGGAAAGCATAAAAATCGAATGGTATCATAATTTTCCTCATTTTTCTTTTTTCTCTTCCAACGAAACCCTCCTTCCTTCCATTTTCTACATTTCTTCTTCAATATATGGGGGAATTGTTCAAGGAAATTATGAAATGAAGTTAGATTTGTGATCCTCTCTTCAAGAGCTTCAAGATGGTGTAAGTATGTTATATTTTATTCAAGTTTGGAAATGGGTTGAAGTTTAGAATTGATATTTGAGTTGATATTTGAGATATTGAGATGTTGGAGATGTTGAAATTGTGTTGGTTTGAAGTTTAAAATGGAATTGAAGCCAATGACAAAGTAAAGGAGTTAACTCTTTAGCACGCATGGCATGTGTTTCATAAAATGATTCAATGAATGTTTTTATGTCATATTACGGTTAAGAAATGATATGGATTCCTTCTTTACACAATTGTTGGGATTTGAGTTTTCTTGAATATCAAAATTGAGGATCTTGATTCGAAGCATTATTGAATTAATTATGAATTTTGTACAGAAATTGCTCTGTTTTGATAAATGATCCAAGTTCTTGAGTTATAGTAGACTTCGAAGGTTCAAGACTTCTCACCTACACATTTCGATCTTCTTTTGGTAATATTTGAAAGGTATGTTACGGTCGGTAACATATGAGGTAAAAGTATCATTTTTATTTTAAATTGAAAATTCTATGGTTCGATGAATAACTTGTGATTTGATGATGATTGTGACCTTGAGATGAGTTTATTATAATCTCGAAATGATGATATTGATTTGCATCATTACATTGCATATTGAGCCACTTGTTGATTCAGATTTGATATGGCGGAGGTCGCCTTGATTTATTGATTTGTTGGACGTATGAGGCTATAGTTGAGTTGGCATAGTGTATGCGGAGGTCGCTGCTATGGCCTGAACACTCTCTATATGCGTACCATAGTCCTGGGATTGTAGAACACAGCACCCCACCTCGAGCGGATGAGTCGGTGGATGTTGCTGGGGGATTCTCTTTCCTTGGGTACCCTATGACCAGATGATTCACTTGATCTTGCGATTTATTGATAGCCCACAGCTTCTGATCATGCATTGCATTATATTGCATTTTTATGAATTTAATATGAAATATTTGTCACTTTAATTCTCATATGTTATTGATTGTATCATACTGGGTTTATACTCACCGGCATGTCTGGTACCTCTTGTTTTCATGTGCTTGACGGTAGGTGAGGCGAGGCTTGGGATGCCAGAGTCCAGCTCAAGGCGAGGAGATACGAGTTAGAGTGGGATTCTCGGGTCTTAGGAGCTATTTTATGATGTTGGGATTTCTTTATTTTGGCATGTTGAAAATTATATTTCAAACCTTTGAGACAATTAAATTATTTTAACGGTGTTTATGTGGATTTTTGAACCACAAATTATGTATTTTACTCGATTATTTGGTTTGTTACAATTATAATTACTAGTATTAGATATCGGACCCGGGGCCCCACATTATGTGGTATCAGAGCGTAAGATATTTGGGAACATGGTAGATCGAGTCACTTAGTATTGATTGATCATGTGATATATTTGCTAGCATTTTCATTGTGCTATGATGTGAAATACCTGATTTAAATTGAGATATTATATTGTTGAGTGTTATTCGAGATTTTTGAGATTGTTGAGTCTCGAGAGCCAGAGATGATTGATTCAAGATTGAGATGATTGTGAATTTGTGATTTTATATGTGTTTGATCTATTGTATATAAGACATGGCTACTCGAGGTAGAGGTCGTGGTAGACATAGACAGAACGTACCAGTGGCACAAGAGCAGGGCAGTGCTACCCATACTCAGATGGATATAACTCCGACTCCGATGGAGATACTGTTAGCCAGATTTCAGTCTTTGCGCCCACCGATGTTGAAGGGTACGGAGAATGCATTAGACTGTGAGAACTGGTTGGAGAATATAGACCAATTATTTGAATCTCTTGAGTATCCAGATGATCATAGAAACAAATTAGTTGTTCATCAGTTATTGGATGTTGCTAAAAGTTGGTGGATCATGACCAAGAAAGCTTTAGAGAGTCGAGGTACGATTGTTACCTGGGATATCTTTAAATCTGAATTTTATCAGCGTTTCTTTCCTACCTCTTACAGGAAAGATAGGGGAGCCGAGTTTGCAAATTTAAAGCAGCGGAATTTGAATATTGAGGACTATGTTGCTAAGTTCTCGAATTTACTGAGATTCGCTCCTCATGTAGCATCCGATGAAGAAGCTAAGGCCGATCACTTCATAAATGGTCTTAACCCTGATATCTTTACCTTGGTTAATACCGGAAGGCCTAACACTTTTGCTGAGGCTCTTGATCGAGCCAAGGTAGCTGAAACCGGGATTAGACAGAGAGATACTCAGTATTTGCAACGACCCCAACAGCCACAGTATCGAAATCAATTCAGACAGGGTAATAGTGGCGGTAACAGTGGCAACATAAGAGAGCAGTTTCGGGCTAGAGGCAAGAAATTTAAGAGGCATGGTAGTAATTTTTCGAGTTCTAGTGGATCGAGACAGTCTGGTTCAGTTCAGAGCACAAGTTATTCAGGACCGACTTGTGGTCAGTGTGGTGGTAGAAATTATACCGATCAGTGTAGAGGAATCTCGGGAGCTTGCCACTTGTGTAACCAAGTGGGACACTATGCTCGAGTGTGTCCTAACCGTGGCAGTGATATGTCTCAGAGTGGGGGATCATCGAGATAGACACCTCACCAGAATCATCAGAACCCTACAGTTCATTCCTATCAGCAGTCAAACCGATCATATCAGAACAAACAGAGTGGTAGCCACAGGGTAGGACAGCCACCTAGACAACAGGGTTGAGTTTTTGCACTCACGGAGGATGAGGCACATAATGCTCCAGATAATGTCATTGTAGGTAATTGTTTTCTCTCAGGCTATCCTGCTTATGTTTTGATGGATACTGGTGCATCACATACTTTCATAGCTGAGCACTTTGTCTCATTACATTCACTGCATTCTATGCCATTATCATCTACATTATCTATTTCTACTCCACTGGGCAAAGTGATGAGGTCAGCAGAAATGATAAGTGGTTGTGAATTTCGTTATGAGGATAATGTCATTGAGCTTGATTGTATTGTGTTGGAGATGTCTGATTTTGACTACATACTTGGTATTGACATGTTGACAAGATACAGGGCTACTGTAGACTGTTTTCAGAAGATTGTTAAGTTTAGGCCTGATATGACAGATCACTGGACATTCTATGGTAAGGGTTCTCGAGCTAAGATTCCTTTGATATCTGTTTTGTCCATGACTCGTTTGTTGCAGAAAGGAGCAGAATGTTTCTTGGTTTATGCAATTGATATTTCAAGGTCAGTACCT
>NC_133310.1:13309783-13335103 GCF_012295235.1 Primulina huaijiensis | reverse complement strand
TTTTGGAAGTGTTCCTAAATTAAAAGTTTGGCCAAGTGAATAATGTATTTGAAAATTGTGATTTTCATAAACATTATTATGGACTAAATTAAATTAATTCAAGTGTTGAATTAATTAAACACTAGTGGACCTAGTAGAGTCCAAATAATTAAATTAATTCAAGTGTTGGATTAATTAAATCATATTGAGTCTTGTAGAGCTCAATTAAAATAATTATTTAACTAGTGGGACTTGGGTAAATTCAAGTAATGTTTAATTAGTCTCAAATATGTTTGAGATAATTAAAATTAAGTCCATTGATTTTTAATTGTTAAAAATCAAATAACAAAGCATGCTTGGGAGGTGGAAGGTTGTGGATTACTTTTTATTAAAATAATACAAGGCATGCACCTTTTGCTTTTTGCTTTTCTCACAACCAAGACAAGAAAATTAAATTATTCTCCCCTCCACTCCAAGATGCAATGGCCGAAAATTTCGCTCTTGTTCTCTCCCATTTTTCTCTCATTTTTCTTCTTCAAGTGTTGAGGAAAGAAAATAATTCTCATTGAAAAATCCTCTTAGTTTTCTAGTGCAAATTAAGAGGGGATCTACCTAGTTGGTGGTGGGCTTAAAAGTTGAGCAAGGAGTGCTCAAAGGAAGCTTGAAGATAGTTTCTACCATTGAAGAGCTAAGGTGTTTACACCTTAGTTGGAGCCATACATCAATCCTTGTGATTGATAGATACATTTCTTAACACACTATGAATGTCATTTTGTGTTTATTGTATTTGCTACACATTAAATCAAGGTGGCCGAAAATTTCTTATGTAAAATAAAAAATTTTAAACTTCCGTTGCGCTTCCGGTCACCGTAACCGATCCCCTATCAAGTGGTATCCGAGCTAAGGTTACGTTTTTGTGTATCAAATACGAGATATTATATTGAGATTGATTTCTAACCGCTTGAGATGAAATTTTGCAACGAATAAAAGGCTGGTCTTGGAGCATCTTTGGGCAGCAAGTTGCTGCCCATTTCGGGCGCCTCGGGCTGCCCTTGGGCAGCAAGGGCAGCCAGAGGGGCTGCCCGAAACCCCCCTGAAAATTAAAAAAAAAATAAAAATTTTTCGTGTACAAGTTGGCCGGAATCCGGCGACGGCGATGACGACTAGGGTTTTCAAAAGGTGTTTTGAAATATCAAAGTGTCATGGGCCTTGAGTTGTTGGGCCATTGGATGGCTAACATATTTGTGAATTTTGAATGGGCCAAAATGTTTTTGGTGAAAAATAAGTTTTTGGGCCCTTAAATTTAAAATTACAAAAGTTGCAAACAGTTTCTCATAAAATAAATAATTGAAGTTGGACTTTAATTATTTATAGTAAATTGTGATTTACAAGAAATTCGGTTATAAATAAATTAATTTGAAAGTAGACAAAGGTGTTTGCATACTTTCTTAATTTAGTTTATAATCGTGGCGGTTAGTGATTGGATCAAGATATATAATATTGGATCAATTAATTATTGTGATAATTAATTGATGGTGTATGATATGTGATATTATGCATGAAGGATGATCAAAAGCCCAAGCCCAATTTGCTAGGTGTATGCTAGGATATTTTGTGTTGAATGATTGTAATAATTATCAAATTTATAAAGTGGGCTTGGTTTATGGCCCGTTCCCACCCCATGAGATGTATCCCTATTTGCCATGGATATTTATTTGTAAATATTAGTATAGTGGATGATCAAGATTGGAAGATGGTGGCCATGATGATTATGAAGATCGAAGACATGTAAATATTGGAAGCTAATGTAATAGTTGCATTTGCATCCCGTGCATTTCCCTAGGATTGGACCTAGGCCCGTGTTTAGCTCACACGGGCCATTAGTGTTGGGGCGATTGATCATCCTTATTTTGTTTACTGTTTATAATATATGCATGATATGTTATAAATAATGAGTATGTGCGTTATTATTATGATAATAACAAAGTTGCATGAATCCGGCAAACATACGATCAAACATGGCGAGCTTTTAAATAAAATTAATGATGAGACCTTTCAAAATTAAAAACCCTCATTTTGAATAAGATTCAAAATTAATATCAAGCCCGAAAAGGGGAATTATAAATTTGTTTATAATTTCCATGTCTTCCATCGACAATGGGTGCATGATGAACGCTACCCGTGCTCGGGGCTCGGCTCATATTATTGGGGGGGCCTTGGGTGCCGGAAAGCTGTGACATCCATTGACATGGTGATGTGAACTACGTGGAACTCCCATGATTTCGGCTCATATTATTGAGGGAACTCATGGCGACCGTCCATTAAGGTTCAATATCGATGGGTTAGGCTTGACACGTGAAGATGAACGACGTCATATTATTGGGTCCTAATCAAACGTGAGACAAAAGTTTACGTAGAGGGTTGCATGGAGATGCAATTGGAAACTACCTTTTAGGAATTGTGATTGGCTGATATTATTCGGGATCATAATTCGCTAGTTGGACCTTACGTACCTACTGAGGAAAGGAGTTTCCCGTTTTCACTAGAGGGTAGTGAAAGATGTCAAAACAGTGGGAGCGAATATTTATAAAGTAAAAGTCCATACTTTATATCTTACTAAATATTTTGAAATAGTCATCAACATTTATCTGTTTTCACTTTTCAGTACAAATTGACAATGTCTTCGATTCGCAATCCGATATCTGCAATACTCGACAAACACATGTTAACCGGACCTAATTACCTCACTTGGCTAAGAAACCTAAAAATCGTCTTGAATTCGGAAAGGATAGCATATACACTTACTGAGTCGCCCCCTGTTGAGGCTCCGACTGACTGCACTCCTGAGGAATTGCAGACTTACAAGGAATGGTGTGACCATGACTTGAAAGCCAGGTGTTATATGCTGACTTCTATGAATGATGAGCTGCAGAGGCGTTTTGAGGATGCAAAGAGTGCTGCTGACATTCATTTGCATCTCAAGGAGCTCTTTGGTGAGCAGACACGGCCTCTTAGGCATGCAACCGTCAAGGAGCTGATCACTTTGCGCATGCGAGATGGGGCCTCGGTCCATGAGCATGGCCTAAAGATGATTGGGCTCGTGGACAAGCTCGTTGGCATGGATCTGATTTTGCCTTCGGAGTTGACCACTGACGTGTTACTCTTATCACTGCCTAGCTCATTTGATCCTTTTGTGGTGAATTTCAACATGAACAAGCTAGAGCCGACCTTTGAGGAGTTGGTGAATATGCTTGTTACGTTTGAATCAACCATCAAGAAAGAGAAGTCGGTTCTTTATGTGGGTTCTTCATCTGGTACGAAGATTGATCCACATGGAAACGGAAAGAAGCGTTCTTTCCAACGTCCCAAGAAGAACGTGCCCTTGATGAGGCAATCTCTGAATCCCGTTGTGGCAGCCACACCAGTTAAGGCTGACAAGACTGCTGATGTATGTCATCACTGCAAGAAGCATGGACATTGGAGGCATAACCGCTGGGAATATCTCGCCCAGAAGGGTTCTGGAAATTGTATGTTCTTTATCAAAGTAAACATTTCAATTAACTCTACTTCTTGGGTATTAGATACCGGCTGTGGCTCACATCTCTGTAATGAGTTGCAGGTGATGGGAAGAAGTAGGAGACTCAGGGAAGGTGAGACCTTCTTGAGGATGGGCAATGGGGCAAGAGTTGCTGCCAAGGCTTGGAAGATGTTTACTTATTGTTGAACGATAATTTTAAGTTAATTTTTAAGAGATGTTTTGTTTGTACGTGATTTGGTAAGAAAACATTGTTTCCATTTCTATGTTGATAAAGATGGATATTCTTGTTTATTTGGCAAAGGTGTTTGCAATATTTACAAGAATGAATGTTTGATTGGTACTGGTGAACTTGAAGACGATCTCTATAACTTAAAATTGAAAGATATTCCACTAAATGTCCATTTAAAGGCAGACACCATATGAGATATGGATGGGTAAGTCTCCCAAATATTCTTGTCTTAGAATATGGGGGCCCTGCTTATGTGAAGCAGGTAGTGGGAGATAAAATTGGATTGTTGATCCATTTTATGTAACTTTGTGGGATATCCAAGGAATTAAGTTGGATATTGTTTCTATCATCCCCAAGAAACAAAGGTGTTTGTTTCTAAGAATGCAACCTTTTTGGAAAAGGAATTTCTATTGGATAGAAAAGGGGAGATGATAGAACTCGAAGAGGTTCGAGAGACACCCACAATTGTAGAACCCACACCCGAAGAGCCAAGAGAGGAGATACAAGCTCCTAGAAGATACGAGAGAGTCTCGAGACCACCTATGAGGTATGGTCTGCTTCTTGAAGAGGGCCATGATGAGCCTATCCATGGATGTGATCCAAGGACCTTCAAGGAAGCGTTATCTGATGCCGATTCATCCAAGTGGCTTGAAGCAATGGAATCTGAGATGAATTCCATGCATTCGAACCAAGTGTGGGATCTTATGGATCCACCTGAGGGAACGGTTCCCATAGGGACTTGGGGCGGATGGGAAGGTATTGACCTTCAAGGAGCGATTGGTGGCAAAAGGATATACTCAAAGACAAGGAGTTGACTTTGAGGAAACCTTTTCTCCAATTGCAATGTTCAAGTCTATAAGGATATTGCTAGCCATGGCTGCATGGTATGACCATGAGATATGGCAGATGGATGTCAAGACAGTCTTTCTTAATAGGGATTTTAAGAAAGTGATTTACATGTCTCAACCTGAAAGGTTTACATCTATCGGAAGTGAGCATATGGTATGCAAACTTCAGAGATCTATTTATGGTCTAAAGCAGGCATCTAGGAGTTGGAACCTCATATTCGATAATACAATCAAAGAGTTTGGTTTTACTAAGAATCCTGAGGAACCCTGTGTGTATAAGAAGGTCAGTGGGAGTGTGGTGACATTCCTTGTGCTTTATGTTGATGACATTCTACTCATTGGGAATGATGTAGGAATGTTGCAATCAACTAAGATATGGTTAGCGAGTAAGTTCTCGATGCAGGACTTGGGTGAAGCATCTTTTGTATTGGGAATACAGATCTATAGAGATAGTTCAAGAAGATTGCTTGGTCTCACCCAGTCCACATACATGATACCATCGTGAAGCGGTTCTCGATGGATGAGTCCTAGAGAGGACATCTACCAATGTGTCATGGCGTGTCCCTATCCATGTCTATGTCTCCCAAGACTGATGCAGAGATAGCGGCGATGACGAGCATTCCTTATGCATCTGCGATTGGTAGCATCATGTATGGGATGATATCTACACGTCCTGACGTGGTTTTAGCACTAAGTGTAGTGTATAGATATCAATCGAACCCTGGTCTTCCACACTTGAAAACTGTGAAAGACATCCTCAAGTAATAGAGAAGGACCAGTAAGTTGTTATTGGTCTATGAGGTGCAGAACTGAAATTGGAAGGCTATACCGACTCTAGCTTCCAAAGCGATATCGATGACTCAAAGTCAACCTCTAGGTTCGTATTCATGCTCATTGGTGCCGCTGTCTCTTGGAAGAGTTCCAAACGAGACAGTACTGCGGATTCCACCACTGAGGCCGAATACATTGCTGCATCGGATGCAGCAAAGGAGGCTGTGTGGATAAGGAATTTCGTCCAAGCGTTGGACGTCATTCCTAATGGAGTTGCTCCTATCCAGGTGTTTTGTGAAACACGGGAGCCATAGCTCAGGCAAAGGAGCCAAGGTCTCATCAGAAATCCAAACAAGTATTGAGAAAGTACTACATCCTCGGAGAGATTGTAGAAAGAGAAGTGTCTATCGACTAAGTCGGCTCCGCAGATAATGTTGCTGATCTACTAGCTAAGCCTTTACCTGAACCATTATTCGAGATGAATCGCGAATCAATTGGTTTGAAGTATATGGGTAGTTGGCTCTAGTGCAAGTGGGAGATTGTTAGAGTAGGTGCACGTCGAGCCAAGTGTTGGCCGAGTGTTCACAATGAAACTCTATGTATAAGCAATCTTTATTTTAATAATATTTGAAATTATTGTTTTGGCACATCTTTATCTGTATACCCATGCTAGTTGCATAGATAAAGCCCTTGAATATACAAATAGTAGAAAGAATATGAGATGCTCATATGATGAGTATCATGAAACTCATATTTGGAATACTGTATATTCTAAACGGTTCCTAGTCGATTCAGCCGCCGCTAAGAAGGATATAGGCCGCTCGAGCTTGAGACTAGTATCTGCGATGTGAGTACCATGTTTCATTGGTAGGGGACATTGTGATGTCCGAGCATGCAGATAGGTGCTCCTGGTAGAGTGCACTGAACAACCCTCCATTAAAGGACTTTCCAAGTGGTTCTCACTTATCGAGTGGAAAAGTCCTAGTTTATGGTTGTACACCATTAGTCCTTATGACCCGGGACAACATTGAGACTCTATGTGCTAGAATTACACTTTGACTTGTTTACCGACTCTCATGGGGTCATCAGGTGGCAAGGTTGGGTGTTCTGTCGAAACATATAGGAGTCGATGCATTGTAGTCGGGGATTCACCGCTTACCTACGGGTATGGATATCCTATGTGTTTTTCATGTATATGTAGTTTGAAATCTCTGATCAGAGTATGGTGGTAATTATGAAAGGGGTTTCATAGATTACACCATCGATGCAACTACGACATGACACATAGTATCGATTCATTGACAACTCTCGATAAACCAATGGTTGTCGAATCGGTCGGGATATATGAGATGAAGGGACCGTACTGTACGCTAACCATAATTGAATGGTTCTTGCAGGCACTATCATTTGATACCTAGGGAATCATGTAAGCGATGCTGCTAGACGTTTAACATGATTGGTTGGGTACTATCAGACTTGAGTTCTGACGTTCTTATTATCAAGGAGTTGATAAGTAAGAATGGAGCAATTGGGGTATGCTCGAATAAGGACATGTTTAGTCCGAATCACATGGAGATGTGAACCCACGGCTAGTTGTATCAATGAACCATTGAGGGCCACACAAGTACTAGCTTTCTAGATCCCGATGAGAAGTAAAATAGTTCAATGTGTTGAACGGCTTATAAATGAGTTTATAAGCGTAAAGAAAATGGAAGTATGACTTCTATGAGAGAAATGTAAATTTTAATTTATGGAAGTGTTCCTAAATTAAAGTTTGGCCAAGTGAATAATGTATTTGAAAATTGTGATTTTCATAAACATTATTATGGACTAAATTAAATTAATTCAAGTGTTGAATTAATTAAACACTAGTGGACCTAGTAGAGTCCAAATAATTAAATTAATTCAAGTGTTGGATTAATTAAATCATATTGAGTCTTGTAGAGCTCAATTAAAATAATTATTTAACTAGTGGGACTTGGGTAAATTCAAGTAATGTTTAATTAGTCTCAAATATGTTTGAGATAATTAAAATTAAGTCCATGGATTTTTAATTGTTAAAAATCAAATAACAAAGCATGCTTGGGAGGTGGAAGGTTGTGGATTACTTTTTATTAAAATAATACAAGGCATGCACCTTTTGCTTTTTGCTTTTCTCACAACCAAGACAAGAAAATTAAATTATTCTCCCCTCCACTCCAAGATGCAATGGCCGAAAATTTTGCTCTTGTTCTCTCCCATTTTTCTCTCATTTTTCTTCTTCAAGTGTTGAGGAAAGAAAATAATTCTCATTGAAAAATCCTCTTAGTTTTCTAGTGCAAATTAAGAGGGGATCTACCTAGTTGGTGGTGGGCTTAATAGTTGAGCAAGGAGTGCTCAAAGGAAGCTTGAAGATAGTTTCTACCATTGAAGAGCTAAGGTGTTTACACCTTAGTTGGAGCCATACATCAATCCTTGTGATTGATAGGTACATTTCTTAACATACTATGAATGTCATTTTGTGTTTATTGTATTTGCTACACATTAAATCAAGGTGGCCGAAAATTTCTTATGTAAAATAAAAAATTTTAAACTTCCGTTGCGCTTCCGGTCACCGTAACCGATCCCCTATCATGACAAACCGATTACTTATTGGAACTAACTGATCAAATATTCGATCCATACAGCTTGCCTAACTGAAGAGTATCGCGCATATTATCTAAGGCAACCGAACCCAGCTGAACTGAACTTTAGAAGAAAACCAACTGATCAGTTGAAAACCGATCAGTTGATATATTTAGCCGTTCGCGCATATTATCTAAGGCAACCGAACCCAGCTGAACTGAACTGTTGAAAAAAATCAACTGATCAATTGGAAACCGATCAGTTGATACATTCAGCCGTATGCTTCCTTCAACTAAACATGTCTCGGGAAAGAACGATCAACCGACAAAGAGACATAGAAGATTGCAACCCCGCACTTAAATCAATAAAGCTTAGAACAACACATTTCGGCGAAAGCAATTAAGACGCCACATCACAATAAATGAAGGAAACAATATCCAAGGAATAATCAAGTAAAAATCAACGGATACAAAGATTCAAATTTATCTCAAGCTACCGTTGGAAAGGAAGTATATAAATATGGGAACAAAGCAGTTGAGGAGAGAAAATCAACGCATTATTGAAGCTTGCTGTTACGCTGCTATAATCACAATTTACAGCTCATGTATATCAGATATATCAGTAGCATCTAAAGCTACACTTTGAGCGTGTTAGCACCTTGTAATTCAATCAAGAATATATCAGTTGTGCCAAGATCAGTCACGAACTGATAAAAGCTGTTGTATGCTAAGAGTTTCAGTTTTGGCTGTGTTAAGTCCAAACTGAAGTGGGTCAGTACAAGTCTTGTATTCAATCAAAGTCTTTTAGTGGAAATCCTATCCTTGAGATAGAAGGGGTGACGTAGGAGTGATTGAATTCTCCGAACATCCAGAAACAATCCTTGCGTACTTTATTTCAGTTTTGTATTCTATCTTTCAGTCAGTTATTTTCCGCAACTACTCTTAGTTTAACTGATTGTAATCGACCAACAAGATTCCAAGAATTAGTTTGTCACCAAACTGAATTCAAAATTTGAAAAGATAAATTTTAATTGTGAGTGTTTATTCAACCCCCCCTTCTAAACACTCTTGATACGTTAATCGATCCTATCAAGTGGTATCAGAGCGGTTGAATCTTGTTCTTGAATACTTTTGATCTATAAACTTGCCAGCATGACTTCATTCAACAAAATCCTTATGTTCTCCAGAAAAGAATTTGATGATTGGAAAATCAGAATGCAGGCTCATTTAGCTGCACAAGATGATGACATGTGGTATGTCATAACTGATGGACCCTTGAAGATTCTGAAAACTAATACAGCAGTTGCCATAACAGAAGGGGCACGACAAAGAATAGAAAAGCCCAGAGAAGAATGGACAACTGAAGATAAAAGAAAAGCCAATCGTGATAATGTTGCTAAAGACATTCTGTACAAGACGCTGGACAAAATAACTTTCAGCAACATAAAGATGTGTAAGACAGCCAAAGAAATTTTGGAAAAGCTGATCCAGCTCTGTGAAGGAAATGATCAAACCAAGGAAAATAAACTTTCAGTTGCAGTTCAGAAGTTTGATAATATCAAAATGAAAGCAGGAGAATCAATGCACGAGTATGATGAAAGAGTAAGCAGTATCATAAATGAGTTAAATGCACTTGGAAAAGTGTATACAAACAAAGAGGTTGCACTGAAGGTAATGAGAGGTCTTCCCAAAGAATGGGACGTCAAAACTATGGCAATGATAGAATCCAAAGACCTGAACTAGATTGAACTTCATGATCTATTTGCTGATCTTAAAGCTTATGAGTTCGAACTGCAAACCAGAGAAAGAGAACCATCCACACCAGCAGCTACAACTGCTCTAGCTGCTGTCAGAACATAACCAACTAGTTCAGTTGAGAAATCTGCTGATCAGTTAAGCAATGATGCTATGTCACTATTCATCAAAAAGTTTGGAGGGTTCATGAGAAAGAATCAAGGAAACTTTCAGAAGTTATACCAAAGAAACAACTCCAAAGATGAAACAAATGCTTGTTACAATTGTGGCAAATCAGGCCATTTCACTGCTGACTGTCCTAAACCCAAGAAGGACAGTCAAGGCTCAGCTGATAGAAGAAAGAAATCATATGATAACAAAAGAAAACCCAAGGATGATAAGAAGTCCTTCAGAAAGAAACATGAGGTACTCCTAGCCGAAGAAAGCAAATCTAAATGGGCATAAACTGACAGTGAGGAGTCAGAACCAGAAAGCTCATGCAGCTCTAGTGATGATGAGGAAGACAAGTGCCTGATGGCTAATGATGCAGAAGAAGAATCATCTAGTCAACAGGTATTTGATTTCAGCTCAACTGACTTTACACGAGAAGAACTCATTCTAACACTACATGATATGGTAAATGAATATCAAAAGCTTGCATCAGTATTCGGAAAAAAAAAAACAAAGCAAAGCAAACTGATCCCACAGACAATAAAACCAAAACTGATGAATCAGTTGACGGATTGAGTCTAAAAATGGAAATTGCTGAGTTAACAGCAGAAAGAAACAAAGATCAGTTATTAATACAAAATTTGATTCTTGAAAACTCAAAACAGACTAAGCTCATTCAATCTTGGAACAAGTCATCTACTACACTAAATGAAATGCAGAATTCACAAAAATCAGTTTCTAATAAAACTGGTTTAGGGTTCAACACTAAAAGAGAAATGTGTCCAAATGACAAAGGGAAATATATTCACGTTGTTAAATCAGTAGTAGTACAAGAACAAATTGAGCATGGTAAGCTGATTGAGCAACCTACTGTAAATATAAACAAGGCTAGAAGATGTGGGATTGGTTATAGTAAAAAATCTTCAACTGATTCACAAAGTCAGTCATCAAAGAGGTTTCACAAAAACTATTCAAATAGCTATTTCAATTACTGTAACTGCAAGCCAGTTCAGAAGAGATACAGACTAAACAATCAGTTGAATAAACCCAAAATACATAATGTATCATTTGTACACTACACACCATGCACAAAAAAACCGAGAAAAACAATCTGGAATACAACTACTGGAAAGTCTGTTAGACTAATCCAAGTGTGGGTTCCTAAGGGACTAATCAGCTCAGGACCGTATGGGTACCAAGTTTTATTATGTGTGTGATTGCAGATAACAGGTACAAACAAGAACTCAATATGGTATTTGGACAGTGGATGTTCGCGACACATGACAGGATATGCAAGTGTGCTATCTCAACTGACCAAATACAGCGGTCCAAACATCAGTTTCGGGGACAATTCCAAAGGTAGTAAGCTTATCCATGGTAACTTTACTTTTAAAGATGCTCTATTAGTAGAAAACCTGAAGTATAACTTGATTAGTATCAGTCAGTTATGCGACAGTGGATTCTCAGTACAATTTGACAAAAATTTATGTTCAGTCAAAACTTCAACTAATGAAATCATACTAACTGGCAAACGTTGTGGAAACACATATAAAGTCAGTTGGAATGATCAAACTTATGCACCAGTTTGTTTTATTGCTTCCAAGTCATCTAAAAACTGGTTGTGGCATAAGAGACTAAATTATTTAAACTTTAAAACCATTGCCTATCTGAGTAAACATGAACTTGTAACTGGTTTGCCCAAAATAGATTTTTCAAAAGAAAAACTTTGCTCAGCATGTCAGTATGGTAAACAAGTACGATCTTCTTTTAAAAACAAGGGTTGTAAATCTTCATCCCGATGCTTAGAACTGTTTCACATGGATCTTTTTGGTCCTATACCAGTCATGAGCTTAGGGGGAATGAAATACACCTTAGTGGTCGTAGATGATTTTTCAAGATTTAATTGGGTTATCTTTCTCAAATCTAAGGACCATACTGCTTCACAACTGATAAAGCTCTTCAAAAGACTTTTAAATGAAAAATCAGTTTGAATTGATCGAATCAGATCTGAGAGAGGAACTGAATTCATCAATCAAACTCTTTCAAATTTTATAGAAAATGCTGGAATTAAGCATGAGCTCTCAGCAGCAAGAACTCCTCAGCAAAATGGTGTAGCTGAGAGAAGAAATCGGACCCTTAAAGAAGCTGCTAGAACAATGTTTGCTGTTTCTAGTATTTCTCAAAGGTTTTGGGCAGAGGCAGTAAACACTGCGTGTTATACTCAGAACAGATCAATGATTAATAAAAATCATATGAAAACACCATATGAGATCTGGCATAGAAGAAAAAGTATAATTACTTATTTCAAAGTATTCAGCTGCAGATGTTTTATCCTTGATAATGGTAAAAGCTATTTAAAAGTGTTTGATGCTAAATCTGCAGAGGGAATATTTCTTGAATACTCATCAGTTAGCATAGCCTATATAGTCTTCAACAAGAAAACCCTAAATGTTGAAGAATCAGCTCATGTTGATTTCGATGAAACTGAACTAACTGATAAGCCAACTGATCAAGTTGAGCTAGCTGATCGATTTACAGATATCAGTTTGGAAGATGATAGCAAAAATGAAAGTCACAGCAATCAAAACAGATTTCAAACACCTGAACCAGAAGTACTGGACCAATCAGATGTACATAAAGTTGTTGCTGGTGATCAGTTGACAGAGCATAATGATAACATTCAAATACCAGTTGACGATGCACCAACTGAGACTGAAAATTGTGTTCAGTTACCAACTGAAGAAATTGTTGATACAACAAATACTGAGTACAGATGGAAAAAATCACACCCACATGAACTGGTAATAGGAAATCCATCAGATCCAGTAAGAACTCGAAATCAAATGCTAAATTTATTTATCCATTCAGCTTTTGTTTCACAACTAGAACCGAAGAAAACTGATGAAGCTCTTGCTGATCCTAACTGGGTAAATGCAATGCAAGAAGAGCTAAATCAGTTCACTCATAACAATGTCTGGAACTTAGTTCCAAGACCAATTTCAAAAACTATTATAGGTACAAAATGGGTGTACAGGAACAAACTGAATGAAGACGGCTCAGTTGTACGCAACAAAGCAAGACTTGTGGCACAAGGATATAGGCAAGAAGAAGGAATTGACTATGATGAAACTTATGCACCAGTTGCAAGACTGGAGGCAATAAGAATCTTTCTTGCTTATGCATCACACAAGAACTTCAAAGTATACCAGATGGATGTGAAGAGTGCTTTCTTAAATGGTCAGCTGCAGGAAGAAGTATATGTTGAACAACCTCCAGGTTTTGTAAATCATAGTTTACCTGATTATGTTTATCATTTGAACAAAGCCCTGTATGGTCTTAAACAAGCTCCCAGAGCTTGGTATGAAACCCTTTCAAAATTTCTAACTGATCATGATTTTTCCGTAGGAACAGTTGATAAGACTTTGTTTAAATTTTCTAAAAATAATCATATCTTACTAGTTCAAATTTATGTTGATGATATCATATTTGGGTCAACTAAACCCAAATTGTGCGAAAAGTTTGCTAAGTTAATGCAGGACAAGTTTGAAATGAGCATGATGGGTGAACTGACATTCTTTCTTGGACTGCAAGTGAAGCAACTGGAGACTGGTATATTCATCAGTCAGACTAAATATACAAAGGAATTGCTAAGGAAATTTGGAATGGAATCATGTTCAGCTGCAACCACTCCCATGAGCTCATCAGTTAAAATGGACACTGATCAAGGGGGAATATCAGTTGAGGCGACGCTGTACCGAGGTTTAATAGGTTAATTATTATACCTAACTGCCAGTCGTCCTGATATTGTTTTTGCAGTCTGTATGTGTGCCAGATTTCAAGCAAATCCTAAGCAATCACATTTCTCAGCTGCCAAAAGAATTTTGAAATATCTTAAGGGCACACAAAATGTCGGACTATGGTATCCTAAAGATTCATCTTTCAATTTAGTTGGATATTCAGATGCAGATTATGCAGGATGTAAGCTAGATCGTAAAAGCACAAGTGGATCATGTCAGTTTCTTGGAGACCGACTGATTTCTTGGTTCATCAAGAAGCAGACATCTATAACTACCTCAACAACTGAAGCGGAATATCTAGCTGCTGGTAGTTGATGTGCACAACTGATCTGGATCTAGCAACAACTGAGAGATTATGGAGTAATTACCAATGAATCGCCCATATTTTGTGACAATACAAGCACAATTGCCATTACCTATAATCCAGTTCTTCACTCAAGGACAAAGCATATAGATGTCAGACACCACTTCATTAGATATCATGCTTCGAAGAAGGACATTCGACTGGAGTATATATCAACTGAGCAACAAGCAGCTGGCATCTTCACCAAACCATTACCCAAGACTAAGTTTTCTTACTTTCGCAATATTCTTGGTTTAATTGATTTATCTTAAGAAAATTGTTAATGCCACTTTACTAATGAAATTGTCTGCAGAAAATAAGGACACAACAATAAACTGAAAACGATATGTTATTAAGAATAAAAACGATTCCATCTTACAGTAGACAATTCAGAACCAACTGAATCCTGCCATTCTGTAATAAAATTGTTCAATTCTTAAAATCAGATTCTAGAGAATGATTTAGTTATAGAAATCTTCTTAATCACATGCCACTCCTTCCACAGCATTGCTTGTAACAGAACCTTGACATCGACAAGCTCTGTAACATGTCTGACTTAAAATCGATCCATGTATTTTCTGGCTGTTGCTGCTTGAACTCGAGAAGGAGTAACACCACTACTACTTATTCTCTGCAACTCATGAATTTTGAACCATGTTGACATCACCTTTTTCAAGACATATTCTTTCATCTTCTTCTTCAACTCTTCCAAATAAGCACTTGTTTCTTCAGAAACGTGAACATGCGTACGACTACAAGCATCGGAAATATCTGAATCTGCCATGTTTAAATGATATTATCTCACTACTCACTGCTATTATCTTATAGACAGGTGACATTTAATGTCAAAGAAGTTGAAGAGTCTCAAGCCAACAAAAGCGTTTTCTCAATTACTCAGGCTTCTTATCTATCAGTTGCTTATTTGATATCAGTTTGTTAATTACCAGTTGATTCATTTTTAACTGATTTCAGTTTGGCTTTTAAATCTTAACTGATTTCAGTTTACAGTCAACTAATATTAGTTCTTTAACAGTTCATTTGTTCAGTTAGTAATTCATTTACAACAACTAATGCAACTGCCAATTTACAGGAAAGAAAAAGACAAAATTAACTCAGATAAATATTTTATTCAAGCATAAACATTAGCTCGCATTACAGCATAATATTTTTCCTCTACATCAATTATCCACATCTTCAACCAAGTGGATAAAGGTGGAGTGGACGTCTTGGCAAAGCTGTGTGAATAAGCTATGCGCCTCAGGATCTTCAATTCCTTCCGGAGCATCAGCTGATGAATATGACCATCCTTAAAGACGTCAATCCACTCAGCTATGTGCAAGTGCTCCCGCACCTTCCTCAGCTCTGCCACCCATTTAGGAGTGGTAGCCTCTCCAGTGTTATACAAGAACTCAAGTTCTTGTAACTTCTCCCAGTACTGAAGATTCTCATAGAAGACTTCATCTTCTATCTCAGTCTTCCTGGCCTCCAGAGAAAACGGCGACGCACTCGAGCTACTTGCACCAGCCATTTCTTTTATCTTAAATATTTCACTAATATGACTGAAACTAACTGTGTTACTTCTATTTATAGCCGAGAGTTATGGAAGCTGAAGGGCCGTGCACGTTCCAGCAAACAATAAATTTCTTAAGCTTTAAATTTATTTTTATCGTCATTTTTAATTATTTTGAGCACCCATTAAGGGGGAATATTAGTTTTTAAGAGGTTAACTGAGAAGACAATTGTTTGTAAATTCTCAACTGAAACGGATCAGTTTCACAATTGATCGTTCAGTTGGTTGTTTTACAAAACTTCTCACATAAGTTAACAAATTAAAAAACTTATTATATTCCAAATCAACTGACGTGACTGCAGTTTCATAACGTGGCCTATTTTAAAACCATTTACTTTTTGCACACACGCTTATAGCACACGTACACATATTTTTATTCAAATTTTTTTGGGACTGACACGTGTCCTATAATTCGAACAGTCACGAACATAAGTACTTTACCCTCCCCATTTCAGTTTTTCTTCTTTACGCTTATCCAAATTTCTCAGAGCAAAAACAAAATCAAGCATTCTCTTTCGCAGGAAATCATTCAGTTCAAATGGCAAACCAAATCCCCGCGCACGTTCTAAATGCTATGGCCATTGATTTTGATTCAGTTTTATCAGTAACTGAGGTTGAAGTGAAGAACGTTTTTCTGAAACTAGAATCAGCTGGGCTGAAGACATTTCTAGGGCAATCTTCACAAACCATCTATCCAAAGGAAATCAATGATTTCTATACAAAGGGTTTTGTTACTATTGATGGAAATATCTCTATTACTATCAATAATCAGCTAATGATCATATCTGAAGAAAGCTTCGGGGAAATCTTCTCTCTACCAACTGAAGGAATTATCAGCTTCTCTGAGGTACGAACTGCTGATATTGAAGAAATGCAATCTCTGTTATCTGCTGATAGACGGAAAATTAAAGTCTCCGATCCTAAGAAAGAACTAAAGCCAGAAATTCAATTGCTGGCTGATATTGTTGCCAAGGGCATTCTGGCTAAGGCTGGCTCATTTACAGCCCTTACTCTTGAAAAATTCCAAGCCATGACCGTGATAATGGCAGAAAAGAAAATGAACTGGAGGCATATTATTTTCAGTATTCTGCGAAATATGCTTCAATCTACCAAGCAGTCCAGAGGTTATGCAGTTCAACTCAGTTATCTACTGAAAACAAAAGGTTTAGTGGCTGACAATGCTGAAAAGCTATCCAAGTTTAAGGTATTCTCTGAGAAGAACATATTGCCACCAAAAACCAAACTGGAACTGTCTCCTGATCAATTCGTGAAGATCAAGAAAGAGATTGGGACGCAGCAGGCTGCTCCCAAATCAGTTAAAAAGGCTAGGTCTCAGGCCCAACTTAAATCTACCAAGAGGAAACTGATTGTCAGTGAATCAGATTCTGAGGAAACATCTTTTCAGCTGATCACCAAGAAGCAAAGGACTCAGAAAACAAAGCCAGTGGCTTCGCTGACAGCTGTTCCTGAGAAACCAAAGGCATCAGATACTCAACAGCCTATTCAGGCTGTTCCCTTGACAGCAATTCCTGCTGATAAGGAGAAAAAATCAGCAAAAGCTTCAGCCCCCTTGACTCAAATCAAACGACCCTCAATTCTTGCTCCTGCTCGACCTAAGGGAATTGTTATTCAGGAAAAAGTGGACTCTACTCACTCTGGATTAAACATTCCACATATTCTTACTGATGAGAAAGGAAAGGGCAAGATGATCAAAGAACCAAGGCCCTCAAATGCTATTCAAACTCATATTGACCTCATGTGGGAACAGGTCAATGCCTTTGCTGCATCAAAAATGAACATTTTTGAAGCTTGGACGAAGTTTAGAACACATACTTTTGCCAAGCAGCTGAAGAAGAAGTCCAAGCTGAATACATTTATCAAATTGGAGACAACTGTTCTATGAGTGGTCAAAGCTGCAACAATAACTCAGGCCTTGGAGCGCAAGAACTACTTCTGTGATCAAGTCCGAGCTAAAAAGTTGGACCAACTGATCGAAAAATTGAAAGTCAACTATATTCCCACAAGTCCAACTGCATACAATGATCGAGCTGTGATCACTCAGCTAGAAACTGATCTATTAACTCTGCAATCCCAAAAAAAATTTTGGGAGACGGATCAGGAGCTTGTTATTCATGAAGGCACTTCAGAAGATGAACAAGCTGATTCACCTTCTCGGCACCGTGAACCATCTCCTGAACAAGCTGCTACAACTGATGAGCCAGTTCAGAATGTGCCTCAACCTACTGCTGCTGATCCTCAAATGTACTCAAAAGCTGACTTGACACTCGCCAATATTGATGAAATTATTCAGTCAGTGATTCAATAATCTCAAACAGAGGAACTTGTTTCTGTCTCAGTTGATCACTCAACTGATCGAGAAGTTCTAGAGGATCCCGTCTTACCTGAAGAGCTTGTTCAGCCTACTGATGTGCCAGCTCAGTCACCTGGTCAAGAAACTACTGAAAATGTGGAGGCTCAGTTGCTACATTCTGAAAATATTCCAACTGATGAGCCAGTCCTCGTTTCAGCTGAATCTCCAGCAGAAGCACCAGTTCTTGATGCTCCGACTGAAGATAACACAAATTTGCCTATTCAGCCGGACAATTCAGTTTCTGCTCAGGATCTATCTTCTCGTCCCCCAGATCAAATTCGAGTTGCTGAAAAAATTGTTCCAGAACATACCATTGCAGAGACAGTTATAACTGACAGGACATTAGTAGTCTTTCATCCAGTCTCTGAAGGACAAGCACCTGAAACTTCTGGACATTCACCACCTCATTCATGTAATGATCTTGAATTAGTTCTTGAAGAAATTCAAGATATTCAGAATAATATGCATAAAATTTTCTCTGCCATCTCTAACATTCAGCATACTCAACTCACCCATTCTCTGAAACTGGAACATGCAGAAGTATTTAACTCAAAGAAACTGAAGGCAGTTCAAGCTACCATGACATCTCTTTCCTTTGCAATTGTTGAAATAAAAAATAATAGAGGTATAGCAGAAAGTTTCTCAATAACTCAAGACACTATCAACAAAAGAGTTGATGCAGTGGAGACACTTGTATTAAGAAAGATAGACTTCATGCAAACCACTGTGCTCAATGCAGTAGCAGACGTAGTCACTTCTGTCAAGATTCTATCAACCGATGTTAAGAGATTATCTGTCAGAATGGAGGCGTTTGACAAAAACGGGGAATAGACCATCAGATCAGCAGTTCAATGGAGATCAGCTCAATAGATTTGATACAATGAAGCTACAGATTATTTCATTCAGATTGTTTCATTCTTTCATTGTACGAATCTGTACACAACAGTTGATTATTTTATCTACAACGAACTTGAAGATCATATAAGCTTCATTGATCAGTTATTAGTTGCTCAGTTTTATAAAACACCAAAAAGGGGGAAATTGTTGGAAACTTAATTTCGGATGTTTGACAAACAGATTACTTATTGGAACTAACTGATCAAATATTCGATCCATACAGCTTGCCTAACTGAAGAGTATCGCGCATATTATCTAAGGCAACCGAACCCAGCTGAACTGAACTTTCGAAGAAAACAAACTGATCAGTTGATATATTCAGCCGTTCGCACATATTATCTAAGGCAACCGAACCCAGCTGAGCTGAACTTTCGAAGAAAATCAACTGATCAATTGGAAACCGATCAGTTGATACATACAGCCGTATGCTTCTTTCAACTAAACATTTCTCGGGAAAGAACGATCAACCGACAAAGAGACATAGAAGATTGCAACGCCGCACTTAAATCAATAAAGCTTAGAACAACACATTTCGGCGAAAGCAGTTAAGACGCCGCATCACAATAAATGAAGGAAACAATATCAAAGGAATAATCAAGTAAAAATCAACGGATACAAAGATTCAAATTTATCTCAAGCTACCGTTGGAAAGGAAGTATATAAATAAGTGAACAAAGCAGTTGAGGAGAGACAATCAATGCATTATTGAAGCTTGCTGTTACGCTGCTATAATCACAATTCACAGCTCACGTATATCAGATATATCAGTAGCATCTAAAGCTACACTTTGAGTGTGTTAGCACCTTGTAATTCAATCAAGAATATATCAGTTGTGCTAAGATCAGTCACGAACTGATAAAAGCTGTTGTATGCTAAGAGTTTCAGTTTTGGCTGTGTTAAGTCCAAACTGAAGTGGGTCAGTACAAGTCTTTTATTCGATCAAAGTCTTTTAGTGGAAATCCTATCCTTGAGATAGAAGGGGTGACGTAGGAGTGATTGAATTCTCCGAACATCCAGAAACAATCCTTGCGTACTTTATTTCAGTTTTGTATTCTATCTTTCAGTCAGTTATTTTCCGCAACTACTCTTAGTTTAACTGATTGTCATCGACCAACAAGATTCCAAGAATCAGTTTGTCACCAAACTGAATTCAAAATTCGAAAAGATTNAAGGAACAACTTGAGGATCTATTGGCTAATGCATATATAAGACCAAGTGTTTCACCTTGGGGTGCTCCGGTTTTATTCGTGAAGAAGAAAGATGGGTCTATGAGGCTTTGTGTCGATTATAGACAGTTGAATAAAGCCACAGTAAAGAATAAGTACCCTTTGCAAAGGATTGATGATCTCTTTGACCAGTTGCAGGGTTCTTCTGTATATTCTAAGATTGATTTAAGATCTGGATATCATCAGTTAAGAGTTAGAGACGCAGATGTGCCTAAGACTGCTTTTCGTACCAGGTATGGGCATTTTGAATTTTTGGTTATGCCTTTTGGGGTGACCAATGCGCCTGCAGTATTTATGGATTTGATGAACCGTGTGTTTCAAAGGTATATAGATCAATTTGTTGTGATATTCATTGATGATATTCTTATTTATTCAAATCTGAATTTGAGCATGCCGAGCACTTGAGAGCTGTTTTGAAGATTTTGAGAACTAAAAAGTTGTATGCTAAATTATCCAAATGTGAGTTTTGGTTGGATAGAGTGGTTTTCCTTGGACATGTGATTTCAAGGGCTGGTATATCAGTTGATCCGAGTAAAGTTGAGGCAGTCATCAATTGGTCTAGACCGACATCAGTTCCTGAGGTACGTAGTTTTATGGGTTTGGCAGGCTATTATCGCAGATTTATTAAATGATTCTCACAGAGTGCGAGGCCAATTACCCAGCTGACACAAAAGAATGCACCATTTATTTGGTCACAGACATGTGAGGCTAGTTTTGTTGAACTTAAGCAGAGATTGACTAGTGCTCCAGTTCTTACTATTCCATCAGGTGTAGGAGGATTTACAGTGCACACTGTTGCTTCACATCAAGGACTGGGTTGTGTATTAATGCAGCATGGCCGCGTTATTGCCTATGCTTCACGACAGTTGAAGCCACATGAGTCTAGATACCCAGTGCATGACTTGGAACTAGCAGCAGTGGTTTTTGCCTTAAATATTTGGCGTCACTACTTTTATGGTGAGAAATTTGAGATATTCACTGATCATAAGAGTTTGAAATACCTCTTTTCAAAAGCGGAGTTGAACATGAGACAGAGACGTTGGTTAGACTTGTTGAATGACTATGATTGCGAAATAAAATATTATCCAGGAAAGTCTAATGCAGCAGCCGATGCGTTGAGCAGACAAGTATGTAATAGGTCTTTGATCACTAGCAGTGTATCTGATTTAGTAGAAGAATGTTGTTTCTCTGGTTTGGATTTTGTGGTAGATACTCAACATGTAAGAGTATTTATGATTCAAGCAGAGCCCGAGTTGTTTGTAAAAATTAAAGAGGCCCAAAAGTTGGATCAAAGCATTCAGAAATTAGTTGAACTCGTTAAATCAGGACATCAATCAGAATTTGAGGTCAATAATGAGGGTATTTTGTTTGTGAATGATCGTATTGTAGTTCCTAATATTTCAGAGTTGAGGATGCAGATTTTGCGTGATGCTCATTGCAGTAAATTCAGTGTACACCCTAGAAGTAAAAAGATGTACAATGACTTGAAGAAACAATTTTGGTGGAAAAGAATGAAATCTGACATAGCAGAATTTGTATCTCGTTGTTTGAATTGTCAACAAGTGAAAGCAGAAAGAAAGCGACCAGGAGGTCTTTTGCATAGCCTTAAGTGTAACGCCCCAGATTCGACGACTGTCCTCACTGTACCAAGACGAGTCTTTCCAGCGTGCTTATGTCCTCACTCACACGCACCCTGGGAAACTCCCCAGGAGGTCACCCATCCAAAAATTACCCCAAGTCAAGCACGCTTAACTTTGGAGTTCTTATGTGATGAGCTACCGAAAAGAAGATGCACCTTCGTGGTATGAGTAGTACATATCAAATCTTTTAAGCCATCTTCAACTGTACAGTCCATTACATTGAACAGTATCGAAATCCCTTTCCTTCCGGTGTAAGATCGGTTCATTCATGTTCCCTCCGCCTAGAAGCCTGCTAGGAGCGGCTCATTATCCGTGCAACCTCATGGCACCGGCGATCCCCCCCCGCCCTCTTCGGCCCCGGGCCTCACATGCCCACCAGCTTCCGCTTGGTTCGTCCCCGAACCCACACCGTACTAGGAGAGGTCGGCTCTGATACCAACTGTAACGCCCCAGATTCGACGACTGTCCTCACTTTACCAAGACGAGTCTTTCTAGCGTGCTTATGTCCTCACTCACACGCACCCTGGGAAACACCCCAGGAGGTCACCCATCCCAAAATTACCCCAAGTCAAGCACGCTCAACTTTGGAGTTCTTATGTGATGAGCTACCGAAAAGAAGATGCACCTTCGTGGTATGAGTAGTACATATCAAATCTTTTAAGCCAACTTCAACTGTACAGTCCATTACATTGAACAGTATCGAAATCCCTCTCCTTCTTGTGTAAGATCGGTTCATTCATGTTCCCTCCGCCTAGAAGCCTGCCAGGAGCCGCTCATTGTCCGTGAAACCTCATGGCACCGGCGATCACCCCCCGCCCTCTTCGGCCCCGGGCCTCACATTAAGGTTCGAGAATGGAAGTGGGACCATATCACCATGGACTTTGTCACGAAATTGCCGACGTCGTCGAGGGATTGCGATGCAATTTGGGTTATCGTTGACAGATTAACTAAGTCTTCGGGTTTCATTCCTTATCAGATGACATATAGGCATGATCAGATGGCCAGATTGTACATCAGAGAAGTTTTGAGATTGCATGGTGTGCCTAAGTCAATTGTATCAGATCGTGATCCCAGATTTTCTTTTCATTTTTGGCAGAGTTTAGAAGAGGCCCTTGGTATTCGTTTGCATTTGAGTACAGCATATCATCCTCAGACAGACGGACAGTCAGAACGTACTATTCAGACATTAGAGGATATGCTGAGAGCTGTAGTTATGGATTTTGGCATTGGTTGGCAGGATTCGTTACCACTTGTCGAGTTTTCTTATAACAACAGTTATCAAGTGAGCATTGGAATGTCACCATTTGAAGAATTATATGGCAGGAAGTGTCGATCTCCTTTTTATTGAGACGATTTATCTGAAGCACCAATTGTAGGACCTGATATGATAAGAGATATGACAGAGAAGGTGAAATTGATTCAGAGTCGTATGAGAGCTGCTCAGGATAGGCAGGCTAAGTATGCGAACAGCAGGAGACGGCCGTTGATTTTTGAGAAAGGTGACAGAGTTTTTCTGAAAATATCTCCTTTCCGTGGTACAGTTAGATTTGGAAAGAAGGGTAAATTATCACCGAGATTCATAGGTCCGTATGAGATTTTGGAACGTGTTGGTGATTTGGCTTATAGATTAGCTCTTCCTCCTGCGTTATCAGGTGTTCATGATGTTTTTCATGTGTCCATGTTGAGGAAATATCATCCAGATCCTTCTCATGTACTTCCACCCGATGAAGTTGAGTTAGATCAGAATTTGAGCAACATTGAGAGACCGATTAAAATTCTAGATAGAAAAGATAAGCAACTCAGAAATAAATTGCTACCGTTGATTAAAGTACAGTGGAACAGACATGGTGTCGAAGAGGCAACTTGGGAATTAGAAGATAAAATGAGACATAAATATCAAGAGTTATTCAAATGAAGTACGCTTCTATTCTCGGTTTTATTTTCAGTATTGATCATTACATCTTAGACTTGAAAGAGATGATTGATTTCGAGGACGAAATCTATTTTTAGAGGGGAGGAATTGTAATGCCCGAATTTTGAAAAAAATAAAATTGTGGTAGTAGTTGTGATGGTTTATGGCTTTACGTTATGGTATGAATGGTAATGAATGTTATAGAATGGAATAGATAATGGATGGGTAGAATCAAAGGTTGAATTTGAGCTTAACAGGTAATGGAAGTGCAGAAACGGTATGAAAAATGTGGCAGTAGTTGTGGTTTTTAACATAATATTTTGTATATTGATCCAATTGATGTGAGACCACTTTTATTAGAAAGATAAGACATAAGGCTATAAATTTTTTATTTTGAGTTTTGGTCAAATCATTAGGGAAGATGAGCCAAAAGCGCCCCGAAGTGTGTCGTGCGTATCGTCGTTCCTACAATGACACATGTTGGGAAATTGAGCATAACTTTTTACTCCAATCTCCAAATGACATGAGGTTAATTAGAGATGCAAGCCCAGACATAGGGCTACAACTTTGTAGTTTACCACTTTCGCAAATTCAGAAGTTAAAAATGCATTCTTGGCAGAATACTGCGCGTCCCTGCGCAGGATCCGGCGCGATGGCGCGCCCAGTGCTGAAATTTTGGGTGTTGGGCAGTATGGTACGCGCCCCTATGCCAAAACACGCGCCATGGTGCCCAGCACTTGTACAAAAAACGTGTTTTGGTGTTGGCAAAGCATAAAAATCGAATGGTATCATAATTTTCCTCATTTTTCTTCTTTCTCTTCCAACAAAACCCTCCTTCCTTCCATTTTCTACATTTCTTCTTCAATCTATGGGAGAATTGTTCAAGGAAATTATGAAATGAAGTTAGATTTGTGATCCTCTCTTCAAGATCTTCAAGATGGAGTAAGTATGTTATATTTTATTCAAGTTTGGAAATGGGTTGAAGTTTAGAATTGGTATTTGAGTTGATATTTGAGATATTGAGATGTTGGAGATGTTGAAATTGTGTTGGTTTGAAGTTTAAAATGGAATTGAAGCCAATGACAAAGTAAAGGAGTTAACTCTTTATCACGCATGGCATGTGTTTGATAAAATGATTCAATGAATGTTTTTATGTCATATTGCGGTTAAGAAATGATATGGATTCCTTCTTTACACAATTGTTGGGATTTGAGTTTTCTTGAATATCAAAATTGTGGATCTTGATTCGAAGCATTTTTGAATTAATTATGCATTTTGTACAGAAATTGCTCTGTTTTGATAAATGATCCGAGTTCTTGAGTTATAATAGACTTCGAAGGTTCAAGACTTCTCACCTACACATTTCGATCTTCTTTTGGTAATATTTGAAAGGTATGTTACGGTCGGTAACATATGAGGTAAAAGTATCATTTTTATTTTAAATTGAAAATTCTATGGTTCGATGAATTACTTCTGATTTGATGATGATTGTGGTCTTGAGATGAGTTTATTATAATCTCGAAATGATGATATTGATTTGCATCATTACATTGCATATTGAGCCACTTGTTGATTCAGATTTGATATGGCGGAGGTCGCCTTGATTTATTGATTTGTTGGACGTATGGGGCTATAGTTGAGTTGGCATAGTGTATGCGGAGGTCGCTGCTATGGCCTGAACACTCTCTATA
>NC_133310.1:13228793-13308749 GCF_012295235.1 Primulina huaijiensis | reverse complement strand
TGTGAAGAATTGTTCGTGTCAACATGAGGGGGAGTTTACGTGACTGCACTCTTTTTCCCTTACTATGGTTTTTATCCCAATGAGTTTTTCCTAGTAAAGTTTTTAACGAGGCAGTATAAAAACACGTAATGAAGACAATCATTATGATCATCATCACAAGGGGGAGTGTTGAAAATTAATATTTTAATATTTAGTGTTGAATATTTGAATGTTGAAAATTAGGTAAAATTAGGTGTTGAATATTGAAATTTGTGTGTGATGATGAAGGTAATGATGTAATTTATTTTTGGATTATTTGTAAAGATTTTCTATAAATAGATCTCTCATTTGTGAAGAAAATCACAATTGAGTTGAGAGAAAAATATTATAAAGTGTGTAGTGTGATAATTTTGAGAGTTTGAGATTTTTACTTTTTACCGTAAATTTTTACTTTTTCACAAAAATTTATTTTTTCTATTGCTATGCTATCGATCGCCTACCTTTGTTTTTATGGTCTTCCACACCACTTTCATTGGAATTATTTTGTTACGTTTTTTTGGACTTGTGTTTGGCCAGCTATTGTTCTCTCTCTAATAGATCATCTCTAATCAAAAAATGTATTATAAAACATCAACAATATATAAAGATAACGCAAAAAAATTTCATATATGGTCTAAATAATTATTTCGATTAATCAATTATTGAAACATCTTATTATTTTAAAAAAACATCTTTAAAGCTATTCCAAAGTTCACACATAAAAATTACTTAATATCATAAAATACTGACTACAAAATTTATTTATACATATATAACATGTTGGAGAGCAATAATTCTACTTGCTAAAAAATCGAACTAAATGTGATGTTTATGCAGCTATACGGTTTGAAAATTTTGAATTATATTGTTATTGTCGACTATAATTTAGGTTAAAATCGTTTTTGATTTCTATTAGTTGTGAGTTTTGCAATTACTGAAAGTGAGATTGCTATAGATTAATAATTACAAAACAAAACAATCGAAACATGATGATTGAACTATTTTAGAGTTACCGTCAGCTATAATTTTTTAGCAGAACAACGAATATTCAATCATAAATATAAAAATAAAATTAGTTTTAAACAGTTCAATTCGTACAATTGAATTAATACAACTAGATAATACTCATAATACCCACAGCTGCATGGAGAACACCCGAAAAATTTATATCTTTATCCCCGCAGGGCCCAACGTTAAATATCTTCTAATGGGCCAGCAACAGCCAACAGTGGCCTAACCGTATGCTAATGTTCACCCAGGCGCAAGGTAACAATATTAAATTCTTTTAGTCTATCTTGCGCATTCGCAAATCGTAACCTAGTCCTGCCCTCCTCTTGAACTCCACTTCTTCTCCATAGGATTGAAGCTACTGGTCTTTCTGTTGTTCTTAATTTGCGCTTCTGAATTTGGGTAATCTTCTTCTTCTTTTCATTTGCAGAAGAATTAATGTAGTTTCAATTCTATGAATAAATAAATGTGCAAAGATCTTCCCTTTTGTTGTATATGGTAGTTCATTAGCGTGCGATTGATATATGTGCAGTTGACATTGAAAAGGTTCGGTGTCTTCTGGTAATGGTTATGGTATCGATGTGAATTTTAGGGTTGTGTAAATGAAGAATGTGGAAATACCTAAATGGCTTGAAGGATTGCCATTGGCGCCTGAATTTCGGCCTACTGACACTGAATTCGCTGACCCGATTGCTTATATATCCAAAATAGAGAAAGAGGCCAGTGCTTTTGGTATATGTAAAGTAATTCCGCCTTTTCCTAAGCCTTCGAGGAAATATGTACTTCATAACTTGAATAAGTCACTTTCCAAGTGTCCGGAGTTGGGTTCGAATGTGAATCTTGTTGCATTATCGAAAATGGATATTGCTGAGGATGAAAGTTGTGAGAGAGGTGTGAATGTTGGAGAGTGTAGGGCTGTTTTTACTAGAAGGCAACAAGAATTGGGATGTGAGAAGGGGAAAAGGATGAAGGCGCTGGTTGGAGATCAGTTACCAAGATATCAAAAGCAAGTTTGGCAGAGTGGAGAGTTGTACACAATAGAGAAATTTGAAGAAAAGTCAAAGAATTTTTCTAAGAGTCAGTTGGGTAGTGTAAAGGAGGTGAATCCTTTAGTTATAGAAGCAATGTTTTTGAAAGCAGCTTCTGAGAAGCCCATTTATGTTGAGTATGCAAATGATGTGCCTGGATCAGGCTTTGCTGAGCCAGAGGGGTTGTTGCGTTATTTCCACAGGGGTAGGAGGCGGAGAAGGAAGAGGAATTCATTTGACCGAAATAATTTAGGAAACTCAGATTGCAATAATAATGAATTAGGTATATCGAAAAATATCAGTTCTGGTAAAGATTCATGTAGCAATAACACTCCTAATTTATGCAAGGAGACGACAAATTCTTTACAACCTGTACAACTCCACCAAACCACTGCCTTTTCTGTGAATAAGGATTTTAACAGTAGTAGTGAGATCCAAGGTACAGCGGGTTGGAAGCTTTCAAACAGTCCTTGGAATTTGCAAGTAATAGCACGGTCTCCAGGATCGTTGACACGTTTTATGCCTGATGATATACCTGGTGTTACTTCTCCCATGGTTTATGTTGGAATGTTGTTCAGCTGGTTTGCTTGGCATGTCGAAGATCATGACCTTCATAGTTTGAATTTCCTCCACATGGGTTCTCCAAAGACTTGGTATGCTGTGCCAGGAGATTATGCTTTTAATTTTGAAGAAGTCATCCGGCTTCATGCCTATGGAGGAAATATAGACCGATTGAGTGAGTAATTGCTTTTCCCTGAAGATTAAACTTTTGAGCATCAAGATGATTTACATCGACCCTAATTTCTTTCTCTTGATCCTTTTATGCTGCTAACTTTCTGTTATTTTTATTCATGAAACGCTTCTCTCTGTTTCTTCTAAACATATAGATTTCTACTTGATTAATATTGGACAAAGAGCATGATCCTTACTTTGACGTTGATTCTGATCCAATATTGCATCTCTGTAGTTCTGAAATAACTTTATTATGATATCCATTCATTACAAAAAAGGCATGTCACATGACTGAGTAAAGGAAGAATTTGATTCTTTAGAAGAATGTCAGGCATTATCAACCCTTACCTTTCTTACTTTTTGAATCATCTAACCTAGTTTTTGACAAGTGTGTGGTTCTGACATTTCTGGGAGATTCAAATCGTGCTTCTCTTTTATTTTAATGCTATTCTTTGTTTTTTAACAGCTGTTCCGTAGTCATTAATTAATATTTGTGTATTGCGTGTGTTTAACGAAGTTATATTGTGAGGCCCGGGGCCGAAGATGACGGGGGGTGATCGCCGGTGCCATGAGGTTGCACGGATAATGAGCGGCTCCTGGCAGGCTTCTAGGCGGAGGGAACATGAATGAACTGATCTTACACCGGAAGGACAGGGATTCCGAGACTGTTCAATGTAATGGACTGTACAGTTGAAGAGGGCTTAAAAGATTTGATATGTACTACTCATACCACGAATGTGCATCTTCTTTTCGGTATCTTATCACATAAGAACTCTAAAGTTAAGCGTGTTTGACTTGGGGCAATTCTGGGATGGGTGACCTCCTGGGAAGTTTCCTAGGGTGCGTGTGAGTGAGGATATAAGCACGCTGGAAAGACTCGTCTTGGTACAGTGAGGACAGTCGTCGAATCTGGGGCGTTATAGTTGGTATCAGAGCCGACTTCTCCTAGTACGGTGTGGGTTCGGGGACGAACCAAGCGGAAGCTGGTGGGCATGTGAGGCCTGGGGCTGAAGAGGGCGAGGGGTGATCGCCTGTGCCATGAGGTTGCATGGACAATGAGCGGCTCCTGGCAGGCTTCTAGGCGGAGGGAACACGAATGAACCGATCTTACACCGGAAGGAGAGGGATTCCGAGACTGTTCAATGTAATGGACTGTACAGTTGAAGAGGACTTAAAAGATTTGATATGTACTACTCATACCACGAATGTGCATCTTCTTTTCGGTATCTTATCACATAAGAACTCTAAAGTTAAGCGTGTTTGACTTGGGGCAATTCTGGGATGGGTGACCTCCTGGGAAGTTTCCTAGGGTGCGTGTGAGTGAGGATATAAGCACGCTGGAAAGACTCGTCTTGGTACAGTGAGGACAGTCGTCGAATCTGGGGCGTTATATATATGTTAAAATTTGTTAATTATTTTTTAAAGAAAAAGTTACCCCCAAGAAGTTAAATAAACATGAAGGTGGGAGTTATTTTCATATTTTAAAGCACCAACATCCCAGTAAAAGTTGTGGAAAAGTAATTTGAGGAAAAATAGAGTTAATAAATTTCACATTTCATCTAAATTTTTCTTTTTTGAGTTGGAGTTAATTTTGGAATTTTACACATGTATACCAAAGGCAGTTACTATACCTCCATCTTGCTTTATTAAATATTAGTGCAAATATTTTTTATAATTCATTTGATTTATATTTAAATGAGGATCAAAATATAATTATAAGAAATAGTGAGGGACTACACTGTAATTTTGATATATAAATTAAAAAATAAATTGAAAAATAAAAGAATAAAAAAATGACCTCAATAAGAATTTAACCTATAATCTAAACCCCAACAAACAATGACTCTATTCGCTGAACTACATATAACTTACTTTAAAATTTTAACATTTTATTAATATATATAATTATTAAAACAGACCATGACACCAAAGTTAGTTATTCTAAGTGTCTCAAACTTAATAAAATAGTTTAAATATATATATTAAATAGTAATAGATTGTAACAAATGTTGAAAAATTTGTCAGACATGACCTTTCATTTGCTCATTTGTGTATTTACATTGATTAACAATGATTTGTTGTAGTAAGAGAATGAAAATTTCAGTAATTAATATTGTCAAGGTTTTGTCAAATTAGGAATTTGGTTTACTGGTCGACAATATAATCCTTGTATAGATTCCATGCATAATATTTTAGTGATAGGATGCTTGCTTAATCTTCACCCGTTTCTTGCGTTTTCAACTGTTCTTTGTATAAAGAGTTCAATGTCCAATGTTGGACTTGAAAACATTAGTCCATTTTAAACATGAAAATGCTTTCATCATATAGTAAGTACCCTATTTTTTTAGATTTGAAGAAGTGTCCTTGAGCCGTACATGTCTTGTTTGAACCGTAGAAGCAGCCTTATCTCTCTAGGTATAAAATTTGCTTCATCTTCGTAGCCAGCTTTGCTCTTGAGTATCAGTTCTTCATAGGAAGAGTATTTCAAATCCATTTTCATAAGTGCGAAGCTAATAATTGCATTACCAATGGAAACTCAGAATTAGATTGTTTCATTCATTTTCTGAAACTATGAATTAGATTGATTCACTCAGATGCAACTAATTTGTATTTTACAGCTGCCCTATCTCTATTGGGCGAGAAGACAAGCTATTGTTGCATCAGGCATACCTTGTTGCAGGTGGATGGATTTAGTTTTTGTTTGGTTTTATATTATTATTTCATTTTATATTCTTCTCCCCTTAGACAAATTAGAGGATGTCTTGCATGGTTGTCAGTTTTATGTGATGGAGGCTGATACAATAGCAGTGATTCAATTGAATTATTTTCTGCTAATCTTAAAATTATAATATATAGGTTGGTACAGAACCCTGGTGAATTTGTTGTGACTTTCCCAAGGGCTTACCACATTGGATACAGCCATGGTAATTGCTTGCTACTTTGTGTGATTATTTGACTGAAGTCTATCTCGTATGAATTTACTGATTAGTTTTTTGATATTTTTGTATTCTATACATTGTAACATTTAATGGATGCACTTATTTATATGAGCAACTGCTTGTGGGTTTTTTCAATTGCAACTTGATTGCTCATTATCATAGCTCAATATCAACCTTGTCCTTTTCCTTTACTAAAATCTTGATACCTATAATAACTTGTGCTTATTTTCTGTTACAGATTTGCATGTTTTTTTGAAGCATTCTGCTTTATCTTTACAGCTTGCACTTCTGTTTAAAAATTTCAGGTTTCAATTGTGGAGAAGCAGCTAACTTTGGCACACCAAAGTGGCTTACAGTAGCTAAGGAAGCTGCTGTTCGGAGAGCTGCCATGAATTACCTTCCCATGCTTTCTCATCAGCAATTGCTTTACTTATTAACCATGTCTTTTATTTCAAGGTTAACTTACTAACTCTGTTTCTCTTACTACTGTATAGTGTTGACCAAAGATTTTTTTATTTCCAGCTGTAGAGATTACGTTGGAGAGTAGCCTAAATGTAACATGTAGTTTGCTTACTCCTGATTTTCATGGACTCAGATTGGATTCTGTTGCCAAAATGACCAATCTGCTCGTGATGTCATAAGTTCCTTTTCGTAAATCATACAAGGTCCAAATTTTGAGTTATTCTTTCAAATGTCAATGGTGGTTTCTTGTTGTGACCTTGTATGTTGATTTCCATGAATGATAAAATTGCATGCCAAAGTGAATGGGACATGATTTCAGAAGAATGAGTGGTGCAGTATTACCCGCAATTCTGTTTTAAGATATGGAAAAGATTAATTCAGTTTCCTTTCATGTGGTGACTCCAATGCCCAAGTTTTCTGCTCGTGATTACTCTCTGAATTTATCTGTGTGAATGAATTGAAGTTTTCTTTAAAAGGAGGATGGAACAATAATCTTTTTTGGTACTTTTACGAAGTTGTGTTCATTTAGTAAAGAATTACTGAAATAATAATATTTTTAGTTTTGTATTGTCCTGGGCTTGAAACAGCCAAAGAATCTTGTTTTCGGTAGCTTTCTTGAATGGACATGAGGTTGGGCATGTGAATGTTTCAGTTCGAGTAACATATTTTGTGAAAAGTCTATGAGTGATTTCATATAGCTCAGGAGAGAATATCAATATTGGTTGCTCTTTGGGCACATGGACAAAGATATCAACAACTCATCATTTAGGTTATTTTTAATTCCATGTCAAACCATGTTAGCCTTAGCCAACTTGTTTGTTTGAGACTTGGCATTCAGATTGGGGTGTATACGGTGAAAAATATTTTCCTAAGGAAAGAAGGAATATTCATATAAACAGGATCTATTGTTTGTTCAAATGTGCATGTGTACACGTCCTTTTTAGTTTAACATGATAACTTTTTAATTCAAGGTTCAAGATGCTAAGTTGAATGGAATTTCATAAGTTTGACAATGTTGTTAATAATTGAATCACAGAATACCAAGATCCTTACTGCCAGGTGCACGGAGCTCACGTCTGAGGGATCGTCATAGAGAAGAAAGGGAATTGTTAGTAAAGAAAGCATTTGTTGCAGATATCTTGGATGAAAACAATCTACTAACTCTCCTCCTTCAGAGAAATTCCTCTTACCACGCAGTATTATGGGATGCTGAATTATTGGCATATTCAAGTAAAGAATCTCGGTTGTGCAGGGATGCAAGCTATCGAACATCTGCATCGACAGAAAAAACTTTTCCTGAGAATGAAGATAATCTTGATTACATTAGCCAGTTGAGCAAGTGTATCAATGCAGTTGGTTTCGATCTTAATGATGAGGACCTGGCATATGATTTTCAAATCGATTCTGGAGCTTTACCCTGTGTAGCTTGTGGCATTCTAGGTTTTCCATTCATGGCTGTTGTACAGCCATCCGAGGAAGCATCTAAAAATCTTTTGCTTGAAGGTATGCTTGTTACTCCAGGTGTGGAGGTCCTCAAATCTTTGGAATCTACTTTCCTTGCTGACCATAATCGAATGGACAAGGAGTGTACTGAAGGTACTAGGCCGAAATCTGCTGTGTTAATTCTCCTCAATTTCTCCTCATCAATTTGTCACTGTGGCATCTTTTAAATCAACTAAGTGTTAAAAGTGGCTTTTCTATTACAAACTGGCACGATAAATGAAAACATTTGAATGTGCTTATGCTGGATGTATACCCCAACCCTTTATTTTGTGGTGTGTTAAGAGTACTACTTAACTTTCTAAATAAATTATAAATTGACTTTTTTTCAGTCCCTACTGATTGGCGGGACAATTTTTTCCTTTGCTCTCTTTATTATGGTGATAAAAGTAGGCTGCTAATTGTTAGGTTTGCTGCCTAATTTGTCCTCGTTAGAATCTAGCCCCTCTCCAACTCTCAACTATAAGAGGCCTACTTCACCTTTGTTATGTTGAATGTGCTGGCATCTTCCCTTTTGTAGATACTACGGACAAGGCTAAATCAAATCATATTAATGTAAACCATGTGAATGAAGCTGTATCAATGGCTGAATCAAGCCAATTCATACGTTCATCCATGGAACAATATCTGGTCCCGGAACGTTCTTCACCTTTGGAGAGTGAAGCTGCTTCAACTGTTCAAATTACGAGGGGTTGGAACATTTCGAATACAATTTTAAAGCCACGAATATTCTGCCTAGAGCATGCAGTGGAAATCGAAGAATTGCTGTGCTCGAAAGGTGGAGCAAATGTTCTTGTGATCTGTCATTCTGGTAATTACAAGCTTATCGATTTGTGCATCAGAATTGTAGAGAATAAAAGTACGATGAAGTCAGTTAACATTTCAAAAATTGAAAATATTTGGCTGTTAGGCATGAATCTCTTACGAGGTGTTATGTTTCTTCTATGCCAGAAATACCAAAAATTAAACATGCCAATAAAATGCATGAGAAGCATATGCCTCTTTAAAGCAATAAAATGAAATGGAGTTATAGCATGCTCTTAATTGATATAAGCATAAAGCTGTATACCGATTGCTTTTTCCTTTGGACTTCGAGAATAAAAGCCCATGCTGCCATCATTGCTGAGGAAATCGCAGTTCCTTTCCATTGCAGTGAGATTACTCTAGACACTGCATCTCAGGAAGATTTGAACTTGATTGGTGCCGCAATTGACTGTGAGGAACAAGTTGAATGTGCAGGAGACTGGACCTTCCAGTTGAACATCAATTTACGAAACTGTGTAAAGGTCAAAAAGAATTCTGCTTCGAAAAAAGTTCAGCGATTATTGACTTTGGGAGGATTGTCCTGTGTTGTAACTCCTATGTCAATTAAACCCTGCCTCAATTGGCCATCCAGAAAGGTTCGCTCGAGGAGCCAAGCAAAACATACGTTGCCGAGGAAACAATGTATTTGCATTAAGGCCGTGGAGGATGTGAAAACAAAGTTGGAGCAACAAGTGGTCTTGAACGTTGATAGAATCATTCAGTATTCAAGGCGAAAATATAAAAATGGCAGTTGTGGAGGAATAGGAGGGCTGGCAGACACAAATAACATCATCTTGCAAGATATTTCGGATACTAACCACATAGATCTAGATACGACAGCTAAAAGCATGACCATAAATACTACTGTCAGAATTGAAAATGGTGGAGACGGTTCATCTGGGCCCTGTGCTTCTGCTGCAAAGAGCAAATCAGAAACTAATCATGACCATTGCATGCTTTTGCCAACAGGAGGCTTTGTTGAGAATTATCCATCTGACCCTGCAAATTCACCTGTTACATCTCTACAAGTGATTGCAATCGCTGAGTCACAAGCTACTGTGTATGAACAGAGAGTAAAAGACAAATTTGAAAATCATGCCATGATCCCCAGGCGCATGAAGTCACGGGATCTGGTGGGAGCATAGAGGAAAATAAGGTGTTGAATCTTGATAATCCTGATGATTCACCAAAAGCTGAACATGGGATTTGTCGGGCTATTGACAATGAAACTTTGACAGACAAACAAACAGTCGATGAATTTGTTGTAGCAAGCAAAAATGATTTTCAGATTGCAGAAAACGATCTTGTTCAATCTGTCGGAAATGATTTGATAAAAAAATCCTCTGGACGTGCCTACTTCGCCAAGTCTTCGAAAGAAGACCTTCCCCTGAATTGGGATGGAAAGGAGGAGGAAGCCTTTGCCGATCACCTTGTCGTAGACAGTGTAATGTTGAAACTCTCTTGTTCCGGAGAACCACATGACATTCAGGCAGATGGAGATAATCGAAACAAAGGTGTTTCTAGATTTAATGAACTTGTAAATGAATCAATTTCGGGTTTGGCTGAAGAACTTCAGGCCCCATGTAAGACACATGACACTGTAGAATCTTGTAGTGATAGTGGCAACAACGGATCATTTCAGGAGAAAAGAGAGTCGGATGATTCAAACTCCAACATGGTTCATTCCAGATCGAACGCTAAAACTGGAAACAAACGGAAAAGAGAGATTGACCTGCAAACAGAAGATCGATCCCTCGTTGGAGGCTTTATTAAAAGCCCCTGTGATGGTTTGAGGTCTAGGGCCAGAAAAGATGCAAATTACAAGGACAATAAGAAACGTGTTGATGTAACAGTCACCGTAAAGATGTTGAGAAAGACATCTAATGATTCAGTTTTCCGCAAGGATAAGAATGAAATCCATAAGGGACGTCACAAATGCGACTTAGATGGCTGCCCTATGAGTTTCCGGACGAAGGCAGAGCTCCTCCTGCACAAAAGAAACCGGTGCCCAGTCGGAGGATGCTGGAAAAAGTTCAACTCCCACAAATATGCAAGGCAACACCAACGTGTTCATGATGATGACCGGCCTCTTAAATGTACATGGAATGGTTGTACGATGTCATTCAAATGGGCTTGGGCAAGAACAGAACATTTACGGGTGCATACTGGGGAACGGCCATATGTCTGCAGAGTTAAGGGATGTGGCCTTACTTTCAGATTCGTTTCAGATTTTAGTCGACACAGGCGAAAAACAGGGCATTATGTTAGCACAACCAGCTGAGAACCTCAAATCGAAATCAGCGATGAAGCTTTGAACAAAAGGAGCTCAAGAATTATTGGTTTGTGCTCGAATAATAGCTTAGTTTAGGAACGGATGGAACCTTGTGTAAGTAGGCATTTTACTTTTGTTGCTAATATTTTGATTGTAGGGATAATAACTCCTGTCTTCTTCACTTAACGTGAAATTGCAAAAAGTTGGGATCTCAACAATTGGTATTTTTACCAAATAGCAATTCTTGAAAATTCCCTTTCGATTTCTTAAACTTTGACCCTTCAAAAATTTTCCTTAATATTCTCCTATAACTTTTATTTAATTTCAGAAAATAACCAAAATATATCTATAATATGAATTTTAATTATATATTCTCATAAATATTTTTGTCAAATGATAATAATTTTAAAAAAAATGGTATGTTAGCTAATGGAGAGACCATCCGATTGCAGTTGGCACTAATCCACAACTCCAACCATTAAACTAGGGTACGCGTATCGAACAGACTAATACATTGGGTGGGGCAATGTTTTCAAAATCGGATCGGCCGATTTGACCATGAATCAGTCACGGGTCCAATCCAAAAATTGTTAAAAAATAATTTTGGATGTCAAACCGGTTAAGAACATGTCCGACCGGTTCGCACATTTTAAATTTTTTTAAAAAGAAATTCAATTTTTTATTTTTCTTTTAAATTTATATTAAAATTGTAATTTTTTTTGGTTATATATATAATTATTTGTTTTTGAACTTTAATAGAAATATTAGTTTTAGTAATATTAGACCTTATTTTGATTTATTTAGTTTTTAATATATAATTGTAGGACAAAATGCTTATCATTTTACCAAAAAATTACCCAACAATATTTCTCTTAATAATTGCACTCCTTGCAATCAATGGTAATAGAACATGTGACCTTGGCAAAAATACCCTTGGTCTTGAATGCTTAGAGATGCTGGACTATGCGGATGTTTACCCAGTCAACAAAGTATGAAATTTCTTATTCAGCATATCTGTCGATTTCTTCTGTGTGGATATTTATGGATGTCTGAATAGAAGATTTGGGGCATGTTTCCACTGGTTCTTCATGACGAACATGCATTTTTCCCTTGCTCGTGAAAACTAGATTCTTAATTCCAGATCATGTGGATTCTAGAAAAGGATCTCGAATAACTACGCCTTATGCTGGTCTGGAGCCATAAGAAAAGAACTTGAACCTCCAACTGTGGATCTTTTTTGTGCTGGGGCAGGAGCTTGAGTGTTTTTAGGTAAAAAGGCTTTTGGGACATGTGGTGCAGTAGCGGGAGCAGCAACATGTTTGAAAACTTTGTGAAAGTGTAGGTTATCACTCTCTGAAGATACTGGGGTAGAGGAAAGATTTGAAATGGCTGTTGTTTTCTTGATGCGGATGGTTGGTTTGGATATTTATTTGGATGGGTTTTGCTTGGGAGGAGGTTGAATGGGACCAAAAGATTCACAGTGACGAGTTTCCTCTTGGTCCTCTTCTGCTTTTGAGCAGCTTCTTGGTGACCCCCTATTTCTTTCTTTTCTGTGAGAAATTCAGGCAAATAATGTTTGGGTCGAAGAGAGACCACATTATCAGCATTTAGCATAGTAGTAGAGCTGCCATGCTTTTCAGATGTGAATCCAAATCTAGTATCCTTGAGGAGTTTGCTGATCTTCACAACAAAACCACTGAAACTCTTCTTCTTGACCATTGCAGAAAGTGATTTAAAAAGAACAATTATCCAATTGGCTTGGGTTCTAGTAGTACTGGCAGACATCACCTGGACCTTCTCATCTGTCAATTTGTCAAAGGTTCTAATCTTTATTCAAACCCCTTATAAACATTTCATCGATCCTAACAAGTGGTACCAGAGCGGATTTATCTCTTTCTGAAACATCTACTATATATTCATGGCATCCTTCATTAAGATTCCTATGTTCCCAAAGGAAGACTTCGACGACTGAAAAATCATAATGGAAGATCATCTTCCAGCACAAGACGATGATAGGTGATATGTCGTCACTGACGATCCCTATTAAATCATGAAAGTTGATCTAGCAGTGGCACTTACAAAACGTACTCCACAAATGCTGGAAAAAAACATAAGCGAGTGGACCAGCGAAGATAAAAAGAAAGCAAATCTTGATAATGTAGCCAAGGATATTATGTATAAAACCTTGAAAAGAAAACCTTCAACAAAATCAAGATGTGTTCTTCTGCAAAAGAAATATGGGAGAAGTGGATCCATATATGTGAAGGAAATAACCAAACAAAGGAAAATAAACTCTCACTAGTAATTTAGAAGTTTGAGAATGTTAAAATTAAGAGTGGAGAATCTCAAAATGATTTTGATGAAAGATTCATTAGCATTATTAACGAGTTAGCAACTCTTGGAGTATGGCAACAGAGAAATTGTTCTCAAGGTTATGAGAGCACTACCTAGAGAATGAGATTTAAAAGCCATGGCAATGAGAAAATCAAAGGATTTAAGCAAAATGGAACTACATGATCTGTTTGCAAACTTGAAGGCCTACAAATTTGAACTGGAAGTAAGAAGTGGTGAAGAACCTTCATCAAGCCAGCCACCTAAAACTCTTACTACTGCTGTTGTTGTTCCAAATATCTCAACTACTTCTACTGCTGAGACAATATCTGAAAGGACTGTTGAACAAATCAGCAACGATGTCATGTCATTATTTGTAAAGAAATTCTCAAGATTTATGAAGAAGTGCCACAAAACCTATCAAGATCTCAATCGAAACTTCAAGAAGGAGTCACCATCTGGTATTATAACATATTTCAACTGTGGAAAGAATGGTCATTTTATTGCAAATTGTCCTAAACCCAAGAAAGATGACTACAAGAAGAAAGTACATAAACGTAATGACAAGAAGTCCCAAAAATATCGAAAAGCAATGACTGCGGAGGAAAGCAAAAGCAAGTGGGAAGGCTCTAGTTTTGAACTTCTGACTCGGAAAGTCGATCCAGTGACAATGATGCTGAAGATGTTCAGTGTCTCGTAGTAGATATTGATTCAAACTCGAAACTGGTGAGGTATTTGATTTCAACTCTGAAGAATTTACACGTGATAACCTAGTTCAAGCACTGCATGATATGGTTAAAGAGTTCTCGATGTTATCTCAATCATTCGAGGAAGTCAAAGATGAAAACCAGAGCTTAACTAGTCAAGTCAATAAGTCCAATCATTTGGACAGTTTCAATGATCTTAAAGCCAAGGCGATTAAGTTAAAGACTGAGAATGAAAGAGTAAATTATGATTACCAAGCATTACTTATTGAAAATCAGAAGCAGTCGTTAATGGTAAATGCATGAAATAAATTTTTTGTTTCATTAGAGAAGATGCAAAAGCAACGAATGCAATCTGGAGAAAAAACATATTCACTTTGTTAAAATATATTTACAAATGCAAGGAAAATATATTCACTTTGTTAAATCTAGTATGGTATATATATGAACACAATGAACCTAATGTTCAAGTTTAGAACCTATAAATCAGATGAACAAAGGCAGACATCTTAGTCTTGGTTATGTTAAACCCAAGATAAAAACCCATCTGAACCATGGATCCATTAGTGGATCAGGTCCAATAGCACAATCCTCCAGAAAGGCTGAACACTACTGATACTATAATTGTAGGAACAAGCGTTTTCTGTTTTATCAAAAAAACGATAGCTGGTGGTAACGGTGCAATAAAAATATTTTAAACATACTGCAGCTCAAGCACCACATTTTGATTGTTCTACCTAGCAGGGAAAATTATTACACCCAACAATTATTTATATTTGATTATATGTATTGTTTAGATTTTAAAATTGGATAAATATTTTTTTTATTATTTATATATACACATTTAAGATATTTAGAATTTAAAATTTATTATTTTCTATAATATTGATAGGATCGATTGAGGGATACTCGTTGAACTACAATAGCTTGATTTTGAAATATTAAACACCATAAATTAAATCGAGTTTGGTTTTCAAACCAAGCAGAAATCACTCAAAATAATCATCTGTAGTTATCGATTAATTATTTTGAAAATAGTAGCAATAATTAAATGCAATAAATAAATAGACACAAATTTATTTATGGTTGTTCGGAGATTAACAACTCTCACATCACCCATTATATTTTCTTGAAAGGGGATCGGTTACGGTGTCCGTTTGCGCAACGGAAGTTTAAAATTTGTTTCAACAAGAACATGAAAAACCGAGCACCCACTAAGTGTGTAGCAAATACGAAAACACACAAATGTCATACATATGGTGTTTAGACTTTTTACCTATCAATCACAAGGATTGATATTATGGCTCCAACCAAGTTGTAAACAACTTGGCTCTTGAAGGTAGACAATCTACAAGCTTCCTTCTTTCCTTCAAAATAAGGTCCACCACTAACAAGGTAGATCCACTCTAATTTTGCAATAGAAAAATTAGAGCTTTTTTCTTTGAGAAGTGTAGAATTTCCTCAAAAATTGAAGAACAAAAATTGGAGAGAATAATGTGTGAAATTTCGGCCACTATGATGTATGGTCTAGGGGAGAATGAGTTATCTTGGTTGTATAAAAAGCTAAAACCCATTTTAGCATGCCAAGCCTTGAATATTAAAAAAGTGGTCTCCCAACACTTCACCTCCCCATGCACATTATTTTTTTTTGGGCCTGTAACATTACAAAGCCCATAGACTTTTATTTAAATGTCTCAAACACATTTGAGACCATTTAAACTTTACTTAATTTCACTCAAGCCCACTAGTTTAATAATAATTTCTAATTGGTCTCTACAAGTCCTAATGTTGTTTGATTAATTCAACACTTGAATTAATTTAATTATTTGGACTCTACTAGGTCTACTAGTGTTTAATTAATTCCACAGTTGAATTAAATTAATTTAGTCCATAATAATGTTTATGAAAATCACAATTTTCAAATACATTATTTATTTGACCAACTTTTAATTTAGGAACACTTCCACAAATTAAAAGTTACATTCCCCTCAAAGAAGTCATACTTCTATTTTTCTTTACGCTTATAAACTCTTTTATAAGCCGTTCAACACATTGAACTATTTTACTTCCCAACGGGATCTACAAAGTTAGCACTTGTGTGACCCTCAATGGTTCATTGATACAACTAGCCGTGGGTTCACATCTCCATGTGATTCGGACTAAACATGTCCTTATTTGAGCATACCCCAATTGCTCCATTCTTACTTATCAACTCCTTGATAACAAGAACGTCAGAACTCAAGTCTGATAGTACCCAACCAATCATGTTAAACGCCTAGCAGCATCGCTTACATGATTCCCTAAGTATCAAATGATAGTGCCTGCAAGAACCATTCAATTATGGTTAGCGTACAGTACGGTCCCCTTCATCTCATATATCCCGACCGATTCGACAACCTGTATATCGAGAGTTTTCAATCAATCGATACTATGTGTCATGTCGTAGTTGCATCGATGATGTCATCTATGAAACCCCTTTCATAATTACCACCATACTTTGATCAGAGATTTCATACTACATACACATAGGATATCCATACCCGAAGGTAAGCGGTGAATCCCCGACTACAATGCATCGACTCCTATATGTTTCGACAAAACACCCAACCTTGCCACCTCATGACCCCATGAGAGTCGGAAAACAAGTCAAAGTGCAATGCTAGCAGATAGAGTCTCAATGTTGTCCCGGGTCATAAGGACTAATGGTGTATAACCATAAACTAGGACGTTTCGACTCGATAAGTGAGAACCATTTGGAAAGTCCTTTATGGAGGGTTGTTCAGTGCAATCTACCAGGAGCACCTATCTGCATGCTTGGACATCACAATGTCCCCTACCAATGACACATGGTACTCACATCGCAGATACTAGTCTCGAACTCGAGCGACCTATATCCTTCTTAACGGCGGCTGAATCGACTAGGAACTGTTTAGAATATACAGTATTTCGAATATGAGTTTCATGATACTCATCATATGAGCATCTCATATTCTTTCTACTATTTGTAAATTCAAGGACTTTATCTATGCAACTAGCATGGGTATACAGATAAAGAAGTGCCAAAACAATAATTTCAAATATTATTAAAATAAAGACTGTTTATACATAGAGTTTCATTGTGAACACTCAGTCAACACTTGGCTCGACGTGCACCTACTCTAACAGTCTCCCACTTGCACTAGAGCCAACTACCCATATGCTTCAAACCCATCGATTCGCGATGTTTCTCGAATAATGGTCCAGGTAAAGGCTTAGTTAGCGGATCATCAACATTATCTGCGGAGCCGACTTTGTCAATCGACACTTCTCCTCTTTCCACAATCTCTCGGAGGATGTGGTACTTTCTCAATACGTGTTTGGACATCTGATGAGACCTTGGTTCCGTTGCTTGAGCAATGGCTCCCGTGTTGTCACAAAACACCGGGACAGGAGCAACTCCATTAGGAATGACGCCCAACTCTTGGACGAAATTCCTTATTCAAACAGCCTCCTTTGCTGCAGCTGATGCAGCAATGTATTCGGCCTCAATGGTGGAATCCACAGTACTATCTTACTTGGAACTCTTCCAAGAGACAGCAGCACCATTGAGCATGAATACGAACCCAGAGGTTGACTTCGAGTCATCGATATTGTTTGGAAGCTAGAGTCGGTATAGCCTTCCAATTTCAGTTCTCCACCACCATAGACCAAGAACAACTTATTGGTCCTTCTCACATACTTGAAGATTTCTTTCACAGCTTTCCAGTGTGGAAGACCAGGGTTTGATTGATTACTACTCACTACACTTAGTGCGAAAGCCACGTCAGGACGTGTAGATATCATCCCATACATGATGTTACCAATCGCAGATGCATAAGGAATGCTTGTCATCGCCGCTATCTCTGCATCAGTCTTGGGAGACATAGACTTGGATAGGGACACGCCATGACACATTGGTATATGTCATCTCTTGGACTCATTCATCGAGAACCGCTTCACGATGGTATCAACTTATGTGGACTGGGTGAGACCAAGCATTCTTTTTGATCTATCTCTATAGATCTGTATTCCCAATACAAAAGATGCTTCATCCAAGTCCTGCATCGAGAACTTACTTGCTAACCATTTTAGTTGATTGCAACTAAAATATCTTTATCGACTTGAACATTGCAACTGGAGAAAAGGTTTCCTCAAAGTCAACTCCTTGTCTTTGAGTATATCCTTTTGCCACCAATCGCGCTTTCAAGGTCAAAAACTTCCCATCCGCCCCAAGTGTCCTCTTGTAAATCCATTTACAACCTATGGGAACAATTTCCTTAGGTGGATCCACGAGATTCCACACTTGGTTTGAATGCATGGAATTCATCTCAGATTCCATTGCTTCAAGCCACTTGGATGAATCGACATCAGATAACGCTTCCTTGAAGGTCCTTGGATCACATCCATTGATATGCTCATCATGGCCCTCTTCAAAAAGCAGACCATACCTCATAGGTGGTCTCGAGACTCTCTCGGATCTTCTAGGAACTTGTATCTCCTCTCTTGGCTCTTCGGGTGTGGGTTCTACAATTGTGGGTGTCTCTCGAACCTCTTTGAGTTCTATCTTCTCTCTTTTTCTATCCAATAGAAATTTTTTTTTCCAAAAAGGTTGCATTCCTAGAAACAAACACCTTTGTTTATTGGGGATGATAGAAACAATATCCAACTTAATTCCTTGGATATCACACAAAGTTACATAAAATGGATCAACAATCCAATTTTATCTCCCACTACCTGCTTCACATAAGCAGGGCTCCCATATTCTAAGACAAGAATATTTGGGTGACTTACCCATCCATATCCCATATGGTGTCTGCCTTTAAATGGACATTTAGTGGAATATCTCTCAATTTTAAGTTATAAAGATCGTTTTCAAGTTCAACAGTACCAATCAAACATTCATTCTTGTAAATATTGCAAACACCTTTGCCAAATAAAAAAAAATATCCATCTTTATCAACATAGAAATGGAAACAATGTTTTTCACCAAATCTGGTACAAACAAGACATCTCTTAAAACTAAACTTAAAATCATAGTTCAAAAGTAAACAAACATCTCCTACGGCCTTGGCAGCAACTCTTGCTCCATTGCCCATCCTCAAGAAGGTCTAACCTTCCCTTAATCTCCTACTTCTTCCCATCACATGCAACCCATTACAGAGATGTGAGCCATAGCAGGTATCTAATACCCAAGAAGTAGAGTTAATTGAAATGTTTACTTTGATATAGAACATACCATTTCCAGAACCTTTTTGGGCAAGATATTCCCAGCAGTTACGCTTCCAATGTCCAGGCTTCTTGCAGTGATGACATACATCAGCAGTCTTGTCAGCCTTAACTGGTGTGGCTGCCACAATGGGATTCGGAGATTGCCTCATCAAGGGCATGTTCTTCTTGGGACGTTGGAAAGAACGCTTCTTTCCCTTCCCCTGTGGATCAATCTTCGTACCAGATGAAGAACCCACATAAAGAACCGGCTTCTCTTTCTTGATGGTGGATTCAAAGGTCACAAGCATGTTCACCAACTCCTCAAGGGTCGGCTCCATCTTGTTCATATTGAAATTCACCACAAAAGGATCAAACAAGCTAGGCAGTGACAAGAGTAACACGTCAGTGGTCAACTCCAAAGGCAACATCAAATCCATGCCAACGAGCTTGTCCACGAGCCCAATCACCTTTAGGCCATGCTCATGGACCGAGGCCCCATCTTGCATGCGCAAAGTGATCAGCTCCTTGACGGTCGCATGCCTAAGAGGACGTGTTTGCTCTCCAAAGAGCTCCTTGAGATGCAAATGAATGTCAGCAGCACTCTTTGCATCCTCAAAACGCCTCTGCAGCTCATCATTCATAGAAGCCTGCATATAACACTTGGCTTTCAAGTCATGGTCACACCATTCCTTGTAAGTCTGCAATTCCTCAGGAGTGCAGCTAGTCGGAGCCTCAACAGGGGGCGACTCAGTAAGTGTATATGCTATCCTTTCCGAATTCAAGACGATTTTCAGGTTTCTTAGCCAAGTGAGGTAATTAGGTCCAGTTAATATGTGTTTGTCGAGTATTCCAGATAGCGGATTGCGAATCGAAGACATTGTCAAATTGTACTGAAAAGTAAGAACAGATAAATGTTGATGACTATTTTAAAATATTTGGTAAGATATAAAGTATGGACTTTTACTTTATAAATTTTCGCTCCCACTGTTTTGACATCTTTCACTACCCTCTTGTGAAAACGGGAAACTCCTTTCCTCAGTAGGTACGCAAGGTCCAATTAGCGAATTATGATCCCGAATAATATCAGCCAATCAAAATTCCTAAAAAGTAGTTTCCAATGGCATCTCCATGCAACCGTCTATGTAAATTTTGTCTCACGTTTGATTAGGACCCAATAATATGATGTCGTTCATCTTTACGTGTCGAGCCTTACCCATCGATATTGAACCTTAATGGACGGTTGCCATGAGTTCCCTCAATAATATGAGCCGAATTCATGGGAGTTTCACGTAGTTCACATCATCATGTCAATGGATGTCACAAATTTCCGATGTCCAAGGCCCACCCAATAATATGAGCCGAGCCCCAAACGCGGGTAGCGTTCATCATGCACCTATTGTCGATGGAAGACATGGAATTTATAAACACCTTTATAATTCCCCTTTTCGGGCTTGATATGAATTTTGAATCTTATTCAAAATGAGGGTTTTTTAATTTTGAAAGGTCTCATCATTAATTTTATTTAAAAGCTCGCCATGTTTGATCGTATGTTTGCCGGATTCATGCAACTTTGTTATTATCATAATAATAACGCACATACTCATTATTTATAACATATCATGCATATATTATAAACAGTAAACAAACAAGGATGATCAATCGTCCCAATACTAATGGCCCGTGTGAGCTAAACACGGGCCTAGGTCCAATCCTAGGGAAATGCATGGGATGCAAATGCAACTATTACATTAGGTTCCAATATTTACATGTCTTCGATCTTCATATTCATCATGGCCACCATCTTCCAATCTTGATCATCCACTATACTAATATTTACAAATAAATATCCATGACAAATAGGGATACATCTCATGGGGTGGGAACGGGCCATAAACCAAACCCAATTTATAAATTGATAATTATTACAATCATTCAACACAAAATATCATAGCATACACCTAGCAAATTGGGCTTTGGCTTTTGATTATCCTTCATGCATAATATCACATATCATACACCATCAATTAATTATCACAATAATCAATTGATCCAATATTATATATCTTAATCCAATCACTAACCGCCACGATTATAAACTAAATTAACAAAGTATACAAACTCCTTTGTCTACTTTCAAATTAATTTATTTATAAGCGAATTTCTTGTAAATCACAATTTACTATAAATAATTAAAGTCCAACTTCAATTATTTATTTCATGAGAAAATATTTGCAACTTTTGTAAATTTAAACTTAAGGGCCCAAAAAATCATTTTTCACCAAAAACATTTTGGCCCATTTAAATTTCACAAATATGTTAGCCATCCAATGGCCCAACAACTCAAGGCCCATGACACTTTGATATTTCAAAACATCTTTTGAAAACCCTAGTCGTCATTGCCGTCGCCGGATTCCGGCCAACATGCCAAAAAATTTTTTTTATTTATTTTTATTAAAATCAAGGGGCTGTTCGGGCAGCCCCTGCCCGAAATGGGCAGCAAGTCGTCCCCAATCCGGCCTTGAATTCGTTGCAACAAATTATCTCATGCGGTTAGAAATCGACCTCAATATAATATTATGTATTTTGCTACACAAAATAATATCCTTAGCTCTGATACCACTTGAAAGGGGATCGAATAAGGTGCCCAAGTGCGCAACGGTAGTTTCAAAATTTGTTTTTCATCAAGAAAACCAAGCACCTCATTTCTATAATGTGTAGCAAATACAAAAACACAAAATGACATTCATAGGGTGCTTTAGAAATGTACCTATCAATCTCAAAGATTGATGTAATGGCTCCAACTAAGTTGTAAACAACTTAGCTCTTGAAGGTAGACAATCTACAAGCTTCCTTCTTACCTTCAAAATTAGGCCCACCACCAACTAGCTAGAACCCTTCTTATTTTGCACTAGAAAAATAAGAAGATTTTTCAAGGAGAAGTGATTTCTTTCATCAACTATTAAAGAAGAAAATTGAGAGAAAAATGAGGGAGAAAGCCTCTCAAAATTTCGGCCATCTCAAGTGTGGAGTGAAGGAGGATTAGTTGTCTCTTGGTTGTGGGAAAAGCTAAAACTACTTTTAGCATCCCAAGCCTTGGAGATTGAAAAAATTGTCTCCCAACCTTTCACCTCCCCATGCACATTATTTTAATTTGGGCATGTAACAATTACAAAGCCCATGGACTTTTATTTAAATGTCTCAATCACATTTGAGACCATTTAACATTTACTTGATTTTAATCAAGCCCACTAGTTTAATAATTATTTCTAATTGGGCTCTACAAGGCCCAATGTAATTTAATTAATCCAACACTTGAATTAATTTAATTATTTGGACTCTACTAGGTCCACTAGTGTTTAATTAATTCAACATTTAAATTAATTTGATTTAGTCCATAATAATGTTTATGAAAATCACAATTTTCAAATACATTACTTGTTTGGCCAACTTTTAATTTAGGAACACTTCTTCAAATTAAAAGTTACATTCTCTCATAGAAGTCATACTTCTATTTTTTCTTACGCTTATAAACTCCTTTATAAGCCGTTCAACACATTGAACTATTTTACTTCCCAACGGGATCTACAAAGTTAGCACTTGTGTGACCCTCAACGGTTCATTGATATAACTAGCCGTGGGTTCACATCTCCATGTGATTGGGACTAAACATGTCCTTATTTGAGCATACCCCAATTGCTCCATTCTTACTTATCAAATCCTTGATAACAAGAATGTCAGAACTCAAGTCTGATAGTACCCAACCAATCATGTTAAACGCCTATCAGCATCGCTTACATGATTCCCTAGGTATCAAATGATAGTGCCTGCAAGAACCATTTATTTATAGTTAGCGTACAGTACGATCCTTTCATCTCATATATCCCGACCGATTCGACAACCATTGGTTTATCGAGAGTTGTCAATGAATCGATACTATGTGTCATGTCGTAGTTGCATCGATGGTGTAATCTAAGAAACCCCTTTCTTAATTACCACCATACTCTGATCAGAGATTTCAAACTACACAGACATGAGAACACATAGGATATCCATACCCGAAGGTAAGCGGTGAATCCCCGACTACAATGCATCGACTCCTATATGTTTCGACAGAACACCCAACCTTGCCACCTGATGACCCCTTGAGAGTCGGTAAANTCACAATGTCCCCTACCAATGAAACATGGTACTCACATTGCTGATACTAGTCTCGAACTCGAGCGGCCTATATCCTTCTTAGCGGCGACTGAATCGACTAGGAACTGTTTAGAATATACAGTATTCCAAATATGAGTTTCATGATACTCATCATATGAGCATCTCATATTCTTTCTACTATTTGTATATTCAAGTGCTTTATCTATGCAACTAGCATGGGTATACAGATAAAGATGTGCCAAAATAATAATTTCAAATATTATTAAAATAAAGACTGTTCATACATAGAGTTTAAACATGAACCCTCGGCCAACACTTGGCTCGACGGGCACCTACTCTAACACGACATTATTTTGGGAATGGACTGGCTGACAAAGAATAGGGTTCTGATTGACTTCCAGAAAAGATCAGTATTGGTTAGGCCGCTGGGCATGGAACAGTTCATATTTGAGCCAGCCAGATGGAAAAGCTTCCCTCGCATGATTTCTCGCATGCAGGCGAGGAGACTGATTTCCAAGGGGTGTCAGGCCTTCTTGGCCAGTGTTATTTTAGCGCCTGATATGCCCATTCCATCTATATCAGATGTGCCGGTAGTAAGAGACTTCCCAGACGTCTTTCCTGACAACGTCACAGGTCTTCCACCGGATAGAGAGGTGGAGTTTTCCATTGATCTTATGCCAGGCACAGTGCCAATCTCCAAGGCACCGTACCGATTAGCTCCAGCTGAGATGCTAGAACTTAAACAGCAGATACAGAAGCTTCTTGACAAGGAATTTATTCGCCATAGTTTCTCTCCATGGGGCGCACCAGTGCTGTTCGTAAAGAAGAAGGATGAGAGCATGAGGCTGTGTATCGATTACCGAGATCTGAACAAGGTAACGATCAAGAACAAATACCCACTTCCAAGGATCGAGGACTTGTTCGATCAGTTGTAGGGAGCTTCAGTGTTCTCTAAGATAGATCTTCGATTGGGGTATCATCAGCTGAAGGTGAAAGATGCAGAAGTTCACAAAACAGCCTTCAGGACTAGATATGGGCATTACAAGTTCTTAATGATGTCATTTGGATTGACTAATGCTCCAGTAATTTTCATGGACCTCATGAACCGAGTGTTTCAGCCCTACCTTGATCAGTTCGCCATAGTATTCATTGACGACATTCTCATTTACTTGAAGGGCCATGAGGAGCATAGCCAGCATTTGAGGACCGTGTTGCAAACTTTGCAGACTCGCAAGCTATTTGCGAAGTTCAGTAAGTGTTAATTTTTGCTGGAGAAAGTAGCGTTTTTGGGTCACATAGTGTCTAGCATTGGGATTGAGGTGGATCTAGCTAAGGTAGCCGCAGTAAAGGAATGGGTGGAACAAAAGAATGCATCAGAAATCCGGAGCTTTTTGGGTTTAGCCGGTTACTACCTTAAGTTCATCCAGGGATTTTCGTCGATAGCAGTGCCACTCACTTCACTGACCAAGAAGAATGCTAAATTCGCGTGGAGTGACGAATGCCAGAAGAGCTTTGACACTTTCAAGCAAGCTCTTATTTCAGCACCTGTGTTAGCCATGCCGACAGGGCAAGGGGATTTTGTGCTATACACCGATGCATCTAAGCTCAGGTTAGGCGCAGTGTTGATGCAACTGGGTTGGGTTATAGCCTATGCTTCCAGGCAGTTGAAAGTGCATGAGAAGAACTATCCGCCGCATGACCTGGAGTTAGCCGCCGTTGGGTTTGCGTTGAAGATTTGGAGACACTACCTGTACGGCGAGAAATGTCAGATTTTCACTGATCACAAAAGTCTCAAGTATTTCTTCACGCAGAAAGAACTGAATATGAGGCAGAGACGGTAGTTAGAGCTGGTAAAAGACTACGAATGCGAAATTAGCTACCATCCGAGAAAGGCTAACGTTGTGGCAGACGCCCTGAGCAGAAAAGTCGCAGTCATGGCACAGTTGTCAGTGCAGAGACCTCTTCAGTCCGAGATTCAGAAATTTGGTCTAGAGATTTATCGTAAGGGCAGAGCTCCCAGACCATCTAATCTGACAGTCAAGTCTGATTTGCTAGACCGTATCCGTCAAGGACAGTCTTCAGATGAACAGTTACGGAAGTGGAGACTGAAAGATGAAGCCAAGGGCAGTATGCTCTACTCAGTGTCAGACGATATTGTGAGATACAAGGGAAGAATGTGGGTGCCTAACGTAGATTCGATCAGAGAAGATATCTTATCAGAGGCACATGCATCTCCGCATTCAATCCACCCAGGAGGTACCAAGATGTACAAAGACCTGTAGATCTTGTATTGGTGGCCAGGGATGAAGCGAGACATCCGCAAATTTGTGTCTGAATGCCTCACTTGCCAGCAGGTGAAGGCAGAGCATCAGAGGCCAGCAGGAATGCTTAAGCCACTCCCTATTCCCGAGTGGAAATGGGAGAATATCACTATGGACTTCGTCGTTGGGTTGCCAAAGTCAATTAGAGGTTTTAATGCTATTTGGGTCATAGTGGATTGACTCACTAAGTCAGCGCACTTCTTGCCAGTGAAGACGACTTTCTCCATGTCGCAGTATGCGGAGCTTTATATAAGAGAGATCGTTCGATTGCATGGAATCCCAGTTACTATTGTGTCCGACAGGGACCCGAGGTTTACATCGTCCTTTTGGAAGAGCTTGCACGCAGCTATGGGGACGAAGTTGCTGTTCAGTACAGCTTTTCACCCGCAGACGGATGGCCAATCTGAGCGAGTTATTCAGATTTTGGAGGATTTGTTGAGAGCATGTATGATCGATTTCCAAGGGACTTGGGAATCCAAGCTACCTCTAGTGGAGTTTACACACAACAACATTTTCCAATCATCTATAGGTATGGCTCCCTACGAGGCCCTATATGGGAGGAAGTGCAGATCACCGATTCACTGGGATGAGGTTGGTGAGAGAGCAGAACTTGGTCCAGAGATAGTTCTGCAGACTGCAATGTGGTGGTCAAGATTCGGCACAAAATGAAGACCACCCAGAGCCGTCAGAAGAGCTATGCTGATAAGAGGAGAAGAGATCTAGAGTTTGCCGTTGGTGATCACGTCTTTGTCAAGATAGCACCTATGAAGGGTGTTATGAGATTTGGGAAGAGAGGCAAGCTCAGTCCGGAATTTATTGGGCCGTTTGAGATTCTTGACAGAGTTGGGACACTAGCTTATCGTGTAGCCCTTCCGTCGAATCTGGCCGGGGTACACAACGTGTTCCATGTCTCGATGCTGAGAAAGTACCTAGCTAATCCTTCGCATGTTCTGAGCTACGAACCGTTACAGTTGGCTCCAGACCTTTCTTATGAGGAAAAACCCGTCCAAATCCTAGACAGACAGGAGCGCAGACTTCGGAACAAGGTGAAGCTAGTCAAAGTCCGGTGGCTAAATCAATCCGTGGAAGAAGCCACTTGGGAGTCAGAGGCAGATATGAGACTTCGCTACCCGGAGTTGTTTGGTAAGATTTAATTTCGGGGACAAAATTTTTATAAGTGGGGGAGGAACTGTAGTGCCCAAATTCTGTACACGTATAACCCATGCATTTATTTAATTATTAAATCATTTAATTAATTTTAAAGCGAGTCCTAGTAGTGCATGATTTATTTAAATACATTATTTTAAATTATTCATGTTTATGTGATGCACGTTAAAATATTTTTTCGAGTTTCATGTTTCAGGCGATTACTCGAGACGGGATCGAGGAAAGGACCGGTGACGATTTGGCAATTTGAAATGCGGTATTTTATTTTAAAGCTAGGAAAGGGCATTTTAAATAATTTATTTAGTTTTAGTATTTTTTTAAAAATCTAATTCTATCACCAGGTGATTTAATTATTTTAAAATTTTAAAGAATTGGTATTGGGGCATTTTATTGTAAAATTTTAATGAGCTAGCATTTTATTAGCATGATAAATGACATGTTAAGTGGTATTTTAATTAGCCTTTTTATTAGTAATTTTATTAATTATTTAGCACTAACTATTCCCTAATTACTATCCTAAACACACGCACACACACATGTTTACACACACAAAAACTCACGCTACAACACACACTTACACATTCATTCTCAATTACACATTTTTAATAGCAAATATTAGGGTTCTTTGAGCCACTCAGCAGCCGCCCCCTTCTTTCATAGATTTCAGTGAATTTTGTCACTTTTATTCAAGGAAAATCGAGCCACGTTCGTCCCGGATTAACCTCGCTTCTTTCTCCGCTTCGGTATCGCCGTTTTGGTAAAGTTTAGCATCAAAGGCACGTATAATCTTTCTTTTGCTGCATCGATCATGTCATATTATGTGTTGCGTTGTTTTATGCATAAAAATATATGTGTTACGTTCGTCGTTTGAGCAGAAAATGATTTGGATCAGTTTTGAAATAGATTTTAGATCTTAAAACTTGTTTTTACTGTTTTTTTAAATACTGCGATTCTTCAGTCGTGAATCGGAGAAAACTTTCAACATCAAAAGCGTAGAACTTTTTGATGCCTTTGATTTGAAATAAAATTTAAAATATTTGGATAAATATTGAGTGAGTTATGGCGTTTTTTGTGAGACTGCTCAAACTGCGTTTTTCTGAAAATTATGTTATTGATGCGTTCTTGAAGTTTTATGGTTGCAGGCTTCGTCGGGGATGGACGAGTGATTTCTGCTGCGTTAGGTATGTTGTTAATGATTTTGGGATGGTCATTGACGTTTTCTTTAGCGTCGTTAGGCATTTGGGAGAACGAGTAGTCCTGAAAACTATTTTGGGGTCAAAATTCGAGTTATGAGAGTTATCGCATTGCGTGTGGTGCGTCGCTTCTTTGGGAACGTTTGGGACATTTTTATGGAGTTGAGTTTGGAACATAGTGTCCTAGGATGAGTCTTGTGGCATTGTTCACTGTATGTGTAATCGGAATTGGAGAGTACAAGTTTCTGAGTCGCGGAGTCCAGTTTGCTCGGCGCCCGAGCGGTAACTTTTTACCGCCCGAGCACCACCCTTTTTGTCCGAGTGTTCTTTCCAGTAGACATGGCGCTCGAGCGGTAAAGTTTTACCTCCCGAGCGCGGCCCCATCTGTAAAAATATTTTAGTTCTTTCTCCTTTTCAAGTTCTAATAGTGAGTTCAGGTCTTTTATGGTTGGGAAATGTTCACACGACACCTTAGAGTTTGTTTCGGGGTTTAATGTCATGGTTAGTATGATTAAACGAGGTCAAGTCCCGAGTGATCTAGAATGACATAAGCTATTTATGCACTTCGGTGGCGAGCTTGAGTACCTACGTCTAATTTATACAAACTAAGTGTTGAAATTCATTTAGTATATGCAGCAGCGGCCCCAAGTGAAATCCAACGAATCCCTCAACGCCAAGTAAGTATGTATGATGTGCAAGAAAATATTTTTAGTTTTTGAGATATGCTAAATGTCTTGTGACCAAATTATGTTTAGGATTGGAAAGCGTTAAATTATGAACGGGGACCAATCCGCCCGTTAAATTATGAACGGGTTAGATCTAGGTTGGAAAGCGTTAAATTATGAACGGGGACCAACCAGCCCGTTAAATTATGAACGGGGATCTCATGTATGTGGCAGTGGATACGTCCCTGTCAGCCCAGTACCGTGGTTTTGTGAAACACGGGAGCCATAGCTCAGGCAAAGGAGCCAAGGTCTCATCAGAAATCCAAACAAGTATTGAGAAAGTACCACATCCTCGGAGAGATTGTGGAAAGAGAAGTGTCTATCGACTAAGTCGGCTCCGCAGATAATGTTGCTGATCCACTAGCTAAGCCTTTACCTGAACCATTATTCGAGATGCATCGCGAATCAATTGGTTTGAAGTATATGGGTAGTTGGCTCTAGTGCAAGTGGGAGATTGTTAGAGTAGGTGCACGTCGAGCCAAGTGTTGGCCGAGTGTTCACAATGAAACTCTATGTATAAGCAATCTTTATTTTAATAATATTTGAAATTATTGTTTTGGCACATCTTTATCTGTATACCCATGCTAGTTGCATAGATAAAGCCCTTGAATATACAAATAGTAGAAAGAATATGAGATGCTCATATGATGAGTATCATGAAACTCATATTTGGAATACTGTATATTCTAAACGGTTCCTAGTCGATTCAGCCGCCGCTAAGAAGGATATAGGCCGCTCGAGCTTGAGACTAGTATCTGCGATGTGAGTACCATGTTTCATTGGTAGGGGACATTGTGATGTCCGAGCATGCAGATAGGTGCTCCTGGTAGAGTGCACTGAACAACCCTCCATTAAAGGACTTTCCAAGTGGTTCTCACTTATCGAGTGGAAAAGTCCTAGTTTATGGTTGTACACCATTAGTCCTTATGACCCGGGACAACATTGAGACTCTATGTGCTAGAATTACACTTTGACTTGTTTACCGACTCTCATGGGGTCATCAGGTGGCAAGGTTGGGTGTTCTGTCGAAACATATAGGAGTCGATGCATTGTAGTCGGGGATTCACCGCTTACCTACGGGTATGGATATCCTATGTGTTTTTCATGTATATGTAGTTTGAAATCTCTGATCAGAGTATGGTGGTAATTATGAAAGGGGTTTCATAGATTACACCATCGATGCAACTACGACATGACACATAGTATCGATTCATTGACAACTCTCGATAAACCAATGGTTGTCGAATCGGTCGGGATATATGAGTTGAAGGGACCGTACTGTACGCTAACCATAATTGAATGGTTCTTGCAGGCACTATCATTTGATACCTAGGGAATCATGTAAGCGATGCTGCTAGGCGTTTAACATGATTGGTTGGGTACTATCAGACTTGAGTTCTGACGTTCTTATTATCAAGGAGTTGATAAATAAGAATGGAGCAATTGGGGTATGCTCATATAAGGACATGTTTAGTCCGAATCACATGGAGATGTGAACCCACGGCTAGTTGTATCAATGAACCATTGAGGGCCACACAAGTACTAGCTTTCTAGATCCCGTTGAGAAGTAAAATAGTTCAATGTGTTGAACGGCTTATAAAGGAGTTTATAAGCGTAAGGAAAATTAGAAGTATGACTTCTATAAAGGAGAAAATAGTTCAATGTGTTGAACGGCTTATAAATGAGTTTATAGGCGTAAGGAAAAATAGAAGTATGACTTCTATGAGAGAAATGTAAATTTTAATTTATGGAAGTGTTCCTAAATTAAAAGTTGGCCAAGTGAATAATGTATTTGAAAATTGTGATTTTCATAAACATTATTATGGACTAAATTAAATTAATTCAAGTGTTGAATTAATTAAACACTAGTGGACCTAGTAGAGTCCAAATAATTAAATTAATTCAAGTGTTGGATTAATTAAATCATATTGAGTCTTGTAGAGCTCAATTAAAATAATTATTTAACTAGTGGGACTTGGGTAAATTCAAGTAATGTTTAATTAGTCTCAAATATGTTTGAGATAATTAAATTTAGTCCATGGTTTTTAATTTGATTAAAAACCATATAATATACATGCATGGGAGGTGAAAGGTTGGGAGACTACTTTTTGTGTTTTCAAGGCATGGCATGCAACTTTTGTTTTCAACTTTTTGCATGTCCAAGACAAGTCTCCCTTCCCCCCATTACACACACCTTGGCCGAAAATTACACACACTTCTCTCCAAGTTTTTCTCTCATTTTTCTTCTTCAAGTGTTGAGGAAGAAATATTCTTCTCATTGAAAAATCTTCTTGTTTTTCTAGTGCAAAACAAGAAGGGATTTACCTAGCAAGTGGTGGGCCTAATTTTTGAAGGAGGAGGAAGCTTGTAGATCTTCATCCACTCAAGAGCCAAGTTGTTTACAACTTGGTTGGTGCCATTCATCAACCTCAAGAGGTTGATAGGTATAATTTTTCTAAACACACTATGTATGACATTTTGTTGTTTTTGTATTTGCTACACCAAGATATGGAGGTGGCCGAAATTTTTACATAAAAATTTGATTTTTAAACTTCCGTTGCGCTTCCGGTCACCGTAACCGATCCCCTTTCAAGTGGTATCCGAGCTATGGTTACGATTTTGGTGTAGTAAATACATAATATTATGTTGAGGTTCATTTCTAACCGCATGAGATAAAATTTTGCATCGAATCAAGGCCGGTTTCGGGGGATTTTTTGGGCAGCAAGTTGCTGCCCATTTCGGGCAGCTCGGGCTGCCCGAAGGGCTGCCCATTTCGGGCAGCAAGGGCAGCCCGAGGGGCTGCCCGAACAGCCCCTATTTTTAATAAAAAAAAAATTTTTTTTTTGTTGCCGGAATCCGGCGACGGCGATGACGACTAGGGTTTTCAAAAGGTGTTTTGAAATATCAAAGTGTCATGGGCCTTGAGTTGTTGGGCCATTGGATGGCTAACACATTTGTGAAATTTTAAATGGGCCAAAATGTTTTTGGTGAAAAATGAATTTTTGGGCCCTTAAGTTTAAATTTACAAAAGTTGCAAATATTTTCTCATGAAATAAATAATTTAAGTTGGACTTTAATTATTTATAGTAAATGGTGATTTACAAGAAATTCGGTTATAAATAAATTAATTTGAAAGTAGACAAAGGTGTTTGTATACTTTGTTAATTTAGTTTATAATCGTGGCGGTTAGTGATTGGATCAAGATATATAATATTGGATCAATTAATTATTGTGATAATTAATTGATGGTGTATGATATGTGATATTATGCATGAAGGATGATCAAAAGCCCAAGCCCAATTTGCTAGGTGTATGCTAGGATATTTTGTGTTGAATGATTGTAATAATTATCAAATTTATAAAGTGGGCTTGGTTTATGGCCCGTTCCCACCCCATGAGATGTATCCCTATTTGCCATGGATATTTATTTGTAAATATTAGTATAGTGGATGATCAAGATTGGAAGATGGTGGCCATGATGATTATGAAGATCGAAGACATGTAAATATTGGAAGCTAATGTAATAGTTGCATTTGCATCCCGTGCATTTCCCTAGGATTGGACCTAGGCCCGTGTTTAGCTCACACGGGCCATTAGTGTTGGGGCGATTGATCATCCTTATTTTGTTTACTGTTTATAATATATGCATGATATGTTATAAATAATGAGTATGTGCGTTATTATTATGATAATAACAAAGTTGCATGAATCCGGCAAACATACGATCAAACATGGCGAGCTTTTAAATAAAATTAATGATGAGACCTTTCAAAATTAAAAACCCTCATTTTGAATAAGATTCAAAATTAATATCAAGCCCGAAAAGGGGAATTATAAATTTGTTTATAATTTCCATGTCTTCCATCGACAATGGGTGCATGATGAACGCTACCCGTGCTCGGGGCTCGGCTCATATTATTGGGGGGGCCTTGGGTGCCGGAAAGCTGTGACATCCATTGACATGGTGATGTGAACTACGTGGAACTCCCATGATTTCGGCTCATATTATTGAGGGAACTCATGGCGACCGTCCATTAAGGTTCAATATCGATGGGTTAGGCTTGACACGTGAAGATGAACGACGTCATATTATTGGGTCCTAATCAAACGTGAGACAAAAGTTTACGTAGAGGGTTGCATGGAGATGCAATTGGAAACTACCTTTTAGGAATTGTGATTGGCTGATATTATTCGGGATCATAATTCGCTAGTTGGACCTTACGTACCTACTGAGGAAAGGAGTTTCCCGTTTTCACTAGAGGGTAGTGAAAGATGTCAAAACAGTGGGAGCGAATATTTATAAAGTAAAAGTCCATACTTTATATCTTACTAAATATTTTGAAATAGTCATCAACATTTATCTGTTTTCACTTTTCAGTACAAATTGACAATGTCTTCGATTCGCAATCCGATATCTGCAATACTCGACAAACACATGTTAACCGGACCTAATTACCTCACTTGGCTAAGAAACCTAAAAATCGTCTTGAATTCGGAAAGGATAGCATATACACTTACTGAGTCGCCCCCTGTTGAGGCTCCGACTGACTGCACTCCTGAGGAATTGCAGACTTACAAGGAATGGTGTGACCATGACTTGAAAGCCAGGTGTTATATGCTGACTTCTATGAATGATGAGCTACAGAGGCGTTTTGAGGATGCAAAGAGTGCTGCTGACATTCATTTGCATCTCAAGGAGCTCTTTGGAGAGCAAACACGGCCTCTTCGGCATGCTACCGTCAAGGAGCTAATCACTTTACGCATGCGAGATGGGGCCTCGGTCCATGAGCATGGCCTAAAAGTGATTGGGCTCGTGGACAAGCTCGTTGGCATGGATTTGATGTTGCCTTTGGAGTTGACCACTGACGTGTTACTCTTGTCACTGCCTAGCTCGTTTGATCCTTTTGTGGTGAATTTCAATATGAACAAGATGGAGCCGACCCTTGAGGAGTTGGTGAACATGCTTGTGACCTTTGAGTCCACCATCAAGAATGAGAAGCTGGTTCTTTATGTGGGTTCTTCATCTGGTACGAAGATTGATCCACATGGGAAGGGAAAGAAGCGTTCTTTCCAACGTCCCAAGAAGAACGTGCCCTTGATGAGGCAATCTCCGAATCCCGTTGTGGCAGCCACACCAGTTAAGGCTGACAAGACTGCTGATGAATGTCATCACTGCAAGAAGCCTGGACATTGGAGGCGTAACTGCTGGGAATATCTTGCCCAGAAGGGTTCTGGAAATGGTATGTTCTTTATCGAAGTAAACATTTCAATTAACTCTACTTCTTGGGTATTAGATACCGGCTGTGGCTCACATCTCTGTAATGAGTTGCAGGTGATGGGAAGAAGTAGGAGGCTCAAGGAAGGTGAGACCTTCTTGAGAATGGGCAATGGAGCAAGAGTTGCTGCCAAGACCTTAAGAGATGTTTACTTATTGTTGAACAATGATTTTAAGTTATTTTTAAGAGATGTTTTGTTTGTACCTGATTTGGTAAGAAAACATTGTTTCCATTTCTATGTTGATAAAGATGGATATTCTTGTTTATTTGGCAAAGGTGTTTGCAATATTTACAAGAATGAATGTTTGATTGGTACTGGTGAACTTGAAGACGATCTCTATAACTTAAAATTGAAAGATATTCCACTAAATGTCCATTTAAAGGCAGACACCATATGAGATATGGATGAGTAAGTCTCCCAAATATTCTTGTCTTAGAATATGGGGGCCCTGCTTATGTGAAGCAGGTAGTGGGAGATAAAATTGGATTGTTGATCCATTTTATGTAACTTTGTGGGATATCCAAAGAATTAAGTTGGATATTGTTTCTATCATCCCCAAGAAACAAAGGTGTTTGTTTCTAAGAATGCAACCTTTTTGGAAAAGGAATTTCTATTGGATAGAAAAGGGGAGATGATAGAACTCGAAGAGGTTCGAGAGACACCCACAATTGTAGAACCCACACCCGAAGAGCCAAGAGAGGAGATACAAGCTCCTAGAAGATACGAGAGAGTCTCGAGACCACCTATGAGGTATGGTCTGCTTCTTGAAGAGGGCCATGATGAGCCTATTCATGGATGTGATCCAAGGACCTTCAAGGAAGCGTTATCTGATGCCGATTCATCCAAGTGGCTTGAAGCAATGGAATCTGAGATGAATTCCATGCATTCGAACCAAGTGTGGGATCTTATGGATCCACCTGAGGGAACGGTTCCCATAGGGACTTGGGGCGGATGGGAAGGTATTGACCTTCAAGGAGCGATTGGTGGCAAAAGGATATACTCAAAGACAAGGAGTTGACTTTGAGGAAACCTTTTCTCCAATTGCAATGTTCAAGTCTATAAGGATATTGCTAGCCATGGCTGCATGGTATGACCATGAGATATGGCAGATGGATGTCAAGACAGTCTTTCTTAATAGGGATTTTAAGAAAGTGATTTACATGTCTCAACCTGAAAGGTTTACATCTATCGGAAGTGAGCATATGGTATGCAAACTTCAGAGATCTATTTATGGTCTAAAGCAGGCATCTAGGAGTTGGAACCTCATATTCGATAATACAATCAAAGAGTTTGGGTTTTCTAAGAATCCTGAGGAACCCAGTGTGTATAAGAAGGTCAGTGGGAGTGTGGTGACATTCTTTGTACTTTATGTTGATGACATTCTACTCATTGGGAATGATGTAGAAATGTTGCAATCAACTAAGATATGGTTAGCGAGTAAGTTCTTGATGCAGGACTTGGGTGAAGCATCTTTTGTATTGGGAATACAGACCTATAGAGATAGTTCAAGAAGATTGCTTGGTCTCACCCAGTCCACATACATGATACCATCGTGAAACGGTTCTCGATGGATGAGTCCTAGAGAGGACATCTACCAATGTGTCATGGCGTGTCCCTATCCATGTCTATGTCTCCCAAGACTAATGCAGAGATAGCGACGATGACGAGCATTCCTTATGCATCTGCGATTGGTAGTATCATGTATGGGATGATATATACACGTCCTGACGTGGGTTTAGCACTAAGTGTAGTGTATAGATATCAATCGAACCCTGGTCTTCCACACTTGAAAACTGTGAAAGACATCCTCAAGTAATAGAGAAGGACCAGTAAGTTGTTATTGGTCTATGGGGTGGAGAACTGAAATTGGAAGGCTATACCGACTCTAGCTTCCAAAGCGATATCGATGACTCAAAGTCAACCTCTAGGTTCGTATTCATGCTCATTGGTAATGCTGTCTCTTGGAAGAGTTCCAAGCGAGACAGTACTGCGGATTCCACCACTGAGGCCGAATACATTGCTGCATCGGATGCAGCAAAGGAGGCTGTTTGGATAAGGAATTTCGTCCAAGCGTTGGACGTCATTCCTAATGGAGTTGCTCTTATCCCGGTGTTTTGTGAAACACGGGAGCCATAGCTCAGGCAAAGGAGCCAAGGTCTCATCAGAAATCCAAACAAGTATTGAGAAAGTACCACATCCTCGGAGAGATTGTGGAAAGAGAAGTGTCTATCGACTAAGTCGGCTCCGCAGATAATGTTGCTGATCCACTAGCTAAGCCTTTACCTGAACCATTATTCGAGATGCATCGCGAATCAATTGGTTTGAAGTATATGGGTAGTTGGCTCTAGTGCAAGTGGGAGATTGTTAGAGCAGGTGCACGTCGAGCCAAGTGTTGGCCGAGTGTTCACAATGAAACTCTATGTATAAGCAATCTTTCTTTTAATAATATTTGAAATCATTGTTTTGGCACATCTTTATCTATATACCCATGCTAGTTGCATAGATAAAGCCCTTGAATATACAAATAGTAGAAAGAATATGAGATGCTCATATGATGAGTATCATGAAACTCATATTTGGAATACTGTATATTCTAAACGGTTCCTAGTCGATTCAGCCGCCGCTAAGAAGGATATAGGCCGCTCGAGTTCGAAACTAGTATCTGCAATGTGAGTACCATGTTTCATTGTTAGGGGACATTATGATGTCCGAGGATGCAGATAGGTACTCCTGGTAGAGTGCACTGAACAACCCTCCATTAAAGGACTTTCCAAGTGGTTCTCACTTATAGAGTGGAAAAGTCCTAGTTTATGGTTGTACACCATTAGTCCTTAAGACCCGGGACAACATTGAGACTCTATGTGCTAGAATTACACTTTGACTTGTTTACCGACTCTCATGGGGTCATCAGGTGGCAAGGTTGGGTGTTCTGTCGAAACATATAGGAGTCGATGCATTGTAGTCGGGGATTCACCGCTTACCTTCGGGTATGGATATCCTATGTGTTCTCATGTATGTGTAGTTCGAAATCTCTGATCAGAGTATGGTGGTAATTAAGATAGGGGTTTCGTAGATTACACCATCGATGCAACTACGACATGACACACAGTATCGATTCATTGACAACTGTCGATAAACCAATGGTTGTCGAATCGGTCGGGATATATGAGATGAAGGGACCGTACTGTACGCTAACCATAATTGAATGGTTCTTGCAGGCACTATCATTTGATACCTAGGGAATCATGTAAGCGATGCTGCTAGGCGTTTAACATGAGTGGTTGGGTACTATCAGACTTGAGTTCTGACGTTCTTATTATCAAGGAGTTGATAAATAAGAATGGAGCAATTTGGGTATGCTAATATAAGGACATGTTTAGTCCGAATCACATGGAGATGTGAACCCACGGCTAGTTGTATCAATGAACCATTGAGGGCCACACAAGTACTAGCTTTCTAGATCCCGTTGAGAAGTAAAATAGTTCAATGTGTTGAACGGCTTATAAATGAGTTTATAGGCGTAAGGAAAAATAGAAGTATGACTTATATGAGAGAAATGTAATTTTAATTTATGAATGTGTTCTTAAATTAAAATGTGGCCAAATAAATAATGTATTTGAAAATTGTGATTTTCATAAACATTATTATGTACTAAATTAAATTAATTCAAGTGTTGAATTGATTAAATCATATTGAGTCTTGTAGAGCTCAATTTAAATAAATTATTTAACTAGTGGACTTGAGTAAATTCAAGTAATGTTTAATTAGTCTGAAAAATGTTTGAGATAATTAAATTGAGTCCATGGGTTTTTTATTTGTTAAAAACCATATAATATTTGCATGTATGGGAGGTGAAAGGTTGAGAGACAACTTTTTGTATAACCAAGGCTTGGCATGCAACTTTTTTACTTTAACTTTTCCCACAACCAAAAAATGTCTCTCCTTCTCTCCTAGCATGAATAGTGGCCAAAAATACTATTCATTCTCTCCATTTTTTTTTGTTCTTCAATGGTTGGAGAAAACACTCACCTCTCAAAGAAAAATCCTCATTTTTTTCTAGTGCAAAATATGAGGGGATCTACCTAGTTGGTGGTGGGCTTTATTTTAGAGCAAGGAGTGCTCTTTGGAAGCTTGTAGAAGTTCTTGCCATACAACAGCTAAGGAGTATACACCTTAGTTGGAGCCATCATTAACCTCAAGAGGTTTATAGGTATTTTTCTAAACACACTATGTATGACTTTTTTTTGTTTTTTTATTTGCTACACATTAAATCAAGTGGGCCGAAAATTTCTTATGAAAAAAAAAAAATTTTAAACTTCCGTTGCGCTTCCGGTCACCGTAACCGATCCCCTTTCAAGAGTATCTTGTTTTCTCTTGTTTGTTGTTGTTATTGCTTGGACAATGTTTAGTGGAATATCTTCAAATTTTAAGTTGTAGAGATCGTTTTCAAGTTCTCCAGTACCAATCAAACATTAATTCTTGTAAATGTTACAAACACCTTTGCTAAATGAACAAGAATATCCATCTTTATCAAGCATAGATATGAAAATAATTTTTTTCACCAAATCGGGTACAAACAAAACATCTCTTAAAACTAACTTAAAATCATTGTTCAAAATCAAGTAAACATCTCCAATAGCCTTGGCAGCAACTCTTGCTCCATTGCACAGCCTCAAGAAGGTCTCACCTTCCCTTAGTCTCCTACTTCTTCCCATCACGTGCAACTCATTACAGAGATGTTATCCACATCCGGTATCTAATACCCAAGAAGTAGAGTTAATTGAAATATTTACTTCGATATAGAACATACCGTTTCCAAAACCTTTCTGGGCAAGATATTCTCTGCAGTTACGCCTCCAATGTCCAGGTTTCTTGCAGTGATGACAAATATCAGCAGTCTTATCAGCCTTCACTGGTATGGCTGCCACAGCGGGACTTGGAGCTTGCCTCTTCAAGGGCACGTTCTTCTTGGGACGTTGGAAAGAACGCTTCTTTCCCTTCCCAGGTGGACCAGTCTTCGTACCCGATGAAGAGCCCACATAAAGAACCGACTTCTCTTTCTTGATGGTGGACTCAAAGGTAACAAGCATATTCACCAACTCCTCAAGGGACGGCTCCATCTTGTTCATGTTGAAATTCACCACAAAAGGATCAAATGAGCTAGGCAGCGATAAGAGCAACACGTCGGTGGTCAACTCCGAAGGAAACGTAAGTTCCATGCCAACGAGCTTGTCCACGAGCCCAATCATCTTTAGGCCAAGCTCATGAACCGAGGCCCCATCTCGCATGCGCAAAGTGATCAGCTCCTTGACGATAGCATGCCCAAGAGGATGTGTTTGCTCTCCAAAGAGCTCCTTGAGATGCAAATGAATGTCAGCAGCATTCTTTGCATCCTCAAAACGCCTCTGCAACTCATCATTCATAGAAGCCTACTTATAACACTTGAATTTCAAGTCATGGTCACACCAATCCTTGTAAGTCTACAATTCCTCAGGAGTGCAGCCAGTCGGAGCCTCAACAGGGGGCGACTCAGTAAGTGTATATGCTATCATTTCTGAATTCAAGACGTTTTTCAGGTTTCTTAGCCAAGTGAGGTAATTAGGTCCAGTTAATATGTGTTTTTTGAGTATTGCAGATAGCGGATTGCGATGTCAAAATTTGTACTGTAAAGTAAAACAGATAAATGTTAATGACTATTTTAAAATATTTGGTAAGATATAAAGTATAGACTTTTACTTTATAAATATTTACTCTCACTGTTTTGACATCTTTCACTACCCTCTAATGAAAACGGGAAACTCCTTTCCTCAGTAGGTACGCAAGGTCCAATTAGCGAATTATGATCCGGAATAATATCAGCCAATCAAAACTCCTAAAAGGTAGTTTCCAATTGCATCTCAATGCAACCCTCTATGTAAACTTTTGTCTCACGTTTGATTAGGACCCAATAATATGATGTCGTTCGCCTTTACGTGTCGAGCCTTACCCATCGATATTGAACCTTAATGGACGGTCGCCATGAGTTCCCTCAATAATATGAGCCGAAATCATGGGAGTTTCACGTAGTTCACATCATCATGTCAATGGATGTCACAACTTTCCGATGTCCAAGGCCCACCCAATAATATGAGCCGAGCCCCAAACGCGGGTAGCGTTCATCATGCACCCATTGTCGATGGAAGACATGGAATTTATAAACACCTTTATAATTCCCCTTTTCGGGCTTGATATTAATTTTGAATCTTATTCAAAATGATGGTTTTTAATTTTGAAAGGTCTCATCATTAATTTTATTTTCAAAGCTCGCCATGTTTGATCGTATGATTGCTGGATTCATGCAACTTTGTTATTATCATAATAATAACGCACATACTCATTATTTATAACATATCATGCATATATTATAAACAGTAAACAAAACAAGGATGATCAATCGCCCCAAAACTAATGGCCCGTGTGAGCTAAACACGGGTCTAGGTCCAATCCTAGGGAAATGCATGGGATGCAAATGCAACTATTACATTAGGTTTTTAATATTTACATGTCTTCGATCTTCATAATCATCATGACCACCATCTTCCAATCTTGATCTTCCAGTATACTAATATTTACAAATAAATATCCATGGCAAATAGGGATACATCTCATGGGGTGGGAACGAGCCATAAACCAAGCCCACTTTATAAATTGATAATTATTACAATCATTCAACACAAAATATCCTAGCATACACCTAGCAAATTGGGCTTGAGCTTTTGATCATCCTTCATGCATAATATCACATATCATACACCATCAATTAATTATCACAATAATCAATTAATCCAATATTATATATCTGTATCCAATCACTAACCGCCACGATTATAAACTAAATTAACAAAGTATACAAACTTCTTTGTCTACTTTCTAATTAATTTATTTATAACCGAATTTCTTGTAAATCACAATTTACTATAAATAATTAAAGTTCAACTTCAATTATTTATTTCATGAGAAAATATTTGCAACTTTTGTAAATTTAAACTTAAGGGCCCAAAAAATCATTTTTCACCAAAAACATTTTGGCCCATTTAAATTTCACAAATATGTTAGCCATCTAATGGCCCAACAACTTCAAGGCCCATGACACTTTGATAATCCAAAACACTTTTGGAAACCCTAGTCGTCATCGCCGTCACCGGATTCTAGCCAAATTTTTTTTTTTTATTTTTAATAGAGGGGTTCGGGCTGTCCTTGCTGCCCGCTGCCCGAAAATCCTCTCTTTCTTGGCCTTGATTTTGTTGCAAAAATACATCTCATGCGGTTAGAAATCGACCTCAATATAATATCAAGTATATGCTACACAAAATAGTATCCTTAGCTCATGATACCACTTGAAAGGGGATCGGTTACGGTGCCCGGTTGCGCAACAAAAGTTTAAAATTTGTTTGAACAAGAACATGAAAAACCGAGCACCCACTAAGTGTGTAGCAAATACGAAAACACACCAATGTCATACATAGGGTGTTTAGAATTTTTACCTATCAATCACAAGGATTGATGTTATGGCTCCAACCAAGTTGTAAACTTGGCTCTTGAAGGTAGACAATCTACAAGCTTCCTTATTTCCTTCAAAATAAGGTCCACCACTAACAAGGTAGATCCACTTTAATTTTACTCTAGAAAAATTAGAGCATTTTTCTTTGAGAAGTGTAGGATTTTCTCAACAATTGAAGAACAAAAATTGAAGAGAATAATGTGTGAAATTTCGGCCACTATGGTGTATGGTGTAGGGGAGAATGAGTTGTCTTAATTGTGTAAAAAGATAAAACCCCTTTTAGCATGCCAAGCCTTGAATATTGAAAAAGTGGTCTCCCAACTCTTCACCTTCCCATGCACATTATTTTTATTTGAGCATGTAATAATTACAAAGCCCATGGATTTTTATTTAAATGTCTCAAATACATTTGAGACCATTTAAACTTTACTTAATTTCACTCAAGCCCACTAGTTTAATAATAATTTCTAATTGGGCTCTACAAGGCCCAATATTGTTTAATTAATTCAACACTTGAATTAATTTAATTATTTGGACTCTACTAGGTCCACTAGTATTTAATTAATTCAACATTTAAATTAATTTGATTTAGTCCATAATAATGTTTACGAAAATCACAATTTTCAAATACATTATTTATTTGGCTAACTTTTAATTTAGGAACACTTCCACAAATTAAAAGTTACATTCCCCTCATAGAATTCGTACTTCTATTTTTCTTTACACTTATAAACTCCTTTATAAGCCGTTCAACACATTGAACTATTTTACTTCTCAACGGGATCTACAAAGTTAGCAATTGTGTGACCCTCAATGGTTCATTGATACAACTAGCCTTGGGTTCACATCTCCATGTGATTCGGACTAAACATGTCTTTATACGAGCATATCCCAATTGCTCCATTCTTAATTATCAATTCCTTGATAACAAGAACGTCAGAACTCAAGTCTGATAGTACCCAACCAATCATGTTAAACGCCTAGCAGCATCGCTTACATGATTCCCTAGGTATCAAATGATAGTGCCTGTAAGAACCATTCAATTATGGTTAGCGTACAGTACGGTCCCTTCATCTCATATATCCCGACCGATTCGACAACCATTGGTATATCGAGAGTTGTCAATGAATCGATACTATGTGTCATGTCGTAGTTGCATCGATGGTGTAATCTATGAAACCCCTTTCATAATTACCACCATACTCTGATCAGAGATTTCATACTACATACACATAGGATATCCATACCCGAAGGTAAGCGGTAAATCCCGGACTACAATGCATCGACTCCTATATGTTTCGACAAAACACCCAACCTTGCCACCTCATGATCCCATGAGAGTCGGTAAACAAGTCAAAGTGCAATGCTAGCAGATAGAGTCTCAATGTTGTCCCGGGTCATAAGGACTAATGGTGTACAACCATAAACTAGGACGTTTCCACTCGATAAGTGAGAACCACTTGGAAAGTTCTTTATGGAGGGTTGTTCAGTGGACTCTATCAGGAGCACCTATCTGCATGCTTGGACATCACAATGTCCCCTACCAATGAAACATGGTACTCCCATTGCCGATACTAGTTTCGAACTCGAGCGGCCTATATCCTTCTTAGCGGCGGCTGAATCGAATAGGAACTGTTTAGAATATACAGTAATTCAAATATGAGTTTCATGATACTCATCATATGAGCATCTCATATTCTTTCTACTATTTGTATATTCAACGACTTTATCTATGCAACTAGCATGGGTATACAGATAAAGAAGTGCCAAAATAATAATTTCAAATATTATCAAAATAAAGACTGTTTATACATATAGTTTCATTGTGAACACTCGACCAACACTTGGCTCGACGTGCACCTACTCTAATACTTCTTTAGGCATTTGAAGTTATTGAGTTAGAACAAAAGGTGCAGCTAGCTAGAGAGCTGGACGAATATGTTTTGAGATTTCTTCCACCAAGAAAGGATCCAATATAAGTCTTTGATTTATACAACTCTTTGTACAAACCCATTTCAACTTAAGACTTATCTATTTCCTAATTGAAACTCCTATAACATTTGATTGTAGGCGCAACCTCACAATTCATGTAATGTTTAACGTATCTTATTCCAAGACTACAAACACAATGTTTAATGTATTTGTATGAAGAATCAATCATCTAAAATTTAAGCTCATCTCTTATGTATATGTGTGATTGATTGTGTGTGAGAAATTTTATAGTGTATGTTTATATCAAATGTATCCTCACACTTGGACTTGCTCTCATTCCAGATAATTTCTTCATAGTGACTGCCCATGCTTTGAATCTCCTTCCAAAGCTTGTATTTTATCTTCAGTATGTTTTATTTATGGTCTCCAAATATGATATGGCCATTCGACATAAGAATATGACTGTTTTGAAATGTTGTGTACGGCTTCTGACATTGCAACAGTCAAATTCGTGTTTCTCACCATTTTCGAAAATTGTGCTATTTATGTCTGATCTGATCTGCCGTTGGATCATCTTGGTTTGAACTGGTCCAATCTGTTTGGTCCTACTTGAGATGAAACAAATCAAGCTGAACAAGCCGAGTTGTTATGTTCTTTTGATTATAACTCTTGATTCTTCGATTTTTGGGTAAAATGATAGTTGTAGTTCTGTCTCTTTTCTTCGTGAAATCAAGAGTCATTCAATTCCAAGTTCGTATCAGTGATATATTCTCGATAGATTAGACAGTTAGCAATCTGAAAAATGTTCTTCATTCATTACAAAACCAGCAACTTTATCATGTTTCATCAGCTTCTTCTGATCCGACTCAGACTTTATCTTAAGAAGATGATTTTTAGATCATTATATTATATTCATAATGCATACTGAATCGTTCAATTTGAATAATCGAGTTGAGAGATATGACCAATAAATCATAATTGGTTAAACTAAGCTGATTGATGTTTCTGTTTCTATCAGCTCGAACTTGCGACTAATATTTCGCTTAGATAAATTTCGAACCAACTGAGCTGTTGTGAGATATGACTTATGGAATATTGAGTTTTTTATTCATTCGTTTTGGCAACTTGTCATTTGCATTACCGAGCTATGAGATATTACGAAAACACTGCAGTTCGCAAGATTTTCAACTTGGTTGATTTCTATTTTCTGCTTCCAATTTGAGCTATCAATTTCACACTTGAGTAAATATGTTAGAAACACAATAACAGGTATTTTTTTATCATCAAAATCAATATTTCTTGTGTTTCTTAACCCAACAACCTCCCCCTTTCGATGATTAGAAAACTTGGATAAACAATGATTTCATCTAACATATTTATCCCATTTTTGTGTGAATCAAAAGCAATATTTTATTTATAAGGTCTAGGAAATTCGAACTACGTAACCTGACGGCATGCAATCTAGGATTTTATTTAAAATTGTGTTACCATTTTTTATGCATTTTATTGCATGATTATGGCATGGATAGATGGTTATTTTAAAGTTTCATGTATTAGGATGTTAAGTTGCATTTCGCGCTCGAACGACTAACGGAGACCGGGGATAATTAGGAGAAATATTTTTATTGAATAATTAAGTTTAATTATTTAATAAATGATGTATTAAATATGATTTTTTGAAATGGGCTTTGGTTGGGTATTTTTACTCGCCGGACCATATTTTAAACCGGTACGCAAATTTTATCGATTCAGAGTACTTTTTGAGGGTTCAGACAATATTTTCAAAAACATACCAAAACGAAATTGTTGCGTATTTTCACTGCCGCAAGTGTACGGTATCAAGTTTTAGTACTGGTTTAAGTACAGATATCGATCCCACGAGGAGTAATTATTTAAAACTGTATATTAAGTACCATAATTGACATAACCAACTTTATTTAGAAAATGAAAGGGTTGGTTTATAATCGATTCAGATAAAATAGCCAATTATGTAAATCTCATGCACACAGTCGAGATTCAGTGAGTAAAGCAATCTAGAGATTATTTCGTCGAGTCTCCCCTATGCTAAATCAAAATTGACTAACCTTTAATTAAATTGCATCATGTTTACTAACCAAGAACTCGCAATTTTCCTATTCCCTTTTTCAAGTGATAAATAGAACTGTATTACCTATTACTGATTTTAACATGTCTATTCAAAATCACGTAACACGTAATAAATGCAAACAAGGTTCTTTTCATGGATTCGCCAAAGTTATACGTCTTTTGCACGCTATAAACATCTGACGATGTGATTTCCCCTGTCCTAATTTTAATCCCCTATCTCGAGTGTTAGATCTCAATTATTTGATTAATCGAATTATGGCCAGTAATTCAAAAGCATTAAAGGCAAGAAATCACAAATAAACACGATGAATTAATTCAATGAAAGTTCAAAACGTCAATAACATAGGTTCGACACCGACTACGTCAATCTCTAGAAAATAAAATTAGTTCACACTCGAATTTAAATCAATACAAAACCTGTTTGTAATCATTAAAAATGTAAAAGTAAAGAACCGAATTAGAAACGTGTTGAGGAGAGATGAAAGTGCGTCTGCGTGTCCGGATTCAGCGTCTTTTATCTCCGTTCTTCGCGTTCCGTCCTCCGTGTGCTCTGACTTTTTTCGCTCGCCTTTTCTCTTCTGTGTTGGCCGTGTCAAAATTCTTCCAACCCCTTCTAAAGCCCACGAAGAAACCTAAATAATCTGGCAAGTCACGTCGCGCGCATATACGCGTCTCTAGCCGGCGCATATGTGCGGTCGTTCTGTTTTGTTAAGCAATCCTGCTCCGTGCGCGCCCGTGCTCCACGCATATGCGCGGAGTCTTCTGTTTTGTTGCCTTTGGTTTATGTCTCGCGCGCTTATGTGCACATCTGGCTCGCGCATATGCGCGTACCTCACTGCCTTCATGGCTCATCTGTTTCCTCCTAACGTCATTTTCTCCCCTTTTCACTCTCTTGTCGTAGCCTTACCTAGCTTCCTGCAATAACACCAAAAATATCAAAAACGCAAAATTCTGCCCAAGAAGACTAACAATCAATATGAATTATAAGGATAATTTAAGTGCACTAAATGCACTTATCAAATCCCCCCAAACTTGAACTTTTGCTAGTCCCGAGCAAAAATAGCAATAAAGATAAGATTCACGGAAGAAATAACGCTAACAACTAAAGTAATTGATATGCAAACTAGATATTGGCTTCTGACTTATCTATTTTCATGTGATTCACAATTACACGATGATCGAGTAAAACTTGCACTGTGGAATCCTTAATAAAAATATAGTTTTGTATGCTCAAATATTAATCGCAAGTGCACGATGTCAAGTAATAGTATAATGTACGTGAGTACGAGTATCGTTCCACTGAAGACTGTATTTGACAATTTTTATTTCAGTTATTCAATCTTTAGCAACGAAAATTGATTGATTGCTTGATAATGTTATACTTAAATAAATATTCATATAAACTAATTCAAGAATTGAATAATAAGAATTTATAGCTAGAGTGGTTGATTAAAATTCAATGAGAAAAGGATTTGTTGGGAATATCGGTTCACCTACCCCTCGTTAATTAATTAATTCATTCGCTAGTGATTTATCCTTCCGACAAGATTTCCTATTTCATTGAACACACTATCTCGAGATATGCCGAACTAATTCTACTCAGTGAAGTAATTAAATGTCTTTAATTATTTATCAAGAGTGAATTGCATGCCGATCTATGAAATCCCCTAATTTTCGACCCTTAGGACTATGACTATCGGCGCGTATCCAATTTCATATATGTATGCAAATTGTAGATCCACGGATTATACTACTCGTTCCTATCACAAGCTATTCTCTCGAACTCACTCGCAATATAAAAACGTTATTAAAGTTTGCTACGCTCTAACAACACGATAAAACATAGTATAGTCAAGACTAACGAACAAATCGAAATATAAATTAATCAAATCAAAGTTTGGGGTAGGATCCCCTTAAATCCCAAAAAATATTTAACGTTTAGCTAATCGAATTCATCTTTAAAATTTAACAAAACAATGGTTGAATGAAAGAAACTAGATTAGAAATACTAGTCGTGATAAAAATGCGAGGAACGATGCCCGGAATTCTTCGCCTCTTCAACTCCAAGCGCAAACGTCCTCTCCAAAGCTTGTGGCGGCTCTCCTCTTGCGTCTCAATCTCTCCCAATACGTCCAGAGATCCCTCCATATCATCCACCTCCCCAGAATAAGGTAAGGAATCGGCAAAGAAATTTTTCCAAAAATAGGTGGCGCTCGGGCGGCAGAAAATTACCGCTCGAGCGCCACACATTCTGTATGTTTCTTGGAAAGTAAGTCACGCTCAAGCGGTAGAAAATTACCGCTCGAGCGCCGAGTCTTCTGTAAACTTTCTTCTCGGAATTTTGCTGCGCGGATCACCTCTCGCGCCCGAGCGGTGAAATTTTACCGCTCGGGCGCCAGCCTTTTTGTATGTTTTTCTCCTCGGCTTGCGTCTTTTGCTATGATTTCAGTTTCTCGGTCATTTTCCTGCAAATTCATCACGCCCTAGTGAGACATGGTCCAATGCAAAAGCTTACTCTAAAACGAACAAAATGTAAAGGAAATGTACGCATGCTCAATGCAAACACACACAAAACTAATGCAATAAAACACGTAAAAACCATACCTATCAACTCCGTCATACTAACCTTTTGCTTGCCCTCAAGCAAAATAGGTTACAGACCACATCCAAGACATGAAACAAACACAAAGTGAAAGTATTAAAAACAATTAAACTGATGGCGAAACAGCAAACTAACATTTCATACCTCAGCGGGTTTTTGAACCACATCCAATTAGTCCACTCACAGTACTTATTAACACCCCTTCCAAAATATCACAGCACATTTTTATTTTTCCAAAATATGTGGTCGTGTATGTGTGTCGTGGATTTTTCTAGCTTGTGCTTCAGATAGTTTTATTCGCAAATCATGTGGGTCGCCGAATCAACAAGTCAACGTAAGTTTCTCTATCCTGTGTTCCGTTTCTATTCGTGACCAACCCGTAAACACTTATAGTGGTAGAGTTTCATAGGTGAACAAAAAAATGTAGGGAGTCTGTAGTTATAAGTTCTCAAGTGGTTCAGACAGCTTGGGAGTACGTAGATCATTTTCACTATGCGCTTGTCAGAAATTTTATCTGACATTCCTCAACGCCTTACATCTCCATCTTTTTAGCCTTGGGATAGGATTTCATCCCTTTTTGGCTCCCCCACACCTTACATCTCTTCTTAATTTTTTTTTTTATGTTTTTTTTTTCACAAAGTTTTCTCATGCGTACTCCTTAGGCCTGGGATATAGGGTATGTTTATTTATCTGGCCTCGGGATGAATTTTTTTTTTCCGGTCCTATGCACAATTTGGATGAAGGATTTTCTACTTGAGTTCATGCTACTGGTTGGTTACTCATTTAAACAAGTAATCATTCAAGTTCTACTCGCATCTTATGTTTCTCCAGTTCCCCTCACAGAGTATGTTGAACTTAACTGTCAGCGACACCACTATCAAAATCCACGATGTGTGCGTAAAACGATTTCAATTCACCTGGGGATTCATAACGAGTGATAAGACTAAGCAAAATGCAGTTCATGTAACCCACAATCATCATTGGCTACCAAGTTACTAGTTTCACCACCATCTGACACTCATGCAAGACAAATACGAAGAGACAAATACGAAGAAGGACCCCCTCATACTAAAGGTGTGCCATGTCCCCATTACACAAAAAAAACAAAACACAGAAGTGCACAGACGAATGCAAACACAGAATAAAATAACAAACGACACGCTAGATTGAAATAATGGTACGAGATAATGACATAAAGCAGTAAAAAAAACTCAAAAAAAAAAGAAAAAAAACGTGAGGAAAGGGGAAACAGTGAACTCCCCTGATCAAGGCTCCTCCTCATCGGACTCCGGTGGTGGAACTCCGGCGGCATCCCCTTGCGGAAAATAGTCATACTGAAACTGATAAGGAGGAATGAACGGCGGATGTGGTGGTATTGTCCCTGAGTCCATGCCCCCTTGGATGAGCATGGTGCGCATCAAGGAGTCGAGATGGGTAAACTGTGCTTGGAAGTTGGTGTTGACCTGCTCCTGGTGAGCCATGAAGGCAAGACTCTCGTCCATTTTGTCATTCTGAGTGCGCCTGCGGGGTTGTGGGCAACGAAGGACGACGGTGCTTGATCAACCTGCCTCCTCCTCTTTAGTGGGGAAGTCTACGTGTTGTTTTGCCTTCTTCCGCTGTAAGTCATCTACACAAATAGCCTTCATCGGCTGCAACCACTCTTCATCATCACGGAATATCACTCCCGCCCTCGCACACAATTCAGAGTGATGGTGGGGAAGAAAAGACTGACATGACTATTGTGAGCGCTCAACATGATCTCAGAATTTATAAGTTTGCCTACATTTATGTTGTATCCAGCAGTCAAAGCAAACAGGAGCACAGCCCGCTCTTTTTGCACCTCGCTCTTGTGCGAGACCGGCATCATCCTTCGGGCCACAAATAGCTATCAAAGGTCAATTCGCGCTTTCAAATACTTCTCATCAAAGCAGCTTGGTTGTAAAGGCCTAAAAATCCGTACTGAAAATTTGCGAAAAATTTAAAATTTTTCTCTTAAATAATTAAAAATTGCCTCATTCATAATTGAACTGATAAATAAAGTTTGATGGTCAAAGTAGCAGTGGAAGAAATTAACATCTTTGCGAAATAACAGAAAAAGTTTATCCAACGATATAAAAAATGTTTGAACAATAAAAATAATAATCAATGCTGAACTGAGGTCCTCGGGTCCTACTACTGCCGACTCGAGCTGGCTCACTGGTCCCCGCCCTCGATCCCGACATCATCATCACCTACAACAATCAAGTCTAGTGAGTCTAAAAACTCAACATGCATATATCGTAAATAACAAGTAAATAAATAATAACTTGCATGCAAGTGAGAATATCATATCATGAGGCATAATTTAAAAATAACGTGTCATATTTAATTTTAATACGTGCATATCTGAACTGAACATATCATGGAGAAAATGTTTGCTCCTTGGAGCCCTGTTGTAACGTTCCGAAAATTTAAAGGTCCACGCGAACAACATGCATTTGAGTTATTAAATACTCTTTTATTTTAATTAATGGTTTTAATTGCATGAATTAATTATGTCGTGCATATTTGCATTTTTAAAATATATTTTCTACACTATTTCATTAAAATGTATTTTTAAAAAGTTATTCGAGTTGCGATCGAGGAACGGAGACCGAGGGCTGAAAAATAGAAAATGTTTTTATTAAATAAATGTTTTTAATTATTTAAATTAAGGGTGATTCTTTTTCTTATTTTTAAAAAAAGATGGGGTTTAGAGATGATTTTATACGTCGGGACGTAATTTTTATCGGGGTTGGATTTTCATAAAAAACACGAACGTTTAGCCAACCCGGCTAATAAACTCACAAACTTTTCTATACAAAATTATTTTTAATATTTTAATTAATAACTAATGGGCTTAATTGGGCCTACTTAACTACTTAATGGGCCTAAGCTTGTTTAAGGTGTAATTAACTATATAATATATAATTAACCCCACCCCAAACCCCATAGGTTTCACGCCTCAATATCCAAGGCAATACAAATTCTTTCTCCCTAGCAAAACATCACACGGCACACACTCAATAATTTGAAGAAAAAATTCAAAAGCTTCAAGGGAGTTAAAGCCGTGATCGTTCGTCGCCGTTTTCGATTCGTCAACGTATATTCGTGCGTTTAAAACGCAAAGGCACGCCATATTTCTTTCCTTCAACCATCTATCACACCATAATATTATTTGAACATGTTTTGAAAGAAATTAAAGCACACAACTTTAAGATTTTCGTACATGCATATTCTATGATTTTTAAAACTTGTGTGTTGATTCAAAAACATGATTATTGTGTTGTCAAAGGGGCTGCCATGTATTAGAATGTTAAGGGATGGTTTTACACGAGATTTAGGTCCCTAATAACACACCAAAAACACGGTAACAGACTAGAAAAGAAAGCTGGAACCACCATACTGTTATGGCAATTGAGGGGCACGGTTTAAGGGAATTAAAGGCTAGGCTTGGGATCGGTTGGGACCAGGGCATGGCTAGGGTCTGTTATGGGTCAAGGGAAGAGTCCTAGCCACGCTAGGACTCGAAGACCAGGGGCTGGGAGGAGTCCTTGTTGGAAAAAGCCCAAGGGGCTGTGCAGATTTCAGAAGTTTGTGCAGGGAGGAGGGGCTCGGCCAGGGGGCTTGGGCTAGGCTAGGTTAGGTCCTTATGGTCCTAGGAAGGTGCAAAAGGGGCTGGTTCAAGGTTTGGGGCGGTTGGTTAGGTCCTAGCAACAGAAACCAGAGTCCTTGTCAAAGTGGGTTCTTTGGGCTGTGGCAGGCAACTGATATTGGAGCTTCGGTTCTAAGTTTTGATTTAGGTCCAATAGGTTCTGAGGGTCCAAGAGGGTGACTAGAGGCAGTGGTCATGATATGGTGCAGGGTGGCTTGACATGGCTCGAGCCAAACACAAAAACGTGAGGGAAACACCTTGGAGTCAGCATATGCGCAGCTGGTGTTCTCTAATTCAGATGCTTCGCTGCTGGGTGTTGGAGCCTGGGGTTGGTCTGGGCTTGGTCTAGGAGTGGTCCAGGGATGGTCAGGGTTAGGTGGGCTCGGTGGTGGCTCGGCTTGGAGAGTCCTAGTTGGGTTAGGAGTCCTAAACATGCAAGGAAGCACACTCACACACACGTACAGAACATGGGTCAATTTTCAGAAATTCTTTGGTCGGGCTAGGGCTTGTTTTACGGGCTGGGCTTTCACAGTAGGATCCCTAGGTGAGTTGGCTAGGTTTTGGTTCAAGGTGGCTTGGGCGTGGCTCGAGTAAATTAGGAAATGGCTTGGTGTGTTAGATAAGGTGTCGAAAAACGAAAATAATAAAGCTAAAATTGAACTCAAGGGTCCACGGGGGTGGCTCTTGAAGTGTAAGGGTAGAATAAATCCTAAAAATGTTATGTTAAAAATTTGGGATCAAAATAACTAGTTTTGGATGTAATCGGGATTTAATCGCCGCACGAAACGCTAATTAACGAGTTAATCGAGAAGTCTAGTTTTAAGCCTTATAAAATTATGGAAAATTAGGGTTAAGCTTAAATAATTACTATAAGACTAATTTTTTAATTTGGGAATTTTATATTAAGGTTTGGTTTAATTCGGGATTAAAACGCATTAATACGTCACATTTAAAGATTAATTTAAAAGTCCTCGATTTAGGCTAAATAAAAATATGAGAAAATTCATGTAGGCTTAAATAACTATCTGGGACATGTTAGAGTTAATAAAATTAAGAAAAAGTCAAAAACGTAAAATTATACGTCCAGGGGTAAAACGGTCTTTTCACACCTAAAAAGTAGTAAACGTCATGGCAGTGCCCTGAATGCTGTTTTATGTGCTAATATGATTATTTTCTATAGATATGGATGCTTATGGAATTTTAAATGTTAAAATGATATTTTAAACGTTTATGGGATTTTATAAGTTAAAATGATATTTTAGATGTTTATGAAATTTTATATGTTTATGATTTAATATGTCAAAATGTTATTTTAAATGTTTTGAGGTTAAAATGATTATTTTTAAATGTTTATGAAATGTTCATGATTAAGTTATTATTTTTAAATGTCTATAGGATTTTTATGATTTAAGGTTGACATTTAAAAGACATGTTGCATGCTTGGTTTCAAAAATAACAATGATATTATATGGATGATTTTTATAAGTGATGAAAATGTAAAATGATGAAGGAAGTGAGGTGATTGTGACTAATTCGTTAATGATGGCGATGTCGTGAGGGTGATGGTCCCAGTGGGAGCCCGACGATCGTGTTTTCATTATTGCGAATAATTATGAGGTTTGAGGAAGAATGAGAATATCGTGAGGGGAGAAGGCCCCAGAGAGTGCCCCGACGATCGTATTTCTATTCGATCATGTTAGGCCAAGGCTTAGTTGACCGGTGAGAGCGTCCCTGATGTCCCCGCCGCCCAGTACTGTGGTTATATGTAGATGGATCCATCGATCATGTCATGTCATGTCAGGAAAGTCACAATTAACGGTCTGAATTCAACAAAGGAAAAGGAAAATGTTTATGATCATGATAAAAAGTTTTATGTCATGTTTTGAGGAAAAGGAAAAGGTTAAGGTTTATGTTATGCATGTCATGAAATGTTTATGTTTAAAGTTGATACATCATTATGAAAATGTTTTTATGCATCATAAAAAGGATTACGAAAATGTTAATGTTTGAAGTTTAAGCATCTTCATGAAAACGATATTTTAAGCACAAGTATTTTTCACTGTTACGTGTGGTTTTATACGTATTACTTGTTATCAAGAATATGACGTGTTGAGTCTTTAGACTCACTAGGTGTGATTGATGTAGGTGTTTATGATAAAAATGTTATGGGAGGTCTTGATGGTTGACCTGACTAGACTGAAGGTGCACGTGACCCGAGGACCAGCGCTTCTAGCTTTCCGCATTTACGATTATGATTTATTTTAAAGATTTTTACGACTTTTTATTTATGCTTTTGAGTGATTCTTGAGAGATTATAGTATGGGCTGTATTTCTCAAATATATAGTTGGTTGTGTTTATTTTAAAATGATGTCCAAAATATTTTATGTAATTTTTGTGGTTCGGCCGATGCTAGGGAGGTTTAAAAAAAAAAAAATTCTAGCACATTTTAAGAAAAAGAAAGGCAGTTGTTTCACCTGTCATGAAATAACTTGTAATAAATTTTCTGGTGAGATTACGGTCTACGCAAGTGGTCCCTGAACTGAACTGAACTGAGCTGACCGGTAACTGGCGACCGGATGAAACGGAACTTACCGGTAATTGGCGACCGGACCGATAACTAACGACCGGGTTTAATAATGGTTGTCTGATCAGACTAATGCCACAGTATACTGGGTGAAACAACTGAACTGACCGGTAACTGACGACCGGATGAAATCATGATAGTAGAGTGACCACAAGCAATATCGCATAAATCTCAAAATTTGTATCTTTGCACGTAATATAATTAATTAACATAATTAAATATCCTGTCATAATTTTACTGAATGGATTGGATCGCTCCCAGGCTCGCTGCAACCTAAATATGCCATGAAGAATATGCAATATTTTAAAATGTACAACTATGCAATTAAACCCGAAAGTGCGACAATTACGTCCAACGACTCCGTATTTAATCATGACCCCGAACCAACACTAAACTAACATGTAGTCATGATTAAAATACGCCCAAAATGATGAAATAATGCTCCAAAAATGGTGAGGGTCGAAATCTAGGTGAAATGGAGGCCAAAACACGAAACGCTCTTTCGAGAGTCAATTTGGCACATCGCACCGTAAATTCTCATACGACCTCAAAAATGATCCGAATCACAAACGGCAAAAAACATGACCTTCCTAACTTGATGAGGCACTGTCCAGTCCAAGGCCATAGGCTAAAAGCCAACCGAGAACTCGAACGAGCCACTGAACCGTCACAGCAAGTTGCTGTCCAAAAATACAGCAGCTGTGCTTTGGTTTCTTGCGTCGATTGCGAGGCTAATGGCCATTGGGGCTTTACCCACCAACCAAAACCTCTTAACAACATCCCAAGGAATGATTTGAACCATGGCTAAGGGCCCTAGGCCAGCCAAAATTCGAAATATTCCAGCAAACATCAGAAAAGTTTCACCCGAAGGCACCCTACATGCGTGTGTGGTGTTGTGTTTCGTTTGCTGTCTCGTGTCGTTCCAGTGGCCATTTGATTGACCATGGCACAATCTAGACATCTAGGGGCATTGTATGAACCGTGGCTAAGGGCCATAGGCCAACCAAGATCCATACCATTCCACAAAAATTGAAACACAAGTGCTGTCAAAAACGAGAAGCCGAAGGGTGCAGGGACTGATCTTGAGTGTTTTTGTAAAAACCGAGTCACCATGGACCAAGCCACCAAAAGGGCGACTTAGTCACGTCTTAGACATGCTAGTGAAGTGATCTAACCATGGCTATAGGCTTTGGGGCAGCCATGATCAGATCCATATCCCTTATGACAGCAACATCAGATTTTTGAAACATAATTGGACACAAATGGAGTTGCTGTCATTTTCTTGATCTCGGCTAGCATGGGACTCAAACCAATGGACAAATGTGTTCCTAACATGTCCTAGTACATGCCTAGGAGCAGCCTTGGGAGCCTGGAATCAATTCAATACCTTAAACCAACAAAGCAAGGCAAGCCGTGAAAAGCATCATGAAAACCGAAAATCTGCATGCTTATTTTCTGAAAATTCTTGGATGTATTTTTGTTTTTGGCTATCAAACATGATCATGCAATGTTAAATAATGATAATAGGACTTGATTGAAGAGTCAAAGAAGAATATATGCATGCCTGATTTCGTTTGAATGAAAAACGAAATGAAACGATACGGCGCAGAGGAGGTAGAGCGCTTTCTTTCCTAGTTTCTTCACTCGATTTTTTTCTTCTTGATTCAAGCTATGCAACCCACGGTTTTTTCTACTGAATTGGTTCTCAGATTTCGGTGGATAGGGGAGGAGAATATTGGTTATGGGAGTGAGGGAGATGGGTGCAAAATATAGGGAACCAATCAAGACCAAGTCTCCAGCTTTTGAATTTTGAATTTTGGTTGCTAACCAAATATTTGTTGGGGTGTTCTAGAATGAGGTGGCCGAATTCTCTTGCTAATCTAGACTAGGATAATGCTCATTAATTAATTAATTAAGGTTGACTAATAACTAAAAAAAATTAGCATGCTAACATTACAAAGAATGGTTCAAAGAGTGAGTTGGCAAAGGAATAGTCTAGACACTAAGGGTGGCCGAAATTCATTAATTAAGTGGAGGGGAAACGTTAATTATTTAATAAATTTATAACCCTTAAAAGCCTTACCTATCCCTTAAATAATTTAGTGAATTAACCCCTTAATTATTGGAACTTAATTGAATTAATTTCCTACTCACCTCAAGTAACTTAAATAATTCCCTAAACCCCTTATTAACTTAAATTAACTTTCTTGCTAGTTAAAATAAATTCTGGAAATGTTTTCTGAATCTTAAATTTTATCTCATTGCTCCAACTCCAGTCCGGCCTCACTGAAATAATTGAAATGCTAACAAATAAACTGCTACTGAAACAATTAAATTTAAATACTCATGCAATAAAATCAATTTAATTTAAATACTAGAATTATGCATGGCTTGTACGTAGTCTAAGTTACGGGCTCTACAATCCTTCTCCCCTTAAAAGAAATTTCGTCCTCGAAATTAAGACTCACCGAATAGCTCGGGGTACAAACTCCTTATCTCTGGCTCCGACTCCCACGTAGCTTCCTCCTCTGAATGGTTAAGCCATTTGACTTTGACTCGCCTAACCAGCTTGTTCCGAAGCTTATTCTCCTTCCTGTCTAGGATCTGCACTGGTCTCTCCTCATAAGATAGGTTCAGAGTGAGCTGCAACGGCTCAAAATTCAGCACATGCGAAGGATTCGCGATATACTGCCTCAGCATGGAGACGTCGAACACGTTGTGTACTCCGGCCAGATTCGGCGGAAGAGCAACACGATAAGCTAGCGTCCCAACTCTGTCAAGGATCTCAAATGGTCCAATAAATCTCGGGCTGAGCTTCCCTTTCTTCCCAAATCTCATGACACCCTTCATAGGTACCACCTTCACAAAGACATGGTCGCCGACAGCAAATTCTAAACCTCTCCTCCTCTGATCTGCATAGCTCTTCTGTCGACTCTGGGCAGTCCTCATTCTATCACAGATCCGGGCTACTACATCGACAGTCTGCTGAATAATCTCTGGACCCAATTCTGCTCTCTCTCCTACTTCATCCCAATGAACAGGAGATCTGCACTTGCGACCATACAAAGCTTCATACGGAGCCATTCCTAGAGACGACTGAAAGTTGTTGTTATAGGTGAACTCTACCAATGGCAAGTTCGACTCCCAACTCCCTGAGAAGTCAATGACGCAAGCATGGTGAATATCCTCCAATATCTGAATGTCTCGCTCTGACTTCCCATCTGTCTGCGGATGTAAAGCGGTACTAAACAGCAACTTCGTCCCCATAGTCGAATGCAAACTCTTCCAAAAAGAGGAAGTGAATCTGGGGTCTCTGTCAGATACGATCGAAACTGGAATGCCATGGAGTCGGACTATCTCTCGGATATACAACTCTGCATACTGAACCATGGTGAATGTCGTATTAATAGGCAAGAAGTGCGATGATTTGGTAAGACGATCTACAATCACCCATATAGCATTCGATCCCCTGGCTGACTTCGGCAATCCGGTCACAAAGTTTATGGTAACATTCTCTCACTTCCACTCGGGAATAGGAAGAGGCTTGAGCAAACCTGGTGGTCTCTGGTGCTCTGCCTTCACTAACTGACAAGTCAGACACTCGAAAACAAACCGTCTGATGTCTTTCTTCATACCAGGCCACCAATATAATAGCTGCAGATCTTTGTACATCTTCGTACTCCCTAGATGAATAGAGTACGGCGACATATGGGCCTCTGCTAAGATGTCTGCTCGGATAGAATCACTGCTAGGAACCCATATCCTGTCTTGGTATCTCACTATGCCGTCGCTGACTAAATACAAAACACTGCCCTCGGCCTCATCTCTCTGCTTTCACTTGGACAACTGCTCATCTGCTGCTTGACCACTGCGAATACTGTCAAGAAAGAAAGACTGAATGGTCAAGGTAGATAGACGGGGAACTCTACCTGGAGGATAAGTCTCAAGATCAAACCTCTGCATCTCAGACTGACGAGGTCTCGAAACTGCCAAATGAGCCATCACTGCAACTTTTCTGCTCAGTGCATCTGCAACTACATTAGCCTTACCCGGGTGTTAGCTAATGTCACAATCGTAGTCTTTCACAAGCTCCAACCAACGCCTCTGACGCATGTTCAGCTCCTTCTGCGTAAAGAAATATTTGAAGCTCTTGTGGTCGGTAAAGGTCTGACACTTCTCTCCATACAGATAGTGCCTCCAAATCTTCAAGGCAAAAACTACGGCGGCCAACACTAAATCATGGGTAGGGTAGTTCTTCTCATGAGTCTTCAACTGTCTAGAAGCATATGCTATGACCTTCCCATGCTGCATCAATACTGAACCCAAACCGAGCTTCGAAGCATCGGTATATAGCACAAACTCACAGGGCCCTGACGGCATGGCCAAAACTGGTGCTGAGATAAGAGCTTGCTTCAAAGTATCGAAGCTCTTCTGACACTCCTCGCTCCACACAAATTTCACATTCTTCTTTGTCAGTGCTGTGAGTGGAACTGCAATCGAGGAGAATCCCTTAATGAACTTCCGGTAGTATCCTGCTAAGCCAAGAAAACTGCTGATCTATGATGCATTCTGCGGCACAACCCAATCTCTGACTGCTGCAACTTTCGCTGGGTCTACCTCAATGCCACTGCTAGAAACAATGTGGCCTAAGAACGCCACCTTCTCCAACCAGAATTCGCATTTACTGAAATTTGCGAATAATTTGTGCTTCTGCAATGTCTGCAACACTGAGGTCAGATGCCTGCTGTGATCCTCCTGATTCTTGGAGTAGACGAGGATATCACCTATCAACTCTATCACAAACTGGTCGAGGTACGGCTGAAATACGCGATTCATGAGATCCATGAAAATCGCTGGCGCATTCGTCAAACCGAACGGCATCACAAGGAACTCGTAGTGGTCATAACGAGTCCTGAAAGCTGTCTTCGAAACATCGGCATCTCTCACCCTCAACTGGTGATAACCTGAACGCAGATTAATCTTGGAGAAAATCGAAGGTCCCTGCAACTGGTCAAACAGATCCTCAATCCTCGGAAGTGGGTATTTATTCTTCACTGTAACCCTCTTCAGCTCCCGGTAGTCAATACAAAGCCTCATCGAGCCATCCTTCTTCTTAACAAACAAGACTGGCGTGCCCAAAGGTGAGAAACTCGGGCGGATGAACTCCTTATCAAGAAGTTCATCAATCTGCTTCTTAAGCTCTGCCATATCTGTCGGTGCAAGTCGGTACGGTGCTTTGGAGATCGGAGCCGTACCTGGCATAAGCTCGATAGAAAACTCCACCTCTCTCTCAGGTGGCATACCAGAGACGTCCTCAGGAAAAACATCTAAGAAGTCTCTAACAATCGGAACATGTGCGGCTGACTAACTGGGTGTCTCGAAGACAGATATAAAAGTTGCTAAAAATGCCCTACACCCTCTATGCATGAGCTTCCTAGCCTGGACATAAGGAATAATGCGCGGTAAAGGAAAGTACATGTCCGGTTCAAATAAGAACTGAGTCATTCCAGGCGGTCGAACTAAAATGGATCTCCGCTGAAAGTCAATCAAAACTCTGTTCCGCAGTAGCCAGTCCATGCCCAATATGATGTCAAACTCTGGCATCGGCAATAAGATCAGATCCGCATACACAAGATTTCCATGCAGCTCAACGTCTATGCCACGGATCAAGTTGGTGGCTGTGATCTCCTCTCCCGAAGGCAACGATACTGAATAGGCTACATCTAGCCCGATGGTCTTAACTTTGAGAAAGTTCGCAAAGACCTATGAGATAAATGAGTGGGTAGCCCCTGAATCTATCAGGGCTTTGGTAGCTGAACCAGCTATGAAAATTCTCCCTGAAAGTTCGGAACACTAAGTTGAACCCAAATAATCATAAGAGCTAAGTTTATAGGCATGCAAAGGTCACATTTCTCCTAACTAAATCCCGAAAATAATACTGAGTAGAGCATGCAATCCTATTGCAATTTTAAGTTCAAAATCTTAATCCGGATTCCCAAAACATTGGAATGCACAAATATAAACTTAAAGTTGTAAGGTACCTGTCATCAACATGGTATCGGGATTCGTCTCCGCAGCATGGAGAGCGAAAACCCTGCCTTGGGTAGGCAGATTCTTCCGGGGGCACTGTGGCATCATGTGGTCCATGCTGCCACACTTATAACATTTCCCTGAACCAAACATGCATACTCCAGGGTGGCGACGTGAGCACTTGGGACAGACTGGGTGCTCAAAAATCCTCGGGACGGCACGTCCCTGCTGCTGCTGAGGTCCTCCTCTATTCCTGGGCGGGCCGTGATACGGCCTCTTATGCTGATGCTGGTGCTGCTGAGGTGAAGGAGGGTGGTGTGGTACCTGAACTGGTCGCTTTCCCAAGCGATCCCTCTCTATGTCTCGCTGGTCCTGCTCTGCGGCCAGAGCTTTGGAGACGGCGACCTCGTAATTAGTAGGGTCAGACACCCTAACATCACGGCGCAAGATCGGCCGTAAACCCACCAAGAAATGCATCAACTTGGCTTTAGCATCGTTCGCGATCAGGGGCATAAAATGACAACCCCTCTCGAACTTACGGATGAACTCCGTAACCGTCAGAGCCCCCTGTCTAAGGCTCATAAACTCCATGGTCAATCGGGTGCGCACCTCATCCGTAAAATACGTGGAGTAAAACACTTCTGTGAAGCGCGTCCAAGACAGTGTAGCCAAGTTCAGGGCTACTGAAGCTCCCTCCCACCATAGGCGGGCATCTCCTCCGAACAGATAAGAAGCACAACGAACTCGATCTGAATCTCCAAGCTCCATAAACTCGAAGATAACCTCGAGGGACTTGATCCATCCCTCGGCAATCATGGGGTCAGACGTCCCTGAAAACTCCTTTGGACGCATCTTCATGAATCTCTCGTATACAGCTTCGGGCTCTGTCGGCCTGGTCGCCACGGCGTTGTTCCCCGCAAACTGTGCGAAGAACTGCGTCATCCCAGCTAGCATCTGGGCATTCATATCTGGAGGAGGGGGTGGAGGTCCGTACCTCTCCTGCCTCTTCTCATCTCGGTCCTCCTGGCGACGCTCATCCACTCTCGTATGCTCGAGGATGCGTCTAGGGGCCATAATGTTCCATACATAACCCATACGTAACTAACATGCACAATTCCATAATTTATTTACATTTAAATACTGAACAATAAAAATATGGGCACAAATATCTCATGAAATCATGTTGCTGAAATTAATTCATGCTTTAAATAAAATGCGTAAATGAAAAACTTACAGACCGAAGACGTGACTTCGTGAGCTTCTCGAGGTCAGTAGTAGTACAACCCTATACAGACCCATTGCTCTGATACCAGCTGTAAAGGCCTAAAAATCCGTACTGAAAATTTGCGGCAAATTTAAAATTTTTCTTTTAAATAATTAAAAATTGCCTCATTAATAATTGAACTGATAAATAAAATTTGATGTTCAAAGTAGCAGCGGAAGAAATTAACATCTTTGCGAAATAACAGAAAAAGTTTATCCAACGATATAAAAAATGTTTGAACAATAAAAATAATAATCAATTATGAACTGAGGTCCTCGGGTCCTACTACTGCCGACTCGAGCTGGCTCACTTGTCCTCGCCCTCCATCCCGACATCATCAGCACCTACAACAATCAAGTCTAGTGAGTCTAAAGACTCAACAAGCATATATCGTAAATAACAAGTAAATAAATAATAAGCTTGCATGCAAGTGAGAATATCATATCATGAGGCATAATGTAAAAATAGCGTGTCATGGTTAATTTTAATACGTGCATATCTGAACTGAACATATCATGGAGAAAATGTTTGCTCCTTGGAGCCCTGTCATGAAATAACTAGTAATAAATTTTCTGGTGAGATTATGGTCTACGCAACTGGTCCCTGAACTGAATTGAACTGAGCTGACCGGTAACTGGCGACCGGATGAAACGGAACTGACCGGTAACTGGTGACCGGACCGGTAACTGGCGACCTGGTTTAATAATGGTTATCTGATCAGACTAATGCCACAGTATACTGTGTGAAACAACTGAACTGACCGGTAACTGACGACCAGATGAAATCTTGATAGTAGAGTGACCATTAGCAATATCGCATAAATCTCAAAATTTGTATTTTTGCACGTAATATAATTAATTAACATAATTAAATATCCTCTCATAATTTTACTGAATGGATTGGATCGCTCCCAGGCTCTGTAATGCCCGAGATTTTATATCATGAATAAGCGGAGATTATTGATTATGATTTGATAAGATTATAAACGGATTACTCCGAGATCAGAATTGGGCAAAACATATGAAGTGTGTAAATTTTGGACAGAAAGAGTGGCGCCCGAGCGGTAGAAAATAACCACCCGAGCGCTAGTGTTCAATAGGATTATGTTTCGGGCAGAAGGTCTGGCGCCCGAGCGGTAGAATATTACCGCCCGAGCGCCAGTGGATGACAACGGAAAGCTCGGACAGAACATTCCACGCCCGAGCGGTAATGTTTAACCGCCCGAGCGCCACCTAAGTTTGGTGAAATTGTGCCAGGTTTCAATTGCATGCAACCGGATGTATATATATATATATATATGTACAAATCGAAATGAATTCTTCAGAATTTCAAAAAGAGGAATCGAGAAGCTCCGAGAAATATCCTTACGCCTTTTATCGTTTAGAATTGTGATTTACGAAAGATCAGCCCGTTAGATTTTGAATCCGACTTCGGTACTGTGTTTCTATCAGCAGAGGCTACAACTGGACGTAAGTTTTGTTACGTTTGGATATGATTTGAAATTATGATATTTTCAGAATTGAATAAGAATCATATATGGTGTTTCTGATACAGTAGACATCGTATAATTGAAGTCAGATCGAAGAACGGACTGTGTCTGTAATTGTTATGATTTTCAGAACTGTTATGATAGAGATTGTACAGAATTGAGAGTATGATCTATTATTGTTGAGAGTATGAATTATACCGATATTGAGTATGAGTTCTGGTAGTATATCTGTGATGTTGAGATTGACGGGGTTATCGAGACTGTATTGTTATGCCGTCGAAACATCCGTAAATTGATATTGATCAGATTCGGTATTGATTGAGATTGTATCGTTATATTGTTGACATTGACAGATTATATTGTGATTTGAGTATTGATCAGAACAGGTCGTAAGTTGAGTTATACATTGATATTGTGCATATTGATATTGTCATTGCCAGATTGGGTATGGACAGATTGGAGTGCGAGACTTCGTCTTCGTCAGATCGAGAAGATAAAGGTATAAATCGATGTGAACTGGGAGATCGACTTGAGTTAGATTTAACTCGAGTTTCCCTAAACCACATACTTGTATGACATTGTTGTTTTATATACCTTTGTGTTTTTAAATGATTATGTTTATTTTGTTGAATTAGAAAATAGAAAGTAGATAGTTATTAAGTGAGAGTCACTGACAAAGGGGCTAGATTATGACAGAATAGTCACTGGCCATTGCACATTGTCAGAGTAGGATTAACTAGTCTTTGGTAGATACGCCAAGACACTGGTCGTTTGGTATATCGATATGCTTCAGATACAGATAGCATCCTGATTACGGATTATTCGATATAGACTAGACCAAAGGCCAGAAATAAGAACGTACCGCCACCACGAACGGTAGTAGTAGGTGGGAGACTTGTTACGTTCTTATTCACCGGGATCCCTAGATTAGATGAAAGATAAGTTGAGTCTGAGATGCCGAGTCAAGAACTTGATTTATAGACTTGTATTGATTTATGTTTCGTAGATTACGATTCATGTTTTATTTATAGTTCGATATCGATTCACATTGTCAGAATTTGATACATGTAATGATATTTGTTGCATGCTTTATTATACCTTTGCATGTATACATTGTTTATACTGGGATTTATTCTCACCGGAGTATCCGGCTGTTGTCTTGTTTGTATGTGTGCATGACAACAGGTGGGACAGGATCAGGGTCGAGAAAAAGATGAGAGACTGAGATTAGCGTGGTGATTCCGGACTTGGATGTGAATAGGTTTCAGCTCTTGACATGTAGTAGTTGAACCTTAGTTAGTTTGAATTCACGTTGTTGTATTAGATTTGTACTTGTATATTGATTTGTATATTAGATCAATTACATTACGTTTCCGCATTGCATTTTTAAAAAAAATAAAAAATTTAGACCCTGTCTATTATAAATGATTAATTAGTCTCAATGACGATTAAGAACATGATTAGCGTCCAGGTCCCCACAGGCTCGCTGCAACCTAAATATGCCATGAAGAATATGCAATAGTTTTAAAATGTACAACTATGCAATTAAACCCGAAAGTGCGACAATTACGTCCAACGACTCCGTATTTAATCATGACCCCGAACCAACCCGAACCAACACTGAACTAACATGTAGTCATGATTAAAATACGCCCAAAATGATGAAATGTAAATTCAAAAATGGTGATGGTCGAAATCTAGGTGAAATGGAGGCTAAAACACGAAACGCTCTTTTGAGAGTCAATTTGGCACATCGCACCGTAAATTCTCGTACGACCTCAAAAATGATCCGAATCACAAACTGACAAAAACATGACCTTCCTAACTTGATGAGGCATTGTCCAGTCCAAGACCATAGGCTAAAAGCCAAACGAGAACTCGAACGAGACACTGAACCGTCACAGAAAGTTGCTGTCCAAAAATACAGCAGCTGTGCTTTGGTTTCTTGCGTCGATTGCAAGGTTAATGGCCATTGGGGCTTGAACCACCGACCAAAACCTCTTACCAAAATCCCAAGAAATGATTTTAACCATGGATAAGGGCCCTAGGCCAGCCACAATTCGAAATATTCCAGCAAACATCAGAAACGTTTCACCCGAGAGCACCATACATGCGTGTGTGGTGTTGTGTTTCGTTTGCTGTCTCGTGTCGTTCCAGTGGCCATTTGATTGACCATGACACGATCTAGACATCTAGTGGCATGGTATGAACCGTGGCTAAGGGCCATATGCCAACCAAGATCCATACCAAACCACAAAAATCGAAACACAAGTGCTGTCAAAAACGAGAAGCCGAAGGGTGCAGGGACTCTTCTTGAGTGTTTTTGTAAAAACCGATTCACCATGGACCAAGCCACCAAAAGGGTGACTTAGTCACGTCTTAGACATGCTAGGGAAGTGATCTAACCATGGCTATAGGCTTTGGGGCAGTCATGATCAGATCCATATCCCTTATGACAGCAACATCAGATTTTCGAAACACAATTGGACACAAATGGAGTTTCTGTCATTTTCCTGATCTCGGCTAGCATGGGACTCAAACCAATGGACAAATGTGTTCCTAACATGTCCTAGTACATGCCTAGGAGCAGCCTTGGGAGCCTGGAATCAATTCAATACCTGAAACCAACAAAGCAAGGCAACCCGTGAAAAGCATCATGAAAACCGAAAATCTGATTGCTTATTTTCTGAAAATTCTTGGACGTATTTCGGTTTTTGGCTATCAAACATGATCATGCAATGTTAAATAATGATAATAGGACTTGAAAGAGTCAAGGAAGAATATATGCATGCCTGATTTCATTTGAATGGAAAACGAAAGAATGAAACGATACGGCGCGGAGGAGGTGGAGCGCTTTCTTTCCTAGTTTCTTCACTCGATTTTTTTCTTCTTGATTCAATCTATGCAACCCACGGTTTTTTCTACTGAATTGTATCTCAGATTTCGGTGGATAGGGGAGGAGAATATTTGTTATGGGAGTGAGGGAGATGGGTGCAAAATATAGGGAACCAATCAAGACCAAGTCTCCACCTTTTGAATTTTAGTTGCTAACCAAATATTTGTTGGGGTGTTCTAGAATGAGGTGGCCGAATTCTCTTGCTAATCTAGACTAGGATAATTCTCATTAATTAATTAATTAAGGTTGACTAATAACTAAAAAAAATTAGCATGCTAACATAACAAAGAATGGTTCAAAGAGTGAGTTGGCAAAAGAATAGTCTAGACACTAAGGGTGGCCGAAATTCATTAATTAAGTGGAGGGAAAATGTTAATTATTTAATAAATTTATAACCCTTAAAAGCCTTACCTATCCCTTAAATAATTTAGTGAATTAACCCCTTAATTATTAGAACTTAATTGAATTAATTTCCTACTCACCTCAAGTAACTTAAATAATTCCCTAAACTTCCTTATTAACTTAAATTAACTTTCTTGCTAGTTAAAATAAATTCTGGAAATGTTTTCTGAATCTTAAATTTTATCTCAAAGCTCCAACTCCAGTCCGGCCACAATGAAATAACTGAAATGCTAACAAATAAACTGCTACGGAAACAATTAAATTTAAATACTCATGCAATAAAATCAATTTATTTTAAATACTAGAATTATGCAAGGCTTGTACGTAGTCTAAGTTACGGGCTCTACATTGGTGGTCCGCCCAACGGTTTCCACATCGCGCTCGGATGGCATAGTTCTGCGAGAATTACATCATAATCAGGGTCGGCGACCAATGCCTGGAATTGAGAGTCATCCACTTCCTCCGTTTCTAATAGTGCGTTGATCGTAACAGAGTCCCACGGGACTAGTCGACCCCTAACAAAGGCCCTACCATCGTTTTTTTCCGCCGCATTTGCATAGAATTCTCGAACTACTTAAACAACTGCCGCCTTGGGTTGATTTCCAAATTGTACCGACCCACGCCGTATAGGGTTTCAAATTGTCTACGAAATCCCCTCTCGACTATAGGGTTTCTGTGAATCTTAGCATGATCGTATCTAGCCCTCGCCGCCTCACTCACAAAACGATGTCTATCAAAGGACGAAGATGAAGAGGAGGAACCGGGATTACCTCGTTGTTTCTTGGGAGCCATGTGGTTTTGATGGAGATGGTGGATGACCGGAGAGATGTGAGTCTTGTTTCTCCAAGAAAATTGTTCCGCCTTGCCGTGAATTGGAGGAGGGAGCGAAGTGCTTGCTCAAGAAAACCGAAAAGGGGTGAGAGGGTTTGGGAGGAAATTGGGGATTTTCAGAATGAGAAAGGGGGAAGGGGATTCGCGACTTTAATTGCAGTCGCGCTGGAGCGGTAGAAAATTACCGCTCGAGCGCCGAGCTCTCTGGAAAATATTTGCGAAATAAGTGTTCACGCTCGAGCGGTAGAAAAGTACCGCTCGAGCGCCGAGCTCTCTGGAAATTATTTGCGAAATAAGTGTTCACGCTCAAGCGGAAGAAAAGTACCGCCCGAGCACCGAGCTCTCTGGAAAATTATCCCCGCAAATTTTTTTTTTGTCAAATACTAAGAACAGAAATAAAAAATACGAATTAAATGCAAGATAAGGGAAAGAGAAGTAGTTCTCAATTTATAGTCGAGAGCTGGACTGTCGGTCAGTTTCAGTTCGGATTGTCTTGGAACCGGGTGATTCCAAGTTGCAGCTCAATTGTGCCACCCACATAGTGCTTCAGTCGCTGGGCGTTGAAAGTAAATGTCCCAGACTTTCTATCTTGCAATTCTACAGCCCCCGATGGGTATACTTTGGAAATCACGAATGGACCAGACCATCGCGACTTCAACCTTCCGGGAAATAGTCGCAACCGGGAGTTGTAGATCAGGACGTTTTCACCTTCCTTGAATTCCCTATCAATGATTCGCCTGTCGTGAGCCCTCTTTGTCTTTTCCTTGTACGATAGTGTGAGATCATATGCCAGATTCCGAAATTCCTTCAACTGGTCCAATTGAAGCATACGTCGTTCACCTGTCCGCTGGCATTTATCACAGGTAAGCACATAAGAATGAGCATCCTTAAAGAGGGTTGGCCAATAAAAGCCACATTCAAGTACCTTGGATGCCGTCTTGGTCGGTCCAAAATGACCACCTACCTCACGGTCATGGCAATGGTTAAGTATTTGACCAAATTCCTCCTCTGCAACACACCGCCTGATCATAGAATCTGTACAGATCTTAAACAAAAATGGTTCCTCCCAAAAATAATGTTTCGCTTCAGAAAAGAATTTCTTACGCTGATGAAACGATAGATTGGGTGGTGGTGTGCCTGTGACAAGAAAATTTGTAAAATTTGCTTACCAAGGACAGTGTCTGACCTCAAATAGCTGCTCATCAGGAAACCAATCATTTATAGCATGATCTACACAGTCATTACTAAACTGCTCCAACCTAAACAAGTGATCTGCTACAACATTCTCGACACCCTTCTTATCTTTTATTTCTAAATCAAATTCTTGCAACAATAAAATCCACCAAAGTAGGCGTGGCTTTGCATATTTCTTAGCAAGTAAATACTTAAGTGCAGAGTGGTCGGTGTAAACAAGGACTTTGGACAAAACAAGATATGAGTGAAATTTGTCAAGAGCGAATACTACTGCAAGTAATTCCTTTTTAGTTGTCACATACTTCAATTGAGCCTCATCAAGGGTCTTACTTGCGTAGTAAATTGTATAAAATACCTTGTTTTGACGCTGGCCAAGCACCGCTCCCACCGCAGTATCACTTGCATCGCACATGACCTCGAATGGTAGATACCAATTTGGTGCCACCAAGACAGGAGCCGTCACCAAGCGTTCTTTCAAATCTTCGTATGCCTGTAAAGAGTGAGAATTAAAATCAAAGGGCACATCTTTCATAAGTAAGGAAGATAGAGGTTTAGCAATTTTAGAAAAATCTTTGATAAAACGCCGATAAAAATCGGCGTGGCCTATAAAACTTCTAACTCCCTTTATGGATGCTGGAGGTGGTAGTTCTTGATAATTTCAACTTTTGCCTTATCCACCTCTATTCCATGCCCTGATATCTTGTGTCCCAATACTATGCCTTCTTGTACCATAAAATGGCACTTCTCCCAATTCAGTACCAAATTCGTCTCCTCGCATCTCATCAACACCATCTTCAAATTCTGCAAACAGTTATCCAAAGAAGGGACAAAAATCGAGAAGTCATCCATAAAAACTTCAAGGAAAGTTTCTATCATGTCATGAAATGTAGCGGTCATGCATCGTTGAAAAGTGGCAGGGGCATTAAACAAGCCAAAAGGCATTCGTCTAAAAGCAAAAGTGCCATAAGGACAAGTTAAAGTGGTTTTCTCTTGGTCCTCAGGTGCAATCATGATTTGGTTATACCCCGAATACCCATCTAGAAAACAGTAAAACTCAAGACCCGCTAACCACTCTAACATTTGATAATTGAAGGGCAGTGGAAAGTGATCTTTACGGGTAGCATCATTTAATTTCCCATAATCCATGCACACACGCCATCTCGTAACTGTCCTAGTGGGTATCCATTCATTTTTTTCATTGGTGATCACAGTAATCCCACCTTTTTTCGGCACACATTGAACATGACTTACCCATTCACTATCAGATATAGGATAGATGATACCTGCATCAAGGAGTTTGATAGTTTCTGTTTTACTACCTCTTGCATCTTTGGATTTAATCTTCTCTGAGGTTGCACAAGGGGTGAGTACTTCTCTTCCATCAAGATTTTGTGCATGCAAACTGATGGATTGATCCCTTTGATATCCACCACTTTCCATGCAAATGCACTTTTGTGTGCTTTTAAAACTTCCAGCAGTTTGTCCTCCATTACATCTGTCAAAGAAGAATAAATAATGACAGGTAAAGTGTTATTCTCACCTAGGTATACGTACTTTAGGTGTGGAGACAATGGTTTGAGCTCAAGCTTCGGTGGCTCCTCCAGGTTTGACTTCTGAGGGATCAAGTCTCTTCGATCTCTCAAGTCCTCTAATCTCATCTTTCTTGGCCTCTTCCATGGCTGGTTGGCAATGAGGTATGCCACTATTTCGGCTTTCTCTTCGTCCAAGTCATCTTCACTGAGTTTGGTAGTGAGAGTGGCTTCCAAAGGATCTCCAGTAGCACCCTGCGTATAGTTAGACACAAGAGCATCAAAAGCAACGATTCTATAACAACTATAAGAATGCAGTGTGTGCTTAAGTGCATTAAAAACATCAAACGTGATCTCTTCCTCACCCACTCTCAATCTCAACTTCCCTTCTTGAACATCAATCAGGGCCTTGCCAGTCGCAAGGAACGGTCTCCCCAAAATCAAGGGCATCTCCATATCCTCCTCCATGTCGAGTACCACGAAATCAGCAGGAAAAAATAAACTTATCCACTTTCACTAGCACATCCTCAATAACTCCCCGTGGATACTTGACAGATCTGTCTGCCAGCTGTAAAGACATCTTCGTTGGCTTAGGTTCCCCCAATCCAAGTTTCCTAAACACAGAAAAAGGCATCAGGTTAATACTTGCACCAAGATCACATAACGCTTTATGAAAAACAACATCACCAATCATGCAAGGAATAGAAAAACTCCCTGGATCCTTAAGTTTCGGTGGGATCTTGTTTTGCACCAAAGCAGAGCAATTTTCGTTTAGATTCACTGTCATGTGATCCTCCAATTTCCTCTTGTTTGCTAAGATGTCTTTTAAAAATTTAGTGTAACTCGGCATTTGCATCAAAGAATCGGCAAAAGGAATATTAATATGCAATTTTTTAAATATCTCAAGAAACTTACCGAATTGCGCATCCAGTTTGGCTTTTTTTAATGCTGCAGGAAAAGGAGGAGGTACAACAATTTTAGGTTGTGCAGTGGGCGTTGGCGTAGTGTTAGAAGACTTACCTTTAGATGTATCAGTATGCTCATCCAATGTTTGAGTTTTCTCTTTTTCTCTGGTCTCTAAAACTTTCCCTCTCTTCAACTCGATGGCCTTCACTTGCTCTTTTGGCTTTGTCTCTGTGTTACTTGGCAAGGTGCCCGGCTCTCTACTTGCTATCATCTTGGCCAACTGTCCAATTTGATTCTCGAGCCCTTTTATCGATGCATCTTGGTTTTGAAGTCTAGTTTCAGTGGATGAAATAAACTTAGACATCATTTGCTCCAGGTTGGACTTTTCTTCTTTAGGAGGATCAGATCTGTACATTGGTTGTTTTCCATATGGTTGTCCTCCATGTGGTCGATTCTGACTGTTTTGGCCACCCCATGAGAAGTTTGGATGTTGTCTCCATCCAGGATTGTATGTATTCAAATATGGGTCATTCCTTGGACGGGTGTGGAGTCCTACTTGATTGACCGGTGCTTTGTTTTTTTTCAAATAAAATGGATTGTCATCTTGACAGTCCTTCACAAAATGCTCTCCTCCACACTTTCACAGAATATCTCTTGAAGACGCATAGTTGTGCCACCCATGTTCAAGCCATCTAGTTTCCTGTTCAACACATCAAGTTGTGCAGTAATGGCAGAAAAATCAGTTACCTGATGAACTCCTGCACTTCTCCGCTGGTTGTTCCTTTCAGATTGAGGATTAGATGGAGGAAAGTATTTAATAAGGAATACTTTCGCCATGTCCTCCCATGTTGTGATCGAACCTACAGGCAAACAATTTAACCATGATTTAGCTTTATCACGTAAGGATAAAAGAAATAAACGTAACCTGACAGCATCATCAGAAACTCCATTAAATTTAAAAGTATCGCAAATTTTGAGAAAATCTGCGATGTGCGTGTTTGGGTCATCTACTGCAGTTCCTCCAAATTGGACTGTATTCTGAATCATCTGAATTATAGCTGGCTTGATTTCAAAGTGATTTGCTCGTACAATAGGCCTCACAATGCTGGGGCGTGCACCATCTTGAGATGGTTGGGCATACTCTAGCATCGGTATGCGGCGTGGCATCTCAATATGTCTCTCTTCATGGTGTTCCTCCTCATGCTCGTGCTCGTGCCTCTCCATCAGTTCCTTCAGTCTCTGCTGCTGTCTTTCCTGCGGAAAGTTCTTTCAATTTCAGGTTCAAACTGCTCAAGCTCCACGTCAAGTGACTTTGGCATGCACTGGAAAAGATATCTGAAATAAAAAATGGAGTGTTAGCTCAAGAAAAATAAAACAATGCTAAAGAAAATAACTAAAAATAAAATTGTGAATTTACAGTCCCCGGCAACGGCGCCAAAAACTTGATCGAGCAAAACTTGCACTGTGGAATCCTTAATAAAAATATAGTTTTGTATGCTCAAATATTAATCGCAAGTGCACGATGTCAAGTAATAGTATAATGTACGTGAGTACGAGTATCGTTCCAATGAAGACTGTATTTGACAATTGTTATTTCAGTTATTCAATCTTTAGCAACGAAAAGTGATTGATTGCTTGATAATGTTATAGCTAGAGTGGTTGATTAAAATTCAATGAGAAATGGATTTGTTGGGAATATCGGTTCACCTACCCCTCGTTAATTAATTAATTCATTCGCTAGTGATTTATCCTTCCGACAGGATTTCCTATTTCATTGGACACACTATCTCGAGATATGCCGAACTAATTCTACTCAGTGAAGTAATTAAATGTCTTTAATTATTTATCAAGAGTGAATTGCATGCCGATATATGAAATCCCCTAATTTTCGACCCTTAGGACTATGACTATCGGTGCGTATCCAATTTCATATATCTATGCAAATTATAGATCCACGGATTATACTACTCGTTCCTATCACAAGCTATTCTCTCGAACTCACTCGCAATATAAAAACGTTATTAAAGTTAGCTACGCTCTAACAACACGATAAAACAATAGTATAGTCAAGACTAACGCACTAATCGAAAAATAAATTAATCAAATCAAAGTTTGGGGTAGGATCCCCTTAAATCCCAACAAATATTTAACATTTAGCTAATCGAATTCATCTTTAAAATTTAACAAAACAATGGTTGAATGAAAGAAACTAGATTAGAAATACTAGCCGTGATAAAAATGCGAGGAACGATGCCCGGAATTCTTCGTCTCTTCAACTCCAAGCGCAAAAGTCCTCTCCAAAGCTTGTGGCGGCTCTCCTCTCGCATCTCAATCTCTCCCAATACGTCCAGAGATCCCTCCATATCATCCACCTCCCCAGAATAAGGTAAGGAATCGGCAAAGAACTTTTTCCAAAAATAGGTGGCGCTCGGGCGGCAGAAAATTACCGCTCGAGCGCCGAGTCTTCTGTAAACTTTCTTCTCGGAATTTGGCTGCGCGGATCACCTCTCGCGCCTGAGCGGTGAAATTCTACTGCTCGGGCGCCATCCTTTCTGTATGTTTTTCTCCTCGGCTTGCATCTTTTGCTATGATTTCATTTTCTCGGTCATTTTCCTGCAAATTCATCACGGCCTAGTGAGACATGGTCCAATGCAAAAGTTTACTCGAAAACGAACAAAATGTAAAAGAAATGTATGCATGCGCAATGCAAACACACACAAAACTAACGCAATAAAACACGTAAAAACCATACCTATCACATGAGAGTCATGTGCGTGTGTGATACGTCAATGTTTATTTACCTCGTCGAATTCTCCAATAGATTCACAACACCTATTTTCCTTATAACTCATGAAATTTTCAGCTCAGTTCAACCCACACTTCATTAAAATACACAATTACTCACACAGATCACAAAGGACTTTATTGGTGCTTAATTGGCTGATAAGATATTCAACACGGGTATACAAAAGATGACGTCACGCAATGAGATGCTTGTATGCAAATGATTTAATTCAAAACTCGTTAACCATGTTTATCAGGTATCCATAAGCTTGAGTTGAACAACTTTTCTCCACTAGTGTATTGGACAAATGTGACAAGGTTAATAGGTCTTGTAGGCTTGTAACGTTAGGCTACGGCTCATGGCTACAATAAAGGTACGGAGATCAAAATTTGAGAGAAATATTTGAACTTCCTCAATTTCACTCATTTTCATTCTCTTTTCATTCACCACTTACTCATTGTTTTCTTCTCATTCATATCCTTCATTTCTCAAATTTCCCTTTTTCACCACTTTTGATTCGTTCTTTTGATTGTTTTTCTGCTTTTTGTCTCCTTTTGAACTCTTTTTTGCACATTCAATTTTTTTTTTCTTTTCAAGGAGGATTCGAATCATTACAACACCCAATGAACTTATTTCTCTCAAAATTTAGGTAAGAAAATAAGTGTATAAGCTTCATTTAAGTAGTTGTTGAGGGATGTAGAATAGATACAGGTGGGGGCTAATTGTATGTCATTGACACACACAACTTGATTTTTAGTAGGCTCAAAATGGGACACTAGGGATATTTCATGTTGATTTGGTAGGCTCAAAGGCTCAAACGGTTCAAAAGATTGCCTAAATCATTCCTATGTCACATATTATCCGTATTTCGTCTCGAAAAGTGTTCAAGCAAGTTCTAGATTTCCGTCAATCCATTAGTCAACTTGTACAAACCAATCACATGCATTTTTTTTCAATAAAAAGGATATATAATATAGGTGCACAAAGAAAAATCAAGCATTTCCATCTACTTGAGGCTCAATTGGCTAACGAACGATAATAACAATGAAAACAGGCCCAAAGACATTGCAAAAGATTGCCTAGGTCATTTATGTGTTTGCAAAAGTGTCAATTAATGTCATGTGAGAAATACTAAAATTCAGATCTCAATTGTCTATTTAGCATCACAAGTATATAAATTGTCTCTAAGCATCGATAGTAAAAACAAACATGACAGTGCGAAAATTGACTCCCAAGTTATCATTAATACATATCTGCATTAGAACCACTATTTCATTTTCATCATCGGCCACACAATGACATATCCATGACTCTACCTAACGAATCTAACCGGCAAAAAATAAATAAACAATTTTTTTTAAATAATAATCTCCTACGAAATAACTAGTGACGAAATAATAACTCAAATAATCAAGATGCAAGCAAATTGACCTTTCCCGCAAACTTACAGTATGCATTGTCCTCAATGTATAAACAAGAAAGACCGGAACAAGCATACCTCCCACGACGAGCGTCAGTGCTCGCCGTCACCATCGTCGTCATCCTCATTGTTTTTTCTTAAATCAGGTCGCGCGCATATGCGCGCACTAACCCCGAGCATATGCGCCGAGTTTTCTGTCTCGAAAATTTCAGCTACTGCATATGTGCGCCCTGAGTGGCGCATTTGCGCCAAAATCTTTGCCTTCCGAGTGTATTTACTTGTCATCTCGCGCATATGCGCGCCCTCATGTGGCGCATATGCGCAACATCTTCTGTCTTTCGAGCTGGGCTTCGCGCATGTGCGTGCAATTAAGTCACGCATATGCGCAATTCCCTCTGTCAATTCGTCATTTTTTTTAACACCTGCAAAAATAAAACAATTCAAATTAATACTTGAATAGATAAAATTAAAAAAAATAACAACAAAGAAATTAAAATAAAATAATAAAAACAAAACGAATGCTAAAAAATAATTGTGGGTTGCCTCCCACATAGCGCTTGGTTTAACGTCGTCAGCCCGACTGTCACTAATCCTGATCATGGTGGGTCGTATGATTTCTTGGATGCATTTATTGCCACCATTTGACCTTTAACTTCCATGGTCAACCTTCCTCGTTTCACGTCAATGATTGCTACAACATTAGCCAATAGTGGTCGTCCTAAAATAACGTGCACGTTCTGGCTGTTCTCTATGTCCAGTATCACGAACTCTGCTAGAACCTTCAATTTATCGATCCGAATTTCAACATCTTCCACAATACCCAATGGTGTCCTGATTGATTTATCTGCCATCTATTAGCCTAGTCCTGTGGGTTTGATACTGCTCAGTCCAAGTTTCTCGTAAAGAGAACTTGGCATTATATTCACCCTTGCTCCTGAATCACAGATAGCTCTTTCTACTAGTTGACCCCCTATTTCACATGGTACAAAAAATTCCCCGGGGTCTTGCAGCTTTTGAGGAAGATTTCCTTGCCTCCCCTTATCATCTCCTCCAGTAAATGCCACCTCTTCCTGCTCTACAGACTAAAGTTTAGAGTGTAGGTTCTTGATATCTTCAAGACCTTTTTTCTTTTGAAATTCAGCTTGTAATTGTAAAAATCTACGGGGATAGGGAAGCAAAGAAATATCAACGCATTTATTTTTATCATACCTCTCATCTTTCTTACCTCAGACTCTTTTGGTTGGAGTTGGCTTTTCATTCTGGATAGATGTGGGTTTAACATCTTTCTCTTCTTTGCTTACCACACCAATCTCCTCATGCTGTATAAAAACGGCATTCACTTCTCTCATATTTGGGTCTGCAGTCTTTTGTACCGTGCCTGACGGTTGAGACGTGAGTTACTTCGTTATCTGCCCCCACTTGTGTTTTAAGGATTTTCAAGAAAGCACCAATATTCGCCATGTGTGTCTCAAGGTTGTCAAGTCTAGACTCAGTTCTAGACATCCTCTTACAAGATTCAACAACAAATGTCCCAACTAAATCCTCAAATGATGGCTTCCCTTCCCCATTTGATGTATTGAAACCCGGTGGAGGATTCAACACATTTTTATTATTTGCGTATGAAAAATTCTCATGATTTCTCAATCCAGGGTGATAAGTATTAGGGGGAGGGTTACCTCGATATCCTCCATAGCCTCCAAAGTTCTTGTTGTTGATGTATTGAACTTCTTCAGGAAATTGCGATTCGTCAACAACAACCGGTGCACTTTCACCCTCTACTGCGCTCACCTTGTTCATAGCTGCTAATTGGGTAGTTAGTGCAGAAACTTGGGCGGTGAGCGATGTAATCGGATCCACAGCATACACTCCAGTTGTCCTCTTTACTCCTGACCACTCAGACTGCCATTGGTAGCTATTAATAGTCATCTGCTCAAGCAAGTCGTAGGCTTGAGCAGGAGATTTGGCAAAGATTGTGCCACCTGCCGCTGCATCCACTGGTTTCCGTGTCTGACCATTCAACCTATTATAAAACAACTCAATCTGCACCCAGTCTTCAAAACCATGATTCGGGCATCTCCTCAACAACTCCTTGTATCTTTCCCATGCCTCATAAAGCTGCTCAAAGTCAATCTGCCTAAAAGTTCTGATCTCAATCTTCAATTGTGCAGACTTGGCGGGGGGAAAATATTTAGAAAGGAACGTCGTTGCCAACTCCTGCCATGTCGTAATGCTCCCTAGCGGCAATGATTGGAGCCATCATCTTTCTTGTTCCCTGAGAGAAAATGGAAACAAACGCAATTGTTGTCACTTTGATTGTTGCACTCCGAAGAGCAGGTTGTCCACAAGTAGTATAATTCGGTGAGTTCGATATCGTATCCACAGGGAAGCTAAGGTAATTACAAGTCCACTACAATGTCTTTTTGTTTTGTTTTTGTTTTTGTTTCTTTTTAATTTCAATTGTTTGAATCTTTAATGGGTAAATTTTAATTGTTCAAATTTTAATTTAAGTAGTTGAGATTAAAGGATCCACTCTTGGTATTTTAATAAAGTTAACATTAACGAACAATATTGAAATCCACTTAATAAAATGGTTCCAATATATTAAATAATCATATTTATATTATGTTATAAATTATTATCTTATAAGTATATAATATATACCAAAACTTATAAATGTGGTCAAGTATTTATTGTGCTATATATATTTGTAAACACTAAATCAAGGTTCCCACTTTAAATGGTTGGTAAAACCAAACAAACATTTAAATGGTACCAATAAATTAATACTATGATATATTCATATATAATAAATCAAGGAATCCAAGTTAAATGGTTGGTAAAACCAAACTAACATTTAAATGGTTCCAAGAATTTAATATTATAATATATTTATATATAATAAATCAAGGTATCCACTTTAAATGGTTGGTAATACCAAACTAACATTTAAATGGTTCCAAGAATTTAGTATAACATATAGCAACAATAAATCAAAACTCCCACTTATAAGTAGGGTATAAAAATGCTTAAGGAAAAAAATATAACATAAACAATAAATAAATATTAAATAATATAAAACATAGATTCTTATCTATTAATAACATTATTATCATGCCAAGAGTTTCACCGTATCATCTTAACTTTAGGAAGTTAGCTATTCATTATTCAAAGTGTAAAACTTTGAATATGAAATTAAAATGCTAATTGTATTTAAATGAAGAAATAAATGAAAAATATAGAGAGAAATATTATGAACTCAAAGGTTTGTTCATACAATGAGGGATATCTCAATACATTACAATGCACCCCTATTTATAACCAAATTTGGGGAGACAACCACAAATAAAATATTATTTTTTTACACATAAGTCTTCATTGTTGTTCCAAGATATTATATTATATTACACATCACTTTTGAAAATCTTCTTCTCCGAATTTGCTTCTTCACATAAAAAGAAACATGTAGATAATTTAGTTGTCTAGTTGTGATATTTTTTTCAAACCATTTGACCAAGTAATTTGAGAGATATGGTCAAAATACTAGAGCATGGTAAAACTGCCACTCCTTTGGTAACTTTATTTGTTGCTTAATTTGATCCCAATTGTGAAAGGATTTTTATCTCATGCTTGTCAACAATATTGTAGATATTATAATCAACTTTCTACAGGTCCAAGAATCATCTTAATCCCATTCGCAACGCCAAATTTATTCTTGTTTTATAAAAACTGTAAAAAATAGTAAAAACTTATAATTACACAACAACTTATATTTCATACAATTTATTATAAAACATATAATATTTAAACATTTAATAAAACAAAAACTATATAATTATATTATAAAACATTTAATTAATGTACAATTTTTATGTTTATCACACCTCCCAACCAGCTTATTGCTAGTCCCTAGCAATTTAAGCGTTAATAGCAATACAAAACATATTGATTAATTTAAATAGAAATGTAATCAAAACTATCTAAGTGTTTAAATTAAATTTGAAAACTGTCAAAGTTATATCAAGATCATCATAATTATAATTTATGAAATAATTTGAGATGATCAATTCAAAGCTTATTTCAGGTAGTTAAATGTACACGGCCTTCAGAAATTCTTAGTAAGAGTCTCAACTCCATATCCTCACAGGTTAATAAATGTTTCAATTTATGGCAACGGTTTCTCTCATGGAGTTGGAATACAGATAAATACTCAGAAAAATGGTTTACAGAATGCAGACAGACAAACGAGCCAAACTAATCAAAAGATAGAAAATCCATTGATTCAAAATCTAGTTGTTCTTATTATATATTTTTTCCTGATATATAATTTTTTTTAATAACATCATGGAATCAGACTAAGTTTATGCTTCTTGACCACATATTTATTTAATTTGTTCAATAAATTTCTTTCTTTCTTTCTTTTTTTTTTCTTATATTTTTTTTATTATGAGAGATATATGGGTCGTAGCATATAACTTAAAAATTACATAGATCTTCTATATCTTTCTTTTTGTATTTTTCTCCTTTTTTTTTTTCAAGAAATATCATTTTTTTTTTAAAATAAGAACTCAAGATCTAAACAATAGATAGTCTCTCTCATGATCAATAAAGGCTCGAAAGTTGTTTTCTCAGTCCTCTTCACTCACTCACAAAATATGTGTGAGTTTAAAATTTTAGGCACTCTTACAAGGTATACCTTGGGCCATATACTTTAATACCTGATTTTATCACAATGGTTAATCACTAAAAAAGATTTCATAAATCATATTTTTATATTGATCAGAATATTAAAATTGACTCTTTTTTTTTTCAAATAAAAATTTAAACATTCTTAAATAGATTAATGCATGTTCTAATTTAAATCTTTCAAACATGTAATGTATGACATTTTTGCAAAAATTACTAAGATA
>NC_133310.1:13226656-13228402 GCF_012295235.1 Primulina huaijiensis | reverse complement strand
ATTAACCCAATATTACCTCCCCCATATACCAAGTGAATTTTTCTCTCAGCCAATATCTTTCCAAGATTATTCGCTGCTTCTACAAACACTTCATTTTTTCCAAGACTCGACCCACAAAATACACAAATATTTTTCAATGATTGTGCAGAGGTTCCAGCCATGTTTTTTTTACTTTCTTCTTTTTTTTTTCTGCGAAAATAAAGAGGAAGATGAGAGATTTTATAGGAGTAATATGTTATCAGAAAAAAACTATGGGTCACAGTTGTAAACAGAATAAACAGTAAAAACAATAATGACACACATGCATGTAAACAGTAGTGTGATTGTGTCTCACAATTTTCCTCTGGTTTTACGTCCAGAAACGGCTTCAACGCCTTCTATGAGTCGAGGATATGCTTCCCATCAAATTTTCTTATAAATTGGCAAACATGGTCTTTTTTAGTCGGATTCCCAAGACTATGATGCTCATCTTTGAATTGTTAACATAAACGGAGAAGTTCATTATGCACATGTCCACTAGAATGCGTCTCAAGAGTCAATAAGATGTTATCTAAAGACTCCGTATTCAGCCCATTCTTAATGAAACCAATTTTATCTGCTCTGTTATTGGAAACACATCCCAAAGATCTGCTTCGTTTGTCACAAGTCCATCTTGCACACTTATGACAAACCCCTAAACTTTTGGCCCTTCATTTTTTCGCATAAGTGCTTTTTCCTAATCCAGGAAAATACCGAATGAGCAATGATTGTGGAACTTCTCCTCCTAATCGGACCTTAGCTTCTATTACAATACGGATATCTTCTCTAATTCCTTTTTCCATTAGCAATCTCAATCTTTCACACCTTCCTGCATAAATTTTTCTTAGAACATTTTCAGAAACAGAGGGAAAATATTTACAAAATTTTGAGAGAATTTCATCCATTTTGAAAAGAAAAGAATAGAAATGATTTTTTTTTATTTTTGTATCAGCAATTATGGGAAACTGATTAAACCGACTATGAGAGTCACGGAGTACCGTTATCCGTCATTTAACCGGGAAAATAAAAGGATTAAGGAAACCTGAAATAAAAACAAACAAAATTAAATGCAACATAAAAAAAATCAAGGATCGGAAAGGGAAATAAACTCTTCTTGAAAAATTTCATTTTCTAAAAATGGTTGAAGCCTTTGTCCATTTACTTTAAAAACATCACCATTTTTAAGATTTTCAATATCCACAGCTCCATAATTATACACATGCTTTACAATATATGGGCCTGTCCATCTTGATCGTAATTTTCCTGGGAATATGTGAAGTCGAGAATTATAAAGCAAAACTTTTTTACCAATCTCAAAAGATTTTCTAACAATTGTTTTATCATGAAATGATTTGATTTTTGCTTTATAAATCCTTGAATTCTCATACGCGTCATTTCTGAGTTCATCAAGTTCATTAAGTTGCAATTTACGCAATTTGTTGGCATCATCCATGCTTGAATTTAAAGTTTTGATCGCCCAATAAGCTTTATGTTCCAATTCCACAGGCAAATGACAATGTTTTCCATAAACCAACCTATAGGGAGACATATTCAATGATGTTTTAAAAGCTGTTCGATATGCCCAAAGTGCATCATTAAGTCGCAGAGACCAATCTTTTCTATTTGAGTTAACAGTTTTTTCCAAAATTTGCTTTATCTCCCTATTAGCTAATTCAACTTGTCCATTTGTTTGAGGATGATAAGGAGTAGTTACTTTGTGAGTAATAC
>NC_133310.1:13196099-13226391 GCF_012295235.1 Primulina huaijiensis | reverse complement strand
TTTTTTACCTCATTCAAAAATTTTCTTTTATCTTGAGAACTCCATTGCGGTGGCATTTTTCCTGTCACAAGAAAATTTACTATGTTAGCAAACCAAGGTGTAGTAGTAACTTAAAATAGATGTTCATCAGGAAAATTATCGTTAATTGGTGTCATTTCACAAGATGATCCTGTTACTAGTCTCGATAAATGATCGGCTACGACATTCTCGGTTCCTTTTTTATCTTTGATCACAATGTCAAATTCTTGGAGCAACAAAATCCATCGTATCAGTCGTGGCTTTGCATCCTGTTTGGTCAACAAATATCTAATAGCAGAATGATCAGTAAACACGATAGTTGTTGATCCAATCAAATAAGAACGAAATTTATCTAATGCAAATATTACCGCAAGTAGTTCTTTTTCAGTTGTGGAGTAATTCATTTGAGCATTGTTTAAAGTTCTACTTGCATAATATATCACATAAGGCTTACCGTTTCTTCTTTGACCTAATATTGCACCGACAGCATAATCACTCGCATCGCACATGATTTCAAATGGTAAAGACCAATCAGGAGGTTGCATGATAGGAGCTGATGTTAAATGTCGAATGATTTTATCAAAAGCATTTTGACATTCTTGAGTCCACTCAAATGTACTGTCTTTTGTTAAGAGGTTACAAATGGGTTTAGAGATTAAACTAAAGTCCTTTATAAACCTCATATAAAATCCAGCATGTCCAAAAAATGAGCGAATTTCTTTAATGGTTTTTGGAGGGGGTAAATTGGCAATGACATCAAATTTTGCTTTATCAACTCCAATTCCATGAGATGACACGACATGTCCCAACACAATTCCAGAAGTAATCATGTAATGACATTTTTCCCAATTTAAAATTAGACTTTTTTCCTCGCATCTTTTTAAAACTTTTTCCAAATTTTCAAGACAATTATCAAATGTATTCCCAAAGACAGTTAAATCATTCATGAAAATTTTCAAACAATTTTCAACCATGTAGTAAAAAATGCTTAGCATACATCTTTGAAATGTTGCTGGGGCATTGCATAATCCAAATGGCATCCTTCTAAATGCAAATGTTCCAAAAGGACATGTGAATGTAGTTTTATCTTAATCTTCGAGTGCAATGGGAATTTGATAATAACCTGAATATCCATCAAGAAAACACTAGTATGGATGACCTGCTACTCTTTCTAAAATTTGATCCAAAAATGGTAATGGAAAATGATCTTTTCTTGTGGAGTCATTTAATTTTCTATAATCAATACACATCCGCCAACTAGATGGGACTCGACTTGTTAACAATTCACCTTTTTCATTTTTTATTTCTGTGATGCCAGATTTTTTCGGAACTACTTGTGTTGGGCTTACCCACTTACTATCAGAAATAGGGTAGATAATCCCAACATCAAGTAGTTTAAGAACTTCAGTTTTCACAAGATCTTTCATGTGTGGATTTAATCTCCTTTGTGGTTGTTGAGATGTTTTTGCATTTTATTCTAAGTGAATTTTGTGAGTGAAAATTAGTGGATTAATGCCCTTGAGATCTTTTAGTGTCCAACCAATTGCATTTTTATGTCTTTTAAGCATATCAACTAATTTACCTTCTTCATCACTTGCTAGTTTGGAAGAAATTACCACCAGATATGTTTCATCTTCTCCAAGAAATGCATACTTCAATTCTTCTGGCAAGGGTTTTAACTCCAATATGGGTGGTTCGTCTTTGTTCTCATATTTTGCATCAAATTTTTTCTCTTATCCTGGTAACGAGTGTTACCTGATAAAATCATCAAGATTAATTTCAATATTTTCTTTAACAGTTTCAATTGAACAAATAATTAATTGATCACGAGTACTCCCTTCTTGAATGTTTTCTTCCACAACAGTTTCAATAAGATTTTCATCTTCACTTTCATCTCCTTTGTCATGTGGTTTCTTACAAAGATTAAACACATTAAGCTCCAAGGTCATGTTACCAAATGACAACTTCATTATTCCATTCCTGCAATTTATAAGAGCATTAGAAGTTGCTAAAAATGGACGACCTAAAATCACAGGAATTGCATTACAAGCTTCGATAGGTTGTGTATCTAAAACTATGAAATCGACGGGATATACAAAGTTATCAACTTGGACCAACACGTCTTCTACCATACCTATTGGCACTTTAACAGATCTATCAGCAAGTAAAAGTGTTACCGAGGTAGGTTTTAACTCGCCTAGATTGAGTTCTTGATAAACTGAATATGGAAGTAAATTCACACTAGCTCCAAGGTCAAGCAAGGCTTTTTTAATCTTTCGTTCTCCAATATTACAAGAAATAGTAGGACAACCAGGGTCTTTGTATTTCAAAACATTATTATTTTGAATGATTGCACTTACTTGTTCGGCTAAAAATGCTTTCTTTTTCACATTCAATTTTCTTTTCACAGTGCACAAGTCTTTCAAAAATTTGGCATATGATGGTACCTGTTTTATTGCATCTAATAAAGGAATATTAACTTTTACTTGTTTAAAAATATCATATATATCAGAATTCAAATTTGATTTTTTTGTATTTTTCAATGCATGAGGGAATGGTGGTGACACTGTCTGTTGAACCTCCTCTTCGCAAGTTATGGGTTCCACTTCCTTACCCTTTGGAGTTGATTTATCATCATCTTCACAAGGTTCAAGAATGGATTTTTCCACAACCTTACCACTTCGAAGGGTAATAACAGATTTTACCTGATCCATCGGTTGAGTTCCAGAAGTTCCAGTTTGTGAATGATGATCCTTGGGATTAGGCAGAGGTTGTGAAGGAAATTTACCTTTTTCATGAACATTAAGTGCAGATGCAAATTTAGCAAGAGTATCTTTCAAATCTGTCATGGTTTGAGCAGTTTGAGTATTGATAGACTCTTGCTTTGCAATGAAAGAATTCAATATATCTTCCAAATTCTTTTTAGGTGGAGGAACATAAGGTGTAAAATTTTGAAAATTTTGTTTATTTTGGAAATGTGGTTGTGAAAATTGTGCAGCATTATCATTTTTCCAACTAAAATTTGGATGATTTCGTGGATTGTAACTTTGAGAAAATGGTTCAAAATTTGGCCTTTTGAAATTCTTTAAAACATTAGCTTGTTCATGGAGACATTCTTTAAAAGAAGGCAAAGTGGGACAATCTTTTGTAGATTGATCACTTGTATCACAGATGTGACATGAAATTTCTTGAACAGATTTTAATTGATCATTCTTTTTCAATTCAAGTGCCTCAACTTTTCTTGCCAAAGAGGTAAATCTAGCTTGAAGATCATGTTCATCTTTGAGAGTGTACATACCTCCACCAGATGTAGGAGATTGAATCTTGTTTGATGGTTCGATTGTACCTATAGTGTCCCAATTTTGAGCATTTTCAGCTAATGAATCGAGATACTCAATTGCCTCATTTGGATCTTTATCTTCAAATGTTCCATTACACATAAATTCAACCATTTGCCTATCTTTAGGTGTTAAGCCTTCATAAAATTGAGAAACAACTCTCCAAATTTCAAAACCATGATGTGGACAAAGATTAAGCAATTCTTTATATCTATCCCAACACTGATAAAAAGTTTCTCCTTGTTTTTGAGTGAAAGTGATGATTTGCCTTTTGAAAGAATTTGTTCTATGAGATGGAAAAAACTTTTTCAAAAATTGTTGTTGCAATTCATCCCAAGTTCGAATGGATCCCGATCTAAGATTTTGTAGCCAAGTTTTAGCTTTATCTTTTAAAGAAAAAGGAAAAAGCTTAAGTCGAATGGTGTTCATGCTACAATTTAGATCATTATATGTGTTGCACACTTCTTCAAACTCTCGTAAATGCATGTATGGATTTTCAGAATCTAAGCCATGAAAGTTGGGTAAAAGTTGGATAATACCAGGCTTAAAATTGAAATGAGATGCATCAGGGGGAAAAACTAGACATGAAGGTGCACTAGTACGTGTAGGATTCATGTGATCTCTAAGTGTTCTTCGTCTATCATGATCATGTTGAGATTGAATTTCATCTTCATTTTCTTGGATGGGTTCTTCCGCCATGTTTTGTGAAAATAAAGGGTTATTTCGAATGAGTCGACCACTAAGTGTACGTGACCAAATAATGCTCATGCAAATGCAAATGCAAAAGAATAAAAACACACAAAAGCAATAAAAATTCAAATAAAGAAAAATAAACTATAAACAAAATTAAATAGACTTGAAATTAAATTATACTTCCCCGGCAACGGCGCCAAAAACTTGTTGTCACTTTGATTGTTGCACTCCCAAGAGCAGGTTGTCCACAAGTAGTATAATTCGGTGAGTCCGATATCGTATCCACAGGGAAGCTAAGGTAATTACAAGTCCACTACAATGTCTTTTTGTTTTGTTTTTGTTTTTGTTTCTTTTTAATTTTAATTGTTTGAATCTTTAATGGGTAAATTTTAATTGTTCAAATTTTAATTTAAGTAGTTGAGATTAAAGGATCCACTCTTGGTATTTTAATAAAGTTAACATTAACGAACAATATTGAAATCCACTTAATAAAATGGTTCCAATATATTAAATAATCATATTTATATTATGTTATAAATTATTATCTTATAAGTATATAATATATACCAAAACTTATAAATGTGGTCAAGTATTTATTGTGCTATATATATTTGTAAACACTAAATCAAGGTTCCCACTTTAAATGGTTGGTAAAACCAAACAAACATTTAAATGGTACCAATAAATTAATACTATGATATATTCATATATAATAAATCAAGGAATCCAAGTTAAATGGTTGGTAAAACCAAACTAACATTTAAATGGTTCCAAGAATTTAATATTATAATATATTTATATATAATAAATCAAGGCATCCACTTTAAATGGTTGGTAATACCAAACTAACATTTAAATGGTTCCAAGAATTTAGTGTAACATATAGCAACAATAAATCAAAACTCCCACTTATAAGTAGGGTATAAAAATGCTTAAAGAAATAAATATAACATAAACAATAAATAATGATTAAATAATATAAAACATAGATTCTTACCTTTTAATAACCTTATTATCATGCCAAGAGTTTCACCTTATCATCTCAACTTTAGGAAGTTAGCTATTCATTATTCAAAGTGTAAAACTTTGAATATGAAATTAACATGCTAATTGTATTTAAATGAAGAAATAAAGGAAAAATATAGAGAGAAATATTATGAACTCAAAGGTTTGTTCATAGAATGAGGGATATCTCAATACATTACAATGCACCCCTATTTATAGCCAAATTTGGGGAGACAACCATAAATAAAATATTATTTTTTTACACATAAGTCTTCATTGTTGTTCCAAGATATTATATTATATTACACATCACTTTTGAAAATCTTCTTCTCCGAATTTGCTTCTTCACATAAAAAAAAACATGGGGATAATTGAGTTATCTAGTTGTGGTATTTTTTTCAAAATCATTTGACCAAGTAATTTGAGAGATATGGTCAAAATACTAGAGCATGGTAAAACTGGCACTCCTTTGGTAACTTTATTTGTTGCTTAATTTGATCCCAATTGTGAGAGGATTTTTATCTCATGCTTTTCAACAATATTGTAGATATTATAATCAACTTTCTACAGGTCCAAGAATCATCTTAATCCCATTTGCAACGCCAAGTTTATTCTTGTTTTATCAAACCTGTAAAAAATAGTAAAAACTTGTAATTACACAACTACTTATATTTTATACAATTTATTATAAAAGATATAATATTTAAACATTTAATAAAACAAAAACTATATAATTATATTATAAAACATTTAATTAATGTACAAATTTTATGTTTATCAGCAATCTAATAAAATCATCAGGAACATTATTAATTTTTACCGTGTCCGTGATCTCCAGGAAAGTCCTCAAATGAACATGAGGATCAGAAGTAGCAGTCCTAGCAAACTGGTTTTGTTGGACCATATAGATCAGGGAAGGTTTTAGTTCGAAATTATTGGCGTTGATGGTCCCTCTTGCAATGCCAGAATAGTGAGTGTCAATCACTGGTCGGAAGCGATCTCTGATAGGTATGGCCTCCGGTAGGATATGTCTGTCGTTTTCCCTGTTCTCAGCCATTGCTAAGATTTCTACCTTTCTAGCTTTTCTTAGTCTTCTCGCAGTTCTTTCGACCTCCGGATCGAAAATAAGCAAGTCGGGATTTTGGTATCTTCGCATGCACTGCAAAACAGCAGAGATTATAAAGTAACAAAAGGAAAATAAAATAAACTCTAAATTAAAGTCAAGACTACTTAGTAACGATATCAATATACAATTAAATAGTTTACACCCCGGCAACGGCGCCAAAAACTTGTTGCATGTTTTCACTACCGCAAGTGTACGGTGTCAAGTTTTAGTAATGGTTTAAGTACAGATATCAATCCCACGAGGAGTAATTATTTAAAACTGTATATTAAGTACCATAATTGACATAGTTCAACTTTATTTAGAAAATCAAAAGGTTGGTTTATAATCAATTCAGATAAAATAGCGAATTATGTAAATCTTATGCACACAGTCGAGATTCAGTGAGTAAGCAATCTAGAGATATGATTTCGTCGAGTCTCCCCTATGCTATATAAAAATTGACTAACCTTTAATTAAATTGCATCATGTTTACTAACCAAGAACTCGCAATTTTCCTATTCCCTTTTTCAAGTGATAAATAGAACTGTATTACCTATTACTGATTTTAATATGTCTATTCAAAATCACGTAACACGTAATAAATGCAAACAAGGTTCTTTTCATGGACTCGCCAAATTTATACGTCTTTTGCACGCTATAAACATCTGACGATGTGATTTCCCATGTCCTAATTTCAATCCCCTCTCTCTAGTGTTAGATCTCAATTATTTGATCAATCGAATTATAGCCAGTAATTCAAAAGCATTAAAGGCAAGAAATCACAAATAAACATGATGAATTAATTCAATGAAAATTCAAAACGTCAATAACATAGGTTCGACACCGACTACGTCAATCTCTAGAAAATAAAATTAGTTCATACTCGAATTTAAATCAATACAAAACCTGTTTGTAATCATTAAAAACGTAAAAGTAAAGAACCGAATTAGAAACGTGTTGAGGAGAGATGAAAGTGCGTCTGCGTGTCCGGATTCAGCGTCTTTTATCTCCGTTCTTTGCGTTCCGTCCTCCGTGTGCTCTGACTTTTTTTCGCTCGCCTTTTCTCTTCTGTTTCGGCCGCGTCTCTAGCCGGCGCATAGGCACGGATCGTTCTGTTTTGTTAAGCAATCCTGCTCTTTTGCGCGCACATGCGCGCCCGTGCTCCGCGCATCTGCGTGGACTCTTCTGTTTTGTTGCCTTTGGTTTATGTCTTGCGCGCATCTGGCTCGTGCATATGCGTGCACCTCACTGCCTTCATGGTTCATCTGTTTCCTCCTAACGTCATTTTCTCCCTTTTTCACGCTCTTGTCGTAGCCTTACCTAGCTTCCTGCAATCACACCAAAAATAGCAAAAACGCATAATTTTGCCCAAGAAGACTAACAATCTATATGAATTATAAGGATAATTTAAGTGCACAAATTTCACTTATCAGAAATACTTTTCGGGAGTGTTATTGAGCTTGATGGGTTTATTTTAGTGCTTAATAGGCTCAAAACCTTTTTTAATCCTTTATAATGTTAATTAGGGGCCCATTTATGCTTAAACCTTTTATTTGAACACACCATTAGACAACCCTAACCCTAGCACACCAATTCGGCTGCCCTTCCCCTCCATCAGCAGCCTCATTTCGAAGAAAAACCAGCAGCCATTCTCGAGTTCCTCCATAGTTTTCAAGAAAGCTTCTTCCCCGCCTCTCCGGGCAAGTCTTACGCGCACATCTTCGGGTTTTTTAGCACAAAAACATTGAGGAACCCGTTTTATCATTCTTTTTCTCATCATTCTTGCTATGTATGCTGATATATATGTAATTTCATGAGGAACTCTTCGATTTACCTTGTGGTTTCATTTTTGCAAAGTTTTGACATGAATTATGCAATGTTTCCTACATTACTCATGTTATTGTGATTCATGTGCAAGGGGCTGCCGTGTGAGGGTCCTAGAGGGTTGTTCACATCGAGGAAGAAGGGGTCACAAGGCTGGAGACAAGACTTGCTTGTGTTTGTTGAAGGCCGAGGGGTTTGTAGTGAGGTGGCTAGGGTTTTCTTGACACATCCGAGCCTTGGGCGTGCATGGTGTGTCGACGTGCTTAGGGTTAGTCCAATGGGGGTCCTATGTGGTCGGTCATGGTCCTAGGGTTTCTAGCTAGGGTCCGGTCTTGGTGGTTTGGGGCGTGGGTCGAAGGATTAGCACTAAAGGTGCGAGTAGGGTGAAGGGGAGCACGTGCAGTAAAATTGCAGCAACTTTCTGGGGCTGGTCGAGGGTCTTAAGTGGTTTGTTCTAAGTGTTTTAGGGGTTGGTAGGGCACGGTTGGGTCATGGTTTAAGTTGGGGAATATTTTGTTGAGTTTCGGGTTGATTCGGGTTAAAATCGGGACCTCAGTCCAAGTTTTAAAACGAATCATATAAGTTTGAAACGAGCTCAAGTATACATCTAAGAAATGATTATTATTATTATTTTTGGTGTTTTAAGGAGTTTGGTTGGATTCGGGTCGAAATTCTGTGGTCCAAGGGTAAAATGGTAAATTAAGGTTTCCAGTGGAAAAATAGTCATTTTGCACCCGGGTCTAGTTTTTAGTCCTGGTAGCGCCCTAAACACGATTTTACATATTTTAAACGTTTATGTTATCATGAATATGACTTTTTTTGTAATTATGAAAAATACGTTGCATGCTTGATTTTAAGAAAAATTTACGTATATGCATGATTTTATTAAGTGATGAATATGATGACATGTTTTTTAAAGAAGGGAGTTGGTTGTGACTAATACGAATACGTTAATATGATGATATGTAAGGCCAAGGCACATTAGATGTGTAATACTGTCACTGATATCCCCGCTGCCGGGGACCGCGGTTATTCGTAGATGGATCTATCGCCTATTACGATGATACGAAATTCACAGCTAACGAACGGAATTCAAATAAAGAAAACGAACATGTATATGTTGACATGTTGAGATATGTTATGTAAACGTTTATGTTTTGACAGGTCATGATTATGCTTACATCTTTTTAAGATTATGAAACGTATTTTTATTACAGTATTTTTCACTGTTGCGTGCTATGTATATGTATTTGTTATAACGTTACAGGAGTATTGAATCTTTAGATTCAGTAGGTGTGAATGAGTAGGTGAGAATGTTGATCAGGAGATTGGAGGTGCCGAAGACTGAGTAGGCAAAGTTGGATGTGCGCACGCGAACCCGAGTACAGTATTTTCCGCATTTCATGTTTTGAGATAGGAGTGATTTTGGATATTTACATACTATGTCTTTTTACTATGATGTAGGTTATCAGAGTTTCACGTTTCATATTTGTTTTATTTTTAAAACGTAAGCTTGGGGATGACGATTTGTCGTGAATTTTAACTGCAGTATTTTTACATGTTAGTTGATTACTAGTATTTTGAAAATATGAATTTTCAGCAATATTGCATGCATGCATTTAAATTAAGTTTTGAAAATGAGATTGCAAAAAAAAAAAAAGAATTAGTAGACGTTTCATTATTAATACAAGTTAAGCACAAAATTTATCTCATCTTCAGTATTTAAAATTAATCCCCCTTTAAAATTATAATTAGCTCTCCTCTTATGTGATGTCTACTACTAAAATACTATTAGAATTTTATTTTTAAAAGCTCTTTTCGAAAATACACGAACACATGCATGCAATAATAGCAGTCAATCATGCATTTTAAAAAGTCATTCAACCACTGAATAAAAATAACTGCCGTTAAATAAATCTAAATATCATCCACTCCTAGTCTACTGTTTTGAAAGAAACTCAACACTTGTCAAAATCATCAGCATATGAAAAGATGCAAAACGTATTAAATATTGTTTCACCCTTGACTCATAAACATAAAGTATGGAAGAATGCAAGGTCTTCGGGTTATCGTGCGCACTCCCAGCTCTGCCTACTCAGTCTTCAGCGCCCCCTAGTCTCCACATCATCAAGCTCACCTGCATCAATCTCACCTAGTGAGTCTAAATACTCAACACACCTGAACCGTTATAACAAGTACATATACATATCATGCAACAGTGAACAATACTGTAATTAAAGTAAGCTTCATGATCTAAAACCAACGTGAACTTTAACATAACATGAAATAACATAAACGTATTCGAATCATTTCTCATCATGTAATCATATACGTGTTCATTTTCCTTTATTGAATTCACATAATTATTTGTGACTTTCGTATCAGCTCTAAGTCGATGGATCCATCTATGTATAACCACGGTACCCGGTGACGGGGACATCAGCGATAGTTTTACTCATCCACTGAGCCTTGGCCTTACATGTTCGTGTTCGTATTAGTCACAACGAACTCACCTCCTTCAAAAACATGTCATCGTATTCATCACTTATAAAATTCATGCATAGTAATACATTTTCTTAAAACCAAGAATGCAATGTATTTTCCGTATTTTCATAAAAATTCATATTCATATTAAACATATACATTTTTAAACATGAAATTTTGGTTATCAGGGCACCGCCAGGACTGCTAACTCGACCCGCTCAAACTTAACAAACTCCTTAAACATACTTCTAATTATTTCCTTAGATGTATCCCGAACCCCTGCATTAATCTCTATATTTCATTTCAGGGTTTAGACCGGAGTCTCGTTTAACCCGAATTGTCCCGATACTTGATCAAATTTTAACCATATTTCACCAACTCCTAACCAAACCACGTATGACTCAACTTAAACCATTTATAACCACATAAAAGTAGGTATAACTTACTGGAAACTACAAAACGAGCAATATCCACAAAAATCTCAACAATACACATACATTACTAGCACCTAGGCGCTGGAAATGTAGCACTATGGCATTGGTTAAGCGCCTAAGCGCGATGTACCAGCACCGCGACACGGCGCCACAAGGGCAGCATCGCGGTGCCAACCCTACGGGAAAAATCCCGAAATCGAATTTCGAAGCCAAAACCCTACCCAACCCGACCCTAGCTCCTCAATCTGCCCCTAGGCCATGACTAGCCGTGTTCGAGCTATCCTAGACCACGGCTCAGACCCACTAGGGTCTGCACCATTGCCTGGTTCGACCTTTACACAGCCACCTCTCCTCCTTAGCCCGATCTCCACTAAGTCGTCCCCAACAAAAACCATGATCCGATAGGCCCTTACGTAAATCAACCACAAAACCGATCTACACACCTAGCCACCTTCGATCTTGACGTGTACAATTCTAGGAGTCGAAATCTAGCAGCCCTTTACACACAAGAAAGGGAAAACATGAGTATCATGTCAATGTACATGCATATTTCGTGTCAAAGTCGTGTAAATCCAATGCAACATTATATATCTGATATTTTTCATGCATAAATGACGAATTAAATATATAATGATGTCAGAAACGAGGTATAGGACGTGCCTTTGCTTATTTACGCTCGAAAACCTTGATATAATCGCGTAGAACAGGTACCAGAGGGACGGGGAGGAGTTCTGTTAGCATCGGTTAGGAGGGTCTAAATGTTTAGAAGGGGGAGGAGGAGGAAGGGAGGTTGAATAAACACTTTGAGATACTGACTATTTTTTGATAATGGTGAATCAGTTTACTGACAAACTGATTCCAATGATATTGTTGTCGATATCAGTCAGTTAACTAGTATAAGTGCGGAAATAAACTAACTGATAGATTGAATACTTAACAAATAACTGAAATAATGAACACAAAGATTTTATGGATGTTAGGAGGCTTCAAATGCTCCTTCGTCACCTCTTCTATCACAAGCATAGGTTTTTCACTAAAAGACTTTTATTAATTACAGAAGCTGTAATAACCCATTTAAGTTTGGACTTAAACACTATCAAACTAAAACTCTTAGTTTTCTTTACAATTTATCAGTATACAACTGATTTTCTTTCTTAGCACAACTGATCTTAGAAGATCGAATACAACAATGTAAGGTGCTAGTGCTTTAGCACAGATGATAGCCTAAAAGCTATGAATGTTTTTGTGAAGTATGAGATTTTCTGTATGAATATCTTAACTGATTGTGTGTAACTGAATTTGAAAATTAATCAGAGTAATGATTCAAAAGTTCTTGTCTCAGCTGAACTCCTCGGCTATTTATAAGCTTCTCTTCCAATGGTAACATTGAATACATTAAATGACTCATATATGTTGATTTGTCTTCTCTGAATATGTCAACATTCTTCTGATAATAGTACACTATGGCAGTCTGATATGGGGCTCTTCTTCTGATAGTAGCATTTTGATCCATACGATTTGTCGGTTGGTAGCTGCGCTTAAACTGATGACGTGTCAAACTGATTATCAGTTGATATAGCCGATCAGTTGAACTGACTTTATGACATATCAGTTCCAATTGATACTTCAGTTATCTTTACAGATTCTGTTAGCTTAGATCAATTCGATTGGCTCCGATTATTTAACTCTTTAATTATCAATTCTAGCAACTTCAGTTTAGATAGTTTCAGTTCGAATTAATTCAGTTGAGCGGATCAATTCTGCAACCTTCGAAAACTTTATTTATCAAACTCCAAAATTTTGATTCTAACAGTTTCCCCTTTTTTGGTGTTTGAAAAAACAAAGAATTCAATAACTGATAAACCTCATTATAGATAAAATAATCTTCAAATGTACAAATTCGTACAATTACAATAAGACCTAACTGAACTGACTGCTCTTCACTTCTTAGCTCTTTTGTCAGCAGATCCTTGGTCAGTTGATTGAATAGGTATTTTCTTTGACTTATCTTATTTATCTTCTTCCCCTTTTTTGTCAACAACAGCAAGGTTAGAAAGAAGGCGGATTTCTGAGCTGACTTGAGATATGGCATTCAGCATCTGTTCCTGCATCAAGTCCATCCGCTTTGACATACTTGTGTGCACGAAGTCAATTCGGTTGATAAGCATGTCATGAGTCTGGAAAAGAGATGGAACTGTCACTCAGTCCTTCTTTAGTTGATCTACAAGGAGAAATAATGCAGTGATATCCTTGGTAACCTGCTTGAGGATTTTCATGGTATTCTCCCTGAGGGAATCAAATTTGAGCGTGTGCATCGGCTGAGTCGATTTGATTTCAGAGAGAGTTGATGTCAAATGGTGTATACTAGACTGAATACCTTTGATCATGATATCAGTATCAATGGGCACTTCAGGAGATAAGGCTTCAGATATTTCGGGTGCTTTGTCTTTGCCTTTCTCACTGAAAGTCACCATTGCTAGGGCTTTGGATTCATTCGCAACCTGTTGTTCCATTTCAATAATTAAATCTTCAACTGCTTCCTGCTGAATGTCTGGAAAAGAGGTATTGGGCTGAGGAGCACTTGATCTTGATGTCACATCAGTTGGATTTTGCATATCTATCTGTTCAGAATGCAACTGAGCAGCATCATATTGTTGTTGTTCAGTCATAAGAACTGAGTGAACCTCATCTTAAATTTCTTTTAACATAGCCTCCAAGGCTAGTTTTTCTGATGAGCTTTGGCCTACATCTTTCTCAGTTGGTTGAGCAGACTCGAAGTTCAGCTGAATGTCAGTGACCGCTGATCGGATTACTTCGTCAGTGTTGGCCAATGAAACTCAGCATCTGTGTATAGAGGTTGTCTAGCTGGTTGAGATGATAAAGGTACAAAAGAAATATATGGTTGAATCAGATTAGGAACAGATTCAGTTTCTTGCTCAGAAACTTGTTCAGCAAATGACTCCTTGACTGCTTCGGTTGGTTGGGCCTGCTCGGCGGATGTTGGACTTTGTGAATCAACCGGTATACAATTGTTGATCCATTTCCCAGACTTTGATCTTCATTTGTAAAGATATTAGATCCGAGTCCAGCTGTTGGAAGACGGCTCTGTCATCATAAGCAGTTGGACTGATTGGATTGTAGTTCAGTTTTAGCTGAGCTGTTATTTCAGTCAGCTTCTGCATGCGCTTCAGATCAAAGAAATAATTCTTCCTCTCCAGTGCTTGGACAATAGTGATAGACTTGACTGTTTTCAGGACCATTGTTTCCAGGGTAATGAATTCGTTTAAAACTGATTTCTTCTTTGGTCTCCTTGCAAACACCACATTTCGAAACTTGACCCATTTAATAAAATTTTCAAATTCGGACTCAGTAAACTCATTTATTTCACTCCAGATGAGGTCGATGTGAGTCTAAATTGGGTTAGTTGGCCTAGGCTCTTAAATCATCTTGCCCTTGCCTTTTGGATCAATTAGGGCAAGAGAGATACTCAGCCCTGTGGCAGTTGAATCTACCTTTTCTGTAATATCCAAGCTTGGTGAACGGTACAGTTTAAGATTTCGTATGTTTATGGATTATTTGGTTAAGATTAAGTTTGATTTAGATGTTAAGAGTTGTGATTATGGGTCATAGTATTGTTGGTTATTATTGTTTTGTGGTATTGTTGATATTAGTTGATGGGTAGTTGTGTTGTATCAGCGTTGCGATTCGATTTTGTTGCATAGAGTTGTTTTGGCCGAGAGCAGACCGCACCCGCGGTGATTTGTGCAGCGCACCAGCGGTCTTTATTGCAGAATTTGTGGAATTGCCGAAGAGACACCGCACCCGCGGTGGGATAGGAACCGCACCCGCGGTCGTCGATTTCAGAAATTTGGTTGGGGTGCCGAAGGCACACCGCACCCGCGGTAAAGTATGTAACGCACCCGCGGTGTATGAACAGTAAAGTCGTATTTTCGGGTTTTTAGTGTTTAAATAGATGAGTTGGTCTCATTTTTCTCATTCTTTTCCCTCACTTCTCGATTTTCAGCTCTTGGGAGATTAGGGTTTCTTCATTTCTTCATTTCTTTTCTTTGATTCAAGCTATTTGTTGGGTTTTTGAAGTGAGATCAAGGTTCTTGTTGGTTCAAGAAGCTAAGGTAAGCTTGTGGTATAGTTTATTCTTGGTTTTGGTGTTGGGAGAAATCATGGGTTTGTTGATGGTGTTGGTTTTATGAACTTAATGTTATGGGTTTGTGTTTATTGGGTTATTGATGGTTCTATTTATGGTTTATTGTTGTAGGTTGTGTACCAAGAGTATAGTAGCAAGTGTTGCAAGTGTTGTAAGTGGAATTTCATTTCTTGTGCTCACATGATAATATATGTATTGTATTTCTATGGTTTTAAAGTGTTATTCCCTTCCATTTGATTCATGCTATGTATTAATACACCTTGTTGTATATTAGAGACATTCTTATGTCTCAATTATGTTAAAGGGAATACAAAAGAAAATAGAGTTTTCAAAGTGTTTGTTTTAATGCCAAAGAGAGAATTCAAATGTTTTATTGGATTGATAGATACATAGTCAGAGATTGCATGCAATTAGTTGATCAACGACCATAGGCTTATATCCCTCAGAGTTATCGATTCATATCGATGGGATAGAGGCACAGAGACAGAGATACTATATAGATATCAATCCAACAGAGAAAAGAGAAATACCATCGTTATTGTTATTCATTCTATGATATTCATGTTTCAGAGTTGATGGTATTTAATGTTTTCAAAGCCACGTTTTACAGAGTATGGTATATGTACATTGCTATGTAAGAGTTCCACTTGCTGAGTTTCATACTCATTTCAGTTATTCATGTGATGCAGATAAGAGTGACGGGCCGGGACGTTGATTGGAGCCGGGGTCATATGCATAAGAGAGGGAAGGAAGAAGACTATTTTGCAAGTATTTTAACATGATCACAAAAATGATGTTTTGTATTTTGTTGCCTCATTTGATTGATCATGTATTAACTTTTGTTTATATATTGTAATGTATTTTAAATCCTTCCTCCCTTCAAAGAAAATTTTAATTTCTGCTGCTATTTTATTAAAACTGGCCAGAGGTGTTACATTTATTGGTATCAGAGCACCGTTCTTCGGACCAATGCATATGACTTCGTCTACTTTCAACAGTCCGGGTATGTCTTCTTCTACATCTATTCATTGTTATCTATTGATATGTATTATGTGAACACATTGTAGTAGTATGCCTCCTAAGAGAAAGGCTTCAGAGGGTGAGGATAGTTCTTCCTCTAGAGTTGTCGATGAGTTCGGCAAGTTACTAAAAGAGCAAGCCAAGGTCCATAGTGAGCAGATCCAGTAGTTGCTCCGTATGCAAGGTACAGGCCAAGGTAGAGGACAAGGAAGAGGCCCAGTGGTTCAAACAGTTGGAACTGAGGGGATCTTTACTGCTTTTAAGAGGATGGATCTGCCTGAGTTTGCAGGAAGCACTGATCCATTGGTGGCTGTAGAGTGGATCAAAGCACTCGAGGCGATATTTGATCATCTCAAGTATGAAGACAAAGACAGAGTTGGATGTGCAGTGTTCATGTTAGTCAAAGCTGCACGCATTTGGTGGAATGCTACCAAGGTGAGTATTAATGTTCCGGCAATGAAGTGGCAAGAGTTCACGGATCTTTTCTATGACAAGCACTTCCCAGATGCACTTCGAGCTAGGAAGGTGACTGAATTTCTAGAGCTTCATCAAGGAGGTATGAATGTTGATGAGTATATTCTGAAGTTCGAGGAAGGCTGTCTGTTTGCCCCATACATTGCATCCGATGACAAAGACAAGGGTGCTCATTTTATTAGAGGACTTCGAGCAGAAATCAGAAGGGACATCAATATGTCTAAGGCGGTGACATTTAAAGAGATTGTGGCTAAAGTATTGTTAGCCGAGCAAGATGAGAAGGATATCACTAGAGAGAGACAGGTGAGGCAGCAGGCTATTGCTCAGAGGGGTCAAGGTTCGAGCCAGAGAGGCAAGGGCAGTTTTAAGGGAAAGGCAAGTTAGAGCCGAGTTCTAAAGCACCTACTGTTTTATCTGATCCAGAGAAGCCATTGTGTCCCAAGTGCAGTAGGCCTCACATGGGTGAGTGCAGGTTTGGTACTAATACATGCTACAGATGTGGCACTGCAGGCCATATTGCCAAGGACTGCCCAAGAGGATCGAGCAAGGAGAAGGTGCAGGGTCGCATCTTTATTATGACGAAGGAAGGTATAAACCATGATTCTTCTGTGATCTCTAGCACTATTTTAATTTCAGGCAGAGTAGCTACGACATTGATTGATACAGGTGCTACTCATTCTTTTATGTCTGAACTATTTTTGAGATCTTTGGGTATAGTTCCTTCTATTCTTCCCCTCCAATTTAGTGTTGTATTGCCTTCGAGAGATGTGTTGTGCCCGACGTCTATTGTGTCTGCGTGTTCTGTTCAAATCGATGGGCGAGTGGTTTATGCCGACTTGATTGTTATTCCGATGGTTGCGTTTGATATTCTACTTGGCATGGATTGGCTATAAACTTACCGTGCAATGATTGATTGCATTGCTAAGACGGTGAAATTTGCAGATGATGGCAATATGGAAGGTTTGTTCGCCAGTGCAGGTACTTCGCTGATCCTTCCTTTTATTTCGTGTCTTGAGGCTAAGAAGTTGTTGGTTAGAGGTTGTGATGGGTTTTTGGCTTCGATTGTGGACATGGATAGAATTGTGAAGTTGAATCTTGATGATATTGATGTTGTGAGAGAGTTCCCTGATGTATTTGAGGATGATGTGCCGGGTTTACCGCCGGACAGAGATGTGGAGTTTGTGATTGATTTAGTCCCAGATACGGTTCCTATTTCTAAGGCTCCGTACAGAATGGCCCCTACAGAGATGAAGGAGATGAAGACGCAGTTGCAGGATCTATTAGATAAGGGTTTTATTCGGCCGAGTTCTTCGCCTTGGGGAGCTCCGGTTCTTTTCGTCAAGAAGAAAGATGGGTCGTTGCGACTATGCATTGATTACAGAGAGATCATCAAAGTGACTATCAAGAATAAGTATCTGTTGCCACGGATAGACGATCTTTTTGACCAATTGCAAGGGGCTACAGTGTTTTCGAAGATTGATCTGCGATCTGGCTATTATCAGTTGAAAGTGAGGGAGTCTGATATCCCTAAGACGGCATTTCGGACTAGGTATGGTCATTATGAATTTCTTGTGATGTCTTTTGGTCTTACCAATGCTCCTTAAGTCTTCATGGATCTTATGAACCGAGTGTTCAAGCCGTATTTGGATAGCTTTGTCATTGTTTTTATCGACGATATTTTGATCTATTCCAAGACCAGAGAGCTTCATGCAGAGCATCTTAGAGTTGTTCTTCAGTTGTTGAGGGAGAATAGGTTGTATGCTAAGTTGAAGAAATGTGAGATCTGGTTAGAGCAGATTGCTTTCTTAGGCCATGTTGTATCGAAGGATGGGTTAGCTGTTGATCCAGCGAAAATAGAGGCGATACAAAAGTGGCCTATCCCTACCACTGTATCAGAGGTACGCAGTTTTCTTGGTTTGGCGGGTTATTATCGTCGCTTCATTTCAGATTTTTCCAAGATTGCCCTGCCGTTGACCAATCAGACGAGAAAGACTGTGAAGTTTGAGTGGTCCAATGATTGCCAAAATGGATTTCAGGAGTTGAAAGATAAGTTGACGACAGCTCCAGTACTTGCGTTGCCCAGTGGTTCAGAGGACTTTGTTGTTTTTACCGATGCGTCGAAGAAGGGCCTCGGTGCAGTGTTGATTCAACGAGGTAAAGTTATAGCCTATGCTTCTCGCCAGTTGAAGGATTACGAGAAGAATTATCCTACGCATGATTTGGAGCTGGCAGCTGTGGTTTTCGCCCTGAAAATCTGGAGACATTATTTGTATGGCGAAAAGTGTTAAATTTTCACAGACCACAAGAGTTTAAAGTATTTGTTTTCCCAGAAAGAGCTCAATATGCGACAGAGGCGGTGGTTAGAGCTTGTCAAAGATTATGATGTGTCGATTAGTTATCACCCAGGGAAGGCGAATGTTGTAGCGGATGCATTGAGTCGTAAGTCAAGTTCTTCTTTGAGTTCTATGATTCAAAAGCCGTTGTTGTTGGACTTGGAACGAGAGGAGATAGCTTTGGTGGTTCCTGGAACCATTGCTCGTTTTTCAGCGTTGGTTATTCGGGCTACATTGACGGACATGATCCGTAGAGAGCAGGCTATTGATGTTCAGTTGTTAGAGTTGAGAGCTAGAGCAGAGGAGAGAGGTAATTCAAAGTTCGCGACGAATAGAGATGGTTTGGTGACGTTTAGAGGTCGTATTTGCATTCCTGCTGGTGACGATATTCGGCGAGACGTCTTGACAGAGGCACATACAGCGCCATACTCGATACATCCAGGCAGCACTAAGATGTATCAGGATCTTCGTAGACTCTATTGGTGGCCAGGTATGAAGAAAGATATTGCCATGTTTATTTCTCAGTGCCTAACTTGTCAGCAGGTGAAGATCGAGCACCAGAGACCTGCTGGGACATTGTTATCATTGTCGATTCCTCAATGGAAATGGGAGCACATTACGATGGATTTCGTGACTGGTTTTCTTAGAACGCAGAAAGGTTTTAACTCTATTTGGGTTATTGTTGATCGATTGACCAAGTCAGCGCATTTTCTTCCAGTCAAGACAACGTAATCTATGAACCAGTATGCCGAAGAGTATGTAGCAGAGATTGTTAGACTTCATGGTGTTCCTGTGTCGATTGTGTCTGATCGTGACCCTAGATTTACTTCAGAGTTTTGGAAGAGTTTACACAGAGCTATGGGTACACGGTTAGAATTTAGTACAGCATGTCACCCCCAGAGCGATGGTCAATCAGAGAGAGTTATTCAGATTTTAGAGGATATGCTCAGAGCTTGTACTATCGATTATCCTGGTAGCTGGGATCCCAAATTGCCTCTTGTTGAGTTCACGTATAATAATAGCTACCAAGCGACCATTGGCATGGCACTGTATGAAGCACTTTATGGTAGGAAGTGTAGATCTCGGTGGTCTTGGGATGATAAAGGTGAGAGAAAGATGCTGGGTCCAGAGTTAGTCCAACAGACTGCTGATGTTGTTGCTGTTATTCGAGAGAGAATGAAGACAGCGCAGTCGAGACAGAAGAGTTATGCCGATGTGCGTCGTAGGCCATTGCAGTTTGAGGTTGGCGATCACGTGTTCTTGAAGATAGCACCTCTTAAGGGTGTAATGCGGTTTGGCAAGAAGGGAAAGTTGAGTCCGAGATTTATTGGCCCATTTGAGATCTTGGATAGAATTGGTGATCGCGCTTACAGGTTAGCCCTACCGCCAGATCTTGACAGAGTTCATAATGTTTTTCACGTCTCTATGCTCAGGAAATATATTGCGAATCCTTCCCATGTTCTTCGCTACGAGCCATTGGATTTGACGCCGAATTTGACGTACCAAGAGATTCCGGTCCAGATTCTGAATCACAAAGTTAAAGTGTTGAGGAACAAAGAGATCGGCATTGTTAAAGTCCTTTGGAGGAATCATCTGGTTGAAGAAGCCACGTGGGAACCAGAGGATGAGATGAAAGAGAAGTATCCTGAGTTGTTTGTGCAGTGACGTCAATTTCGAGGACGAAATTTCCTCTAAGGAGGGGAGATTGTAATATCCAAGCCTGGTGAACGGTACAGTTTAAGATTTCGTATGTTTATGGATTATTTGGTTAAGATTAAGTTTGATTTAGATGTTAAGAGTTGTGATTATGGGTCATAGTATTGTTGGTTATTATTGTTTTGTGGTATTGTCGATATTAGTTGATGGGTAGTTGTGTTGTATCAGCGTTGCGATTCGATTTTGTTGCATAGAGTTGTTTTGGCCGAGAGCAGACCGCACCCGCAGTGATTTGTGCAGCGCACCCGCGGTCTTTATTGCAGAATTTGTGGAATTGCCGAAGAGACACCGCACCCGCGGTGGGATAGGTACCGCACCCACGGTCGTCGATTTCAGAAATTTGGTTGAGGTGCCGAAGGCACACCGCACCCGCGGTAAATTATGTAGCGCACCCGCGGTGTATGAACAGTAAAGTCATGTTTTCGGGTTTTTAGTGTTTAAATGGATGAGTTGGTCTCATTTTTCTCATTCTTTTCCCCTCACTTCTCGATTTTCAGCTCTTGGGAGACTAGGGTTTCTTCATTTCTTCATTTTTTTTCTTTGATTCAAGCTATTTGTTGGGTTTTTGAAGTGAGATCAAGGTTCTTGTTGGTTCAAGAAGCTAAGGTAAGCTTGTGGTATAGTTTATTCTTGGTTTTGGTGTTGGGAGAAATCATGGGTTTGTTGATGGTGTTGGTTTTATGAACTTAATGTTATGGGTTTGTGTTTATTGGGTTATTGATGGTTCTATTTATGGTTTATTGTTGTAGGTTGTGTACCAAGAGTATAGTAGCAAGTGTTGCAAGTGTTGTAAGTGGAATTTCATTTCTTGTGCTCACATGATAATATATGTATTGTGTTTCAATGGTTTTAAAGTGTTATTCCCTTCCATTTGATTCATACTATGTATTAATACACCTTGTTGTATATTAGAGACATTCTTATGTCTCAATTATGTTAAAGGGAATACAAAAGAAAATAGAGTCTTCAAAGTGTTTGTTTTAATGCCAAAGAGAGAATTCAAATGTTTTATTGGATTGATAGATACATAGTCAGAGATTGCATGCAATAAGTTGATCAACGACCATAGGCTTATATCCCTCAGAGTTATCGATGTATATCGATGGGATATAGGTACAGAGACAGAGTTACTATATAGATATCAATCCAACAGAGAAAAGAGAAATACCATCGTTATTGTTATTCATTCTATGATATTCATGTTTCAGAGTTGATGGTATTTAATGTTTTCAAAGCCATGTTTTACAGAGTATGGTATATGTACATTGCTATGTAAGAGTTCCACTTGCTAAGTTTCATAATCATTTCAGTTATTCATGTGATGCATATAAGAGTGACGGGCCGGGACGTTGATTGGAGCCGGGGTCATATGCATAAGAGAGGGAAGGAAGAAGACTATTTTGCAAGTATTTTAACATGATCACAAAAATGATGTTTTGTAGTTTGTTGCCTCATTTGATTGATCATGTATTAACTTTTGTTCATATATTGTAATGTATTTTAAATCCTTCCTCCTTTCAAAGAAAATTTTAATTTCCGCTGCTATTTTATTAAAACCGGCCAGAGGTGTTACATTTTCTCTAATCACCACACTTTTCGGTCGAGCAATTAGTAGAACAGTTGGTCAGGTGACAGTGGTAGTGAGACGTCATGCCCTTTTTATTGCTTTAAAAGTATTAGAAATTTATTTTTTTCCTCTATGATTTTCGGCCTTTACAAAAATATTTTTATAAAATATTTTTCTCTTTAAAATAAAACATCAACCAACTAGCATTTTTAGAAACCAATGAAATAGTCATAAAAATGAAATCGTCTACTGTTTTACAAACCCTAAAAAGCAATAATTTGAAAAGAATAGCTCATACTAAACCTCTCAAAAAGCATAAATAACTAGTCTTAAAATCTTTAATTATAAATCATGATTCATAAGTCATAGGTGCGGAAATAAGTAGAAGCGCTGGTCCTCGGGTTGTGTGCATCTTCAGTCCAGTAAGTTCATTCGTCAAGACCTCCCTCAAACTCATCTGCATCCATCACACCTAGTGAGTCTAAAGACTCAACACACCATAATCTTTATAACAAATAATACATATAAAACCACATGCAACAGTGAAAATACTTTTAGATAAAAATAACATTTCATGACATGCATAAATAAATCTTAATCTTTTTCATTTTTTCCTTATCATGACATAAAAACATTTTAACATGATCATAAACATTTTCCTTTTCTCTTTTTCCTTTTCCTTTTCCTTTTCCTTTTCCTTTGTTGAATTCAAATCGTTAATTGTGACTTTCTTAATCATGATCATAAGAGTCGATCGATCCATCTACATGTAACCACAGTACTGGGCGGCGGGGACATCAGCAACACTCTCACGGGTCATTTGAGCCTTGGCCTATCATGATTCGAATAGAAATACGATCGTCGGGGTTTCCTCTAGAGCCTTTTCCCATAAATGGGCTCCCTCTGGTGCCTTTTCCCCTCACAACATTCTCCTTCTTACCGTTACCCCAAATCTGTTACCACATAACCGTTACCACATATTCGAAATGACGAAAATACGATCGTTGGGCTCCCACTGGGACCATAACCCTCACGACATCTCCAACATTATCGAATTAGTCACAATTACTTCACTTCCTTCAACATTTATATTCTCATTACTTTATAAAAAAAATTATGCATAACATAACATTTTTGTTTTTGAAACCAAGCATGCAACATGTCTTTTAAATGTCTTTCTTAAAACATAAAAATCCCTTAGACATTTAAAAATCATAATTTAATCATGAACATTTAAAAATAATCATAATATCATAAAAATAGCATTTAGGGCACTGCCATGACGTTTACTAATTTCTAGGTGTAAAAAAACCGTTTTACCCTTAGACGTAAAATTTCTCGAATTTGACTTTTTCTTGAATTCATTGACTCTAACATGTCCCAATTAATTATTTAAGTCTAAATTAATTTTCCCATAATTTTATTTAGCTTAAATATTATACTTTTTATTTAACATTAATTAATTGTTTTGACGGTGTTTTAATCCCGAAAAATCCCAAACTTTAATATAAAATTCCTAAATTCAAAATTTAGTATTTTTATATTATTTTAGCCCTTATGAACCATGACTCGACCCCCGTGATCCGTTTTTCAATTTTTTCTTAGTTAAAGACCCTATTTTGACACCTAAACTTCGACCCCGAGCCAACTTTCGATTTTCACAAGTTACCCCTGAACCATGTTGGTCCAAAACTTGACCAACATCTTAAATTAACCTACTGGACCCTGAAACCACTAAGAACCCTTCCCACAGTAAAAAACGTGACCCCTCAAAACAACCCATGCACTGGCCGAAAATCCTTATGGCACTAGGACTTTTGATTTGCTTCTAGGACTCTACCCACAAACCCAACCGTTGAACCCACCTGTTGTGCACCCTCTAAGGACCCTAAGGACTCACTTGAACCCAGCCCTCGAACCTAGGCTGCGCCCCATAAACCCTGCACGACGGCTGAACCCTGCGAGCCTCCCATGAAATTCTCGGGTAGAGTCCTAGCATGGCTAGGACTCTATCCCCAGCCTCTACTCGAGTCCTAGCTTGGCTAGGACTCTTTCCTAGACTCCCTCATGACCGTAGCTAGCCTCTAGACAGAAGCCATCCCTTGCCCAACCGTGGGATACCAAACCCGTAACCCCTTAACCCATGACAGCAAATATCGTTCCAACTTATTTTGATTGTGATTTCCGTGAGTATGGTGTGTCTCTAGGACTCTAGATCGTGCAATAGCTTTACTTGATCGATACCTTACATCATGGCAGCCCCTTAACGTGAATAGCACAAGATTTTAGATCAAAATTCATGGATTAGATACATGCATGTGCAATAATCCAAAAATACTAAAAATAAAATCATGTTCTTCATGCATCCAATAATTAAAACAAAATTATGATATGATGGATGAGAAAAAGAGATGTTGAAACAACCCCCTTCTCATGCTTTTAAATTTAAAAGAAAAACATGCGCGGAAGCATTTGAAATAAAAAGGGAAAGAACAAAATAATATGTAAACAAAACATTTTACCAAAAGAAATCCACAAACTGACATAAGCTTTACCCTATAATTCATTTTACAAAATATGACAATATTTAAACTTCTCATGTTCACCCTAAATAAAATAAAAGTGACATGATCAAAAGTCTTTCCCATTGGCTTTTATATGACTTCTTCCCCTTGGACGATCCGCTTCAATCCTTTTTGTCACCTGCATCACATGACATTAACTGGAATGAGATAAAACTCAGTAAGCAGAAAGCTATACATAACAAGTACATATACATGAGATTGGTTTGAAATATGGATATAGCAATGGCAATAGACAATGAAGCAGTGGCAATGGACAATAAATCAATAGCAATGAACAATGAATAATACCATCTTCAATGAAAGATAGGTAACAAAGCAATATGGATGGTATTTAATGGCATGAATTAAAAAGAAAGGAAATGATAGTTCTGTGACCTGTGACCTGTGACCTGTGGATAGTATCTCTTTGATATATAAATATATCAAAACTGTGAGAGATACTCATAATCTGGTGATTGGCCAATGACATTCTTGTAATAACTATCATTCCTTGGCTTTGATCATAGGAAATTTTATTGAGGCAATTATACAAGCACTTGGTAGGCACAATGGTGTATTAGCTCCTTGATCAATGAATTCAATGGAAATGCTTGAACAATGAACGTATAACAATATACATATCAATTATATACCAATGGAAGGAGCTAATTAACAATAACATGGCTTGATACATATAAAAATCATGTGAGCATTTGAAAAGAAAGCTTCTACTTACAACCAATCCAACAATATGGTGGCTATGATAAACTTGAATTATTCCTACAAACATCAACAAAAGAATAACCAACAATCATCAACATTACCCTAAGAAATTCATCCATTTAACTTAACCCTTCAACCATCCAAACCCTTCTAAACTCCAAAATAATAGAACCCTTACCTTGCAACATGGAGGAATAGGTAGAAACCACTAAGAATACAACTAAAATCCTTGCACTTGGAGTAGAGATTGATGGAGAGAAAACTAGAGAGAAAATGGCATGAATCGATTATAAGGAAAAGAGAGAAGGTTAGAATGAAGTAGAAGCCTCTAGAATCATGTTATAAGCCTTCAATCCCTTAAAAACGTGTTTTAAAAAAACAATCTTGCATGCTTAGCGCTGCGGCGCCTTCTCTACGTCGCTGGGAGCGCCGCGGCGCTGCCTGGCAGCGCCTAGGGGCCAACGCCAAGGCCCTGGCCTCTTTAATCACTTGATTTCTCCAAAAGACTTTGACAAGGCCAATTTCTTTGTTTCTCAACACTTTAACTCTACGATCCAAAATTTGCACCGGCATTTCCTCGTAGCTAAGGTTAGGCAAAAGATCCAATGATTCGTACCGAAGAACATGAGAGGGATTAGAAAGGTACTTACATAACATTGAAACACGAAATACGTTGTGAACTCGAGCCAAGTACGGCGGCAATGCAAGACGATAGGCTCGGTATCCAATCTCATCAAGAATTTCAAAAGGTCCAATGAATCGAGGACTTAGTTTACCTTTCTTACCAAATCGCATAACTCCCTTGAGAGGAGCTATTTTAATAAACACATGATCACCAACCTCGAAAGTCAAAGGCCGTCATCGAACATCGGCATAACTCTTCTGTCTGGACTGAACGGTCTTCATTCGCTCTTGGATCAATGCCACAACATTTGCTGTTTGTTGAACCAACTCCGGGCCCAACATCTTTCTTTCACCTACCTCTTCCCAATAAAGAGGAGATCGGCACTTCCTTCCATATAAAGCTTCATAAGGTGCCATGCCGATAGAAGAATGGAAACTGCTATTATACGTGAACTCTACCAAAGGCAGCTTAGAATCCCAACTTCCCGGGAAATCAATCGTACAAGCCCTTAGCATATCCTCCAAAATTTGGATTACCCTTTCTGATTGACCATCGCTTTGAGGATGGTATGCGGTACTGAAAGTCAATTTTGTTCCCAAGGCTCGATGCAAACTTTTCCAAAACTCTGATGTAAACCTTGGATCACAATCAAAAACTATTGACACTGGTATTCCATGAAGTCTCACAATCTCCTGAATATACGCCTCAGCATATTGGTTCATAGAATAATTCGTCTTGACAGGAAGAAAATGCGATGATTTGGTTAAACGATCCACGATCACCAAAATCGAATTGAAGCCTTTCTGAGTCCTTGGCAGCCCAACAACGAAATCCATGGTTATGTGCTCCCATTTCCATTGTGGTATTGGCAAAGATTTCAACAACCCCGCCGGTCTTTGGTGCTCAATCTTAACCTGCTGACAAGTTAGACATTCAGAAACAAATAACATTATATCTTTCTTCATACCTGGCCACTAATAGAGACGTCGAAGATCTTGGTACATCTTGGTACTACCAGGATGTATAGAATAGGGCGCTGTATGAGCTTCAGTGAGTACGTCTCGTCGAATGCCATCACCCATAGGAACACATATCCTATCTCGAAAGATCAATAAACCATCACGGTTCAACCCGAACTCAGAAACTCCTGTCAAATCACTCTTCCTTTTCAATTCTAATAACTGAGCATCCCGCTGCTGTTCCTTCAAAATTCGATCAAATAAAGTAGAGTGAAGAACTAGAGCAGACAATCTAGCAACTGTACCTGAAGATACCAAATTGATCTCATTTCTTTGCAATTCAAGCAACAAAGGTTTAGAAATCATGGAACTCAATAATGAACCTGATTTGCGGCTCAAAGCATCTGCAACCACATTAGCTTTACCTTGATGATAGCTAATGGTGCAATCATAATCTTTTACCAGTTCCAACCATCTCCGCTGCCGCATATTCAATTCCTTCTGCGAAAACAAATAACTCAAACTTTTGTGATCCGTAAATATTTCACATTTCTCACCATAAAGATAGTGCCGCCAAATCTTCAAAGCAAAAAACACAGCAGCTAACTCCAAATCGTGAGTGGATAATTCTTCTCGTAGTCCTTCAACTGGCGAGAAGCATATGCTATTACTTTCCCCCCCTACATCAATACAGCACCTAACGCCTGCTTAGAAGCATCTGTATATACAACAAAATCTTCAGTACCACAAGGAAGTACTAAAACAGGGGCAGAGGTTAACTTATCTTTCAATGTTTGAAACGCTTGTTGGCACTCAATGGTCCATTCGAACTTGGTAGCTTTCCGTGTCAAACTTGTCAATGGCAAAGCTATCTTTGAAAAGTCAGCTATGAACCGTCGGTAATAGCCTGCCAAACCAAGAAAACTCCGTACTTCTGAAACTGTCTTTGGAATAGACCATTGCTTGATCGATTCAATCTTTGAAGGATCCACCGAAATTCTTTCTTTTGAAACAATATGGCCCAAAAATGCCACATGCTCCAACCAGAACTCACATTTCTTTAACTTGGCGTACAATTGCTTTTCCCTCAACTGCTGCAACACAATACTCAAATGCTCACGATGAAGTTCTCGTGTCTTTGAGTAGATCAAGATTTCATCAATAAAAACAATGACAAAAGTATCCAAATACGGCTTAAAGACACGATTCATCAAATCCATAAAAACTGAAGGAGCATTGGTTAATCCAAACGACATCACCAGAAATTCATAATGACCATACCTCGTTCTAAATGCAGTCTTTGGTATGTCCTCCTTTTTCACCTTTAATTGATGGTAACCGGACCGAAGGTCGATCTTTGAGAATATTGCAGCTCATTGCAATTGATCAAAGAGATCATCAATACGTGGCAAAGGATATTTGTTCTTCACTGTTACCTTATTGAGTTCTCGGTAGTCAATACATAATCGCAGTGATCCATCCTTCTTCTTTACAAACAACACTGGAGCTCCCCATGGTGAGGAACTAGGTCGGATAAAACCTTTATCTAATAGCTCCTGCAATTGAGTCTTCAATTCTTTCATTTCAGTAGGAGCCATTCTGTATGGAGCCTTGGAAATTGGAGCTGTACCTGGAATTAAATCAATAACAAACTCCACCTCTCGATCAGGTGGTAATCCAGGCACATCATCAGCAAATACGTCAGGATAATCTTGAACCACATCAATATCCTGTAATTGCAAATTACTTTCCTTTCTCACATCAACCACTGAAGCTAGAAAACCCATACAACCTTTGTGCAACAACTTATTAGCTTGAAGGCAAGAAATAATAGGAATACCAATCGAAAAGCCTAGACCAACAAACACATCACTATCATGGTCATCGACAAAAAACTTCACCGTCTTGCCCACACAATCAATTACCGCACGATAAGCACATATCCAATCCATCCCCAAAATAACATCAAATGTTACCATCGGAATAACAATAAAATCAGCAAACAGTAATCTATTACCCACTTGTACAGAACATGCCTTGATAATATTAGTGGGACAAATTTCATCCCCCGAGGGCAACACAATATTGAAGTGGAATGGCATAACAGTAGATTCAACAGATATTGAATGCATAAATACTTAAGACATAAAAGAATGGGTTGCACCAGTGTCAATCAATGTAATTGCTTCTTTGCCGCAGATTAAAATATTACCTGATATCACAGAAGAATCAGGATTAACACTTTCCTTCGTCATAGCAAAAATTCTTCCTTGGGCTTTTCCTTTGCCTGATAAGAGAGGACATTTCAGTGCCGTGTGCCCCATCTCCTGGCATCTAAAACATCGTCCACTACCAACCAAACACTCACCCTTGTGTGGCTTTCCACACTTGGGACACAACGGTCGCTCCGTATCTGATGAAGGCAAAGAAGGCTTATTACGTTGCTCCAACTTGCCTTTCCCTTTGAACCGCCTCGACCAGAAGGACTTGCACCTTGACTCCTAGCCTGAAAGGTTTGTCTTCTCAATTGTCTTTCCTTTTCAATCTCTTGCTCATCAAGTTCAGCTAGCAGTGCCTTCTCAACAATATCTTGATAAGCAACCACTTTAGCCATGTGAACATCTAGCCGAATCTCAGGTCTCAAGCCGCGAAGAAAGTGCTCTCCTATATCTTTATCGTTCTCGGCAATAAAAGGCACAAAGACACAACCTTCTTCAAATTTGAGAGTATGCTCATTGACAGTCATGGCAGCTTGTCGCAACTCGAGAAATTCTTTCACCTTCTTCGCTTTAACCTCTTGAGAAAAATATTTGGTGTAGAAAAGCTCTTTGAATGCATCCCACTTTAATTCACGAACATTCAATGTAACCTTGGTGGCTTCCCACCAAATACGTGCTGCTTTGACCAACATAAAAACTACACAACTAACCTTGTCTTGATCATTGAACTTCAGATAATCGAAGATGGCCTCCAAAGACTTGATCCATTCTAGAGCAATTAGTGGATCAGGACCACCAATAAACTCCGGAGGGTTCATACGTCGGAAACGATCATATGCACCATCTTCAGAACTTTCCGTTCTGCCTTGACCTCTTCCTTGGCCACGCCCTTGAGTCGTAGTTTGCATGCTCAATAATTGTTGAATTTGTTCGCCATGGACTTTAGCTTGTTCTTTCAATAACTTACTAAATTCATCTATTACCTTTGCAGTCTTATCAGTGGGAGGGGTCCTATCATCCCCTTCG
>NC_133310.1:13173940-13195999 GCF_012295235.1 Primulina huaijiensis | reverse complement strand
GCATGTGGTTTGCGTGGACTCTTAAAATTTTCGGGGCATTACATTTTTCTAAATTTTTTTAATTTTATTTAGCTATTTAATTATCTAATTAGGTTTAGGTATTAATTGAACCCGATTATTTATCTGATGCTCAACTGAGGCTACCCAGTTATGTTTGACTTTGGTTGGGATCTGAATAACCAGACCTATACACCAACTCATAATTGCTACAAGCATGAAAGAGCAATTACAATTGCAATAATTGCAATGGGTGTTTATATTAGATTCGGTTGGGATCTGAATAACCAGACCTATACACCAAAAAAAAAAAGAAATTTCAAAAATTAATCAGCAAAAAATCAAACGCTTACCACCGCAATCCCCAACCAAAGAATCTTTTGATTTCCTAAAACCTGAGCCGCAGTTTCCCAAACCTTTTCAGCCTGAGCCGCAACACGCCTAATCGCGAGAGCAGATCTAAAATTCTAGATCTCTCTTGTCGATGCTTTCCAGTGGGTAAATTGGCAATTTACGTTATATTTTTAGGAAGTGGATTGTTAATAAGCCCAAAACAAAGGGATGCTTTTTCCACCAAATTGGGTTTGTTTCATACGGGCTTCATGATTAATTGGGACATAAAAAATAAGACAAACATATGTCTGATAATCTATCCTATACTTATCACCCACACCAAACATAACCTTGAGGTTTTAAACACCCATGGCATGGCTTGGTCTTAACAAATTAAATTAGGATAACAATCTTGCAAGGCATGGCTTGGTCTTAAAATTAATTATTAAAATGTTAGGTTTTAATTTCTTGAATATATTAGGCCTAGATTAATTTTATCCCAATTGGTTACACATTTTAAATTAAACTTTAATAAAATATTGGACATAAAAGAACTTATTTAATAACTTAAATCCAATTAATTTAATAAATCTTAGAAACATTCTTTATCATTAAAATAAATTATTTGTCAGGGCCCGTGCTTTTAATTTATATTTAATTACCAAACAACAAGGATTAAATGGTGTAAACTGCGAAAACGAGTTTAAAACGTTCATTTGGACCTACAGAAATTTCGGCATGACCTCCCCGTAAGTAGGACATCCCAAAAATTTCAAAACACAACAATAACATTATACGCTCGAAAATAACATCAAGTTCACAAACAACCAAATACATATCCTACAGCCGCACCGGCCAGGACTAGACACGACATACAACAATTAAAATCTCAAACAACATAAAAACATCACACCATACAGCTACACAGGGCATCTCCTTGGCAAATGTATCAAACCAGCATAATATATATAAATATCTGGGAACTCTGACACAAACCGACTGACTACTGGGTACCACTCGCTGACGCTCCACCAGACGCGTCAAATCCCCTGGAATGACCTGCTATGGCATCAAAAACAATCACAACATAAAAAGAAAACAGGGGTCGGACTCCAGTACGATAAACCAGTAAAATCACGACGTATATAAAAGACATGTAATAATACCAAGTAAATGCAATGATATGCGATGTGTAACGCCCCGAAAATTTAAAAGCCCACGAAAACCACATGCATGCAATTATTAAATGCTCTTGTATTTTAATTACTTGTTTTAATTGCTTAAATTAATTATGATGTGCATGTTTACATGTTTAAAATATATTTTTCTACATGATTTTATTAAAATATATTTTTAAAGGTTATTCGAGTTGCGATCGAGGAACGGAGACCGAGAGCTGGAAAATAGAAAATGATTTTTTATTAAATAGTTGTTTTTAATTATTTAAAAATACGGGTGATGCTTTTTATTATTTTTGAAGATATGGGGTTTTGATGTGATTTTATACGCCGGGACGTAAATTTTATCGGTGTTGGATTTTCAAATAAAATACGAGATTTCGGGCAACCCGGCTAATAAATTCACAAATCTATTTAAACAAAAAACTTTGTAATTATTTTTATTAAATCCTAAGTAGGACTATTGGGCTTAATTTTGAAGCTTAAAAGGCCTAAAGCCTATTTAGTTGTTTAATTAGTATTTACAGTATTTATTAAACAAAAAAACCCTACACAATTCAAGTAAACTCTCGGCCACTCAATTTGTAAAAAAAGAAAACTCTTCCCCCACCCCCAATACACGACGCCCACACACTCAAATATTGTAGGAAAATTTGTGATAGCTTCAAAGGAAACCGCCTAGCCTTCGACTCCTCGTTCCGTTCTTCGACGTCAACGATATTTCGTGCGTATATAAAGCAAAGGCACGCCATATTCTTTCTTTCAAACATCTATCACACCATAGTATTTTATTTAATTGAATTTGCATGAAAAACAAGTGCATCATGAAACAATTTTCATTTTTGTGGCATATGTCAATTTTAAAGCTTGTATTTTCATCCAAAATCATGTTTAATATGATATAAAGGGGCTGCCATGATTAGGATAGGGTTGAGGGTTGATTTTACATGTTTTAGAGAGCCCCAATTTACCCCAATATGCTGCAAACGTGAATAAGAACAAGCTGGATGCTATCGGGTAACATGGGGTTTGAGGGGCACGGGTTATGGACTTGGATGCTTGGCTTGGCTTTGGTTGGGACCATGGCTGGGCTAGGGACGTGCTTGGGTCAGGGGAGGAGTCCTAGCCACGCTAGGACTCGAAAGTCAGGGGCTGGGAGGAGTCCTTGTCAACAAGGACGCCACCCGAGAGCTTCAAAGGGGGCAGCGCAGGTGTGCTGGTGTGCAGGGAAGAAGGGCCTTGGCCTGGGGATTCTGGGCTGGGCTAGGTAAACTCTTTAGGGTCCTAGGAGGGTGCTTAAGGGCCTGGGAAGGGGCTGTGGCGGCTTGGCTAGCTGCTGGTTTAAGAAGACGTGAGGGATGCATGGCAGCAAGTGCTGCGCGTGAAGTTGCTGCTACTAGTTCAGTGGTTTGCTGCTCACGTCCAGGGGCTTGGGTTGGTCTGGGTATGGTCTGGGCATGGTCCAGGGAAGGTTAAGGTCATGAGGGGTCAAGTGGTTAGGGGCTGGAAGTGTTCTAGTTCAATTAGGAGTCCTAAATATCCTAGGAGACACACACACAAAAACATGCAGAATTTGGGTCAAGTTCCAGGAAGCTTTTGAGCGGGCTAGGGATTTTTTTACGGGCTGGGATTGCACAGCAGGGTCCCTAGGTGGGTTGGCTAGGTTTTGGCTCAAGGTGGCTTGGGCGTGGCTCGAGTAAATTAGGAGATGGCTCGGTTTGTTTGGTTAAGGGTCAAAAACGAGATTTAAGAACTAAAAATTTAATCCATGGGTCCACGTGGGTGGCTCTTGACTTGGAAGGGTAGAATAAATAATAAAAAGGTTATGTTAAAAATTTGGAATCAAAATAACGAGTTTTGGATGTAATCGGATTTAATCGCCGCACGAAAAGCTAATTAACTAGTTAATGGAAACGCCTAGTTTTAAGCTTTATAAAATTATGAAAAATTAGGGTTAAGCTTAAATAATTATTATAAGTCTAATTTTTTAATTTGGGAATTTTATATTAAGGTTTGGTTTAATTCGGGATTAAAACGCATTAATATGTCACATTTAAAGATTAATTTAAAAGTCCTCGTTTTAGGCTAAATAAAAATATGAGAAAATTCATGTAAGCTTAAATAATTATTTGGAACATGTTAGAGTCAATGGAATTAAGAAAAATTCAAAAACGTAAAATGTCGAGTCCAGGGGTAAAACAGTCTTTTCACACCTAGAAATTAGTAAACGTCATGGCAGTGCCCTGAATGTTGTTTTACATGCTAACATGATTATTTTCAATGATTGCGGATGTTTATGAATTTTTATATGTTAATATGTCTATGTTAAATGTTTAAGGATTTTCATATGTTAAATGGGTATTTTAAATGTTTATGATTTAAATGTCAAAATGTTATTTTAAATGTTTATGACGTTAAAATGTTGATTTTAAAACGTTTATGGCTTTTTATGATTTTAATATGTTAAATTACGATTTTTAAATGTCTATGATTTTTATGATTTAAATATGGGCATTTAAAAGATATGTTGCATGCTTGGTTTCAAAAATAAAACGATATGTATATACATGATTTTTATTAAGTGATGAGAACATGTTGAAGGATGTGAAGGGATTGTGACTACTACATGTTGGAAATAACGTGAGGGTTATGGTCCCAGTGGGAGCCCGACGATCGTGTTTCCTTGGATACGGATACGAATACGAATACGAATATGTTAATACGTAGGCCAAGGCCCAGTTGACCGGTGAGAGTGTTGCTGGTGTCCCCGCCGCCCAGTACTGTGGTTTTCTTTAGATGGATCCAAAGTCCTTTAAGATTAAGAATACGAGTCCCAATCACGATCTGAATTCAACATACACGAATATGAATATGAATATGAATATGGATACGAATATGGATATGGATATGAATATGAATATGTTTATGTTGATATGAAAATGTTTATGAAAAGGTTTATGAAAATGTTTATGTTTAAAGAGGATGCATCATTATGAAAATGTTTTTATTTATAGTTTATGCATCATGAAAATGGTTTTGTTTAAAGTTTATGCATCTTCATGAAAATGATATTTTAAATACAAGTATTTTTCACTGTTGTATGTGAACTGTATTACGTATTACTTGTTATCAAGTATATGACGTGTTGAGTCTTTAGACTCACTAGGTGTGATTGATGCAGGTGATTATGATAATGATATTTANGTTTCAGTTGGTATCAGAGCAAAGGTCCTGTAAAGGGTTGTGCCACCTTCAGCGCCAGAAAGATCAGTCGTCAAGCCTCAATCTGTAAGTTTAAATGCTTTATATGATTTTATGATGTTACCTGCGTAATTATATGAATTATATGTTTACGTCACATGTTTCATAGCTTTATAATAACAAATGTTTTATATGCATTAGAATTTTTATACGTGATACGATATGAAATAAGAAATTATTTGATTTCAATGCATGTTGGCTTCGTGGTGAAATTGGACAATGTTTATTTTTGGGTTTTAGTATTAATGTTCTACTTTTTGGGCTATAAGTTAATCATGAATATTATGAATGCTTTGGGACACGTAGATTTCTTAAGAAAATATTTATGATTAATGGTTACTAGTCGAATTAATTTTTGTAAATTACTCATAAGTAATAATTATTCGAGGATTGCAACGACTTTGGGAGTATAGAAAATGTATAAATTGGGATTTTAAGTTTGACGAAAGGTAAGATTGGTTATATGAATTGATTTTTGGATAAATAAGTTTAAAATTATCGAAATTATGTTATGGGAAACATGTAGAAAGAAATTAAGAATGACAAGAACTTATGGGTTGATAGTAGGAATTTTGAAATTAAGGATCAATTAAGATAAGTTTTGAGGAAATTAAGAATTTATTTTGCAATTATTACAGAATTTGGGGACTAGCTTAGCAATAAGTGCGGATTGAATTGCTTATATGGTAAGAATTTTTGATGATTTAGACTTGTAAGAATATTTAGAACTTTGGGATATCTTGCTTATAATGTGATAAGGAATTTTAAGCAAAGGTTTTTAAGGATGAATCGATATTAAGCTTGAAAAATCTAAGAATTTGAAAGTGTGTTTGGGATTTTAAGATTTAAATTGATAGATCGATGAATATTTTGGGTATAAATTAAGAAAAGTAATATACGATAAGCGTGGCCATCCATCTTCTAATATTGGGAATTGTAAGAAAAGTTGTGATTCGAGGTTATAATAGTAACAACACTAAGTCATTATGGGTCTTTTTAAGCTACAATTCGCAAATCAGGATTTAGAAGAAAATTTATTTGGGATCAAGAGGACGTAAGGACATTTTTAGAACTTAAGTTTTATCAGAGTAGCGCAGCGGAAGCGTGGATTTTTGGGATACTAGAACTAAGTCTAAACTTTGGGGTATTAAGGATAAGCGAATTTCGAGGACGAAATTCAATTTAAGGAGGGGAGATTGTAACGCCCCGAAAATTTAAAAGCCCACGAAACCCACATGCATGCAATTATTAAATGCTCTTGTATTTTAATTACTTGTTTTAATGGCATAAATTAATTATGATGTGCATGTTTACATGTTTAAAATATATTTTTAAAGCTTATTCGAGTTGCGATCGAGGAACGGAGACCGAGGGTTGGAAAATAGAAAATGATTTTTTATTAAATAGTTGTTTTTAATTATTTAAAAATATGGGTGATGCTTTTTATTATTTTTGAAATTATGGGGTTTTGAGGTGATTTTATACGCCGGGACGTAAATTTTATCGGTGTTGGATTTTCAAATAAAATACGAGCTTTCGGGCAACCCGGCTAATAAATTCACAAATCTATTTAAACAAAAAACTTTGTAATTATTTTTATTAAATCCTAAGTAGGACTATTGGGCTTAATTTTGAAGCTTAAAAGGCCTAAAGCCTATTTAGTTGTTTAATTAGTATTTAAAGTATGTATTAAACAAAAAAACCCTACACAATTCAAGTAAACTCTCGGCCACTCAATTTGTAAAAAAAGAAAACTCTTCCCCCACCCCCAATACACGACGCCCACACACTCAAATATTGAAGGAAAATTTGTGATAGCTTCAAAGGAAACCGCCTAGCCTGCGTCTCCTCGTTCCGTTCTTCAACGTCAACGATATTTCGTGCGTATATAACGCAAAGGCACGCCGTATTCTTTCTTTCAAACATCTATCACACCATAGTATTTTATTTAATTTAATTTGCATGAAAAACAAGTGCATCATGAAACGATTTTCGTTTTTGTGGCATATGTCAATTTTAAAGCTTGTATTTTCATCCAAAATCAAGTTTAATATGATATAAAGGGGCTGCCATGATTAGGATAGGGTTGAGGGTTGATTTAACATGTTTTAGTGTAATGCCCGAGATTTTATTACATTAATCTGAGATTATTGATCTTTGAATTGATATGATTATAGATGGACCATTCCGGGACCAGATTGGGTGAAGCATGGATTGATGTATATTTTTGTACAGAACTGTTGGCGCCCGAGCGGTAGAAAAGGGCCGCCCGAGCGCCAATGCATCACAAGAACGGGTTTTGGACAGAGAGTCTGGCGCCCGAGCGGTAGTTTATGACCGCCCGAGCGCCAGTGTTCAATTGTATTATGTTCGGGCAGAAGATGTGACGCCCGGGCGGTAGTTTATGACCGCCCGCGCGCCAGTGTACAACAAGTTAGGTACCGTAAAGAGTGTTCGGCGCCCGAGCGGTAATTGGTGACCGCACGAGCGCCGCCTGATTTATATGAAAATGAGCCACGTTTCTTTGACATGCATGTGGATATATATAAATGTTCATTCCTTCAGAAATTAGGAGAAATAAGATCGAGAAATCCTTCTTAAAATCCTTACGCTTTTTATCTTATATATTTGTGATTTGTGTAAGATCCACCCGTCTGATTTTCAATCCGACTTCAGTACTGTATTGCTATCGACAAGGGCTTCAACTGGACATTGAGTATTGACAGGCCTTGAGTTCGAGACTTCGACAGAGTCAGATTGACAGAAAGAAAGGTATAATTCATGTGAATGCGGGAAGATACAACTCGAATTAGACTTGATTTGAGTTTCCCAAAATCACATACTAGACTGTTTACCTTTTTATATGTTTACGCTTTGTCTATTGAATTATATTCAAGCATTTAAGATAGGAGAGTCATTGGCAGAATTGTCAAATTTCTAGATGTTCGGTGGTATCGACGCATAGGAGCAGATTTCCTCCGATTGTAGACATTCGATACAGACAGGACCGAAGTCTAGGAATAAGACGTACCGTCACCCCGATTGGGAGGGTAGGTGGCAGACTGTGACGTCTTATTCACACTGGGATCCCTAGAGTTAGAGTCGAGTTGAGTCCAGACATGAGTTTGAGTTATGTTGCATTGATCTTGTTTCATAGACTATGGAACATATTGTTATTGAATTTTATTCATGATGGCATATTTTATGATTATGTATTGAATTTCATGACATGCATGTATACATGTCTTATACTGGGATTTGTTCTCACCGGAGTTTCCGGCTGTTGTTGTGTCTGTATGTGTGCATAACAACAGGTGGGGCAGGATCAGGGTCACGCAGAGGATGAGAGATCGAGATAGCGTGGAGATTACGGGCGTAGAAGATCACTAGTTGTTTCTTACTAGACATGTACTGAATTTCTAAACACTAGTATGTTAATTGTCGTTGAACATGTGAATGTAATTTAGAGTTAAATAAGATGACAGTATTTTTATATGATGTCTTGTGCTTGTTTATATACATATGAATAAATGTTAAAAGCAAAAATTTTGACCCACATTTTCTAGTAACGATCCAATTAATCCCAAGATAATCGAGTTAGAGCCCGGGTCCCCACATTTAGAGAGCCCCAATTTACCCCAATATGCTGCAAACGTGAATAAGAACAAGTTGGATGCCATCGGGTAACATGGGGTTTGAGGGGCACGGGTTATGGGCTTGGATGCTTGGCTTGGCTTTGGTTGGGACCAGGGCTGGGCTAGGGATGTGCTTGGGTCAGGGGAGGAGTCCTAGCCACGCTAGGACTCGAAAGTCTGGGGCTGGGAGGAGTCCTTGTCAACAAGGACTCCACCCGAGAGCTTCAAAGGGGGCAGCGCAGGTGTGCTGTTGTGCAGGGAAGAAGGGCCTTGGCCTGGGGATTCTGGGCTGGGCTAGGTAGACTCTTTAGGGTCCTAGGAGGGTGCTTAAGGGCCTTGGAATGGGCTGTGGCGGCTTGGCTAGCTGCTGGTTTAAGAAGACGTGAGGGATGCATGGCAGCAAGTGCTGCGCATGAAGTTGCTGCAACTGGTTTAGTGGTTTGCTGCTCACGTCCAGGGGCTTGGGTTGGTCTGGGTATGGCCTAGGCATGGTCCAAGGAAGGTTAGGGTCATGAGGGGTCAAGTGGTTAGGGGCTGGAAGTGTCCTAGTTCAATTAGGAGTCCTAGATATCATAGGAGACACACACACAAAAACATGCAGAATTTGGGTCAAGTTCCAGGGAGCTTTTGAGCGGGCTAGGGGTTGTTTTACGGGCTGGGCTTGCACAGCAGGGTCCCTAGGTGGGTTGGCTAGGTTTTGGCTCAAGGTGGCTCGGGCGTGGCTCGAGTAAATTAGGAGATGGCTCGGTTTGTTCGGTTAAGGGTCAAAAACGAGATTTAAGAACTAAAAATTTAATCCATGGGTCCACGTGGGTGGCTCATGACTTGGAAGGGTAGAATAAATAATAAAAAGGTTATGTTAAAAATTTGGAATCAAAATAACGAGTTTTGGATGTAATCGGATTTAATCGCCGCACGAAACGCTAATTAACGAGTTAATGGAAACGCCTAGTTTTAAGCTTTATGAAATTATGAAAAATTAGGGTTAAGCTTAAATAATTATTATAAGTCTAATTTTTTAATTTGGGAATTTTATATTAAGGTTTGGTTTAATTCGGGATTAAAACGCATTAATACGTCACATTTAAAGATTAATTTAAAAGTCCTCGTTTTAGGCTAAATAAAAATATGAGAAAATTCATGTAAGCTTAAATAATTATTTGGAACATGATAGAGTCAATGGAATTAAGAAAAATTCAAAAACGTAAAATGTCGAGTCCAGGGGTAAAACAGTCTTTTCACACCTAGAAATTAGTAAACGTCATGGCAGTGCCCTGAATGTTGTTTTACATGCTAACATGATTATTTTCAATGATTGCGGATGTTTATGAATTTTTATATGTTAATATGTCTATGTTAAATGTTTAAGGATTTTCATATGTTAAATGGGTATTTTAAATGTTTATGATTTAAATGTCAAAATGTTATTTTAAATGTTTATGTCGTTAAAATGTTGATTTTAAAACGTTTATGGCTTTTTATGATTTTAATATGTTAAATTACGATTTTTAAATGTCTATGATTTTTATGATTTAAATATGGGCATTTAAAAGATATGTTGCATGCTTGGTTTCAAAAATAAAACGATATGTATATACATGATTTTTATTAAGTGATGATAACATGTTGAAGGATGTGAAGGGATTGTGACTACTACATGTTGGAAATAACGTGAGGGTTATGGTCCCAGTGGGAGCCCGACGATCGTGTTTCCTTGGATACGGATACGAATACGAATACGAATATGTTAATACGTAGGCCAAGGCCCAGTTGACCGGTGAGCGTGTTGCTGGTGTCCCCACCGCCCAGTACTGTGGTTTTCTTTAGATGGATCCATCGCCCTTTAAGATTAAGAATACGAGTCACAATCACGATCTGAATTCAACATACACGAATATGAATATGAATATGAATATGGATACGAATATGGATATGGATATGAATATGAATATGTTTATGTTGATATGAAAATGTTTATGAAAAGGTTTATGAAAATGTTTATGTTTAAAGAGGATGCATCATTATGAAAATGTTTTTATTTATAGTTTATGCATAATGAAAATGGTTTTGTTTAAAGTTTATGCATCTTCATGAAAATGATATTTTAAATACAAGTATTTTTCACTGTTGTATGTGAACTGTATTACGTATTACTTGTTATCAAGAATATGACGTGTTGAGTCTTTAGACTCACTAGGTGTGATTGATGCAGGTGATTATGATAATGATGTTTATGGAGGTCATGATGGTTGATCTGACTGGACTGAAGGTGCACATAACCCGAGGACCGACACTAGTTTTCCGCACTAGTTATTATTTATGATTTTAAGTTATGTTAAGAATATTTTTATGACTTTTATTTATTTATGAGTGGTTTTTGAGAGGTAATAGTATGGGCTATACTTTTCTAATGTTATTTTTAGATTTAGTAAAATGTTAGTGGGTTGAATTATTTTAAAAATGAGGTCAAAAATATTTTATGGTTCGGCCGAATGCTAAGTGAGGTTTGAAAAAAAAAAATCTAGTACTTTTTAAGAAAACGAATAGCAGACGTTTCACGATGCATGAATGGTAACAATGGAATAACGTACCAAATGGAGTCCAAACGAATAGCATCATCAACAGTAACAGTGGCCACCCGTGCCAGGAATGCAGCATCAAATCGCCGCTCGTCCATGCACGTAGCATCGGGAATGCGAGTAGCTAAGTCTCTCGTCCCTAGCTGTCATCTGGGAATGTGGCTAATCCTAACCCACTCGTCCCTCTGATGACTCAATATATCTCAACAGAATCAATATAAATCACCGTCAAAGGAGTCAAGGCTCAATATGTTATGTCAATATAATTTATGCATGAATGCAACAGAATAAACATTCAAGTCACATAATAGCAAATAACATTTACCGAATATTCTTACACGCCAATATAAGCGTCATAATAATATAGGTTTGAGCGTAGCTCAATTATAAACTTACAATACCACGGTAAATTCTTAAGGACTATCGAATGAACTCGTCCAACGATATAACCTACAATATAAATCCACTATACACTTCAATATAACGCATACCAAATGACTAAACCAAATAAATCAGCTCGGTTAAAATTCAAAATCCGGGCAGCCTATATAACCCTTAATAATCTGAAATTTCAAGCTAATACCTAAACGAAACTAGAATGCACAACGGTAATTTCGCAAAGATGGCTCGCCGGAAAATGTCGTCGGAAACACTGTTCACGATCTGAAACCTAGCTGGAAATCAGCTGAAAAAAGGGAAAATAAAGGGCTTTGATTCCTTGCTAAATAAACTCAAATCAACAAGAAAAATTGAAGCTAGAAGCTCACCAAATCGGACAAAGAATGAAACGCACCTGCCGGCTCGAACATGAAAGATGGAGCACTGATTTCTACCGATTCGTGGCAGAAAAGTAGCTAATAGGATGAAGGAAGAAGATTGCTAAGCTACTGCACAAAAATCTGGCCGTTGGGGCGTCGCACGCTTGCTGCAGAAAAGAAGAGAGGAGCGACAGTTGCAAAGCTGGAAAAGAGCTTCTGAAGTTTAGCGATCTGATTCCTCTATCAAATGGGTTGGGTATTTAAAATTAAATGGTAATGGGCTGGGCCTAGTTTAGGTATTGGGCCTCACATTATTCATTGGTTTAAATTAAATTTAGGAATATTTTCTTATTATTAATCTTATCTCAATTCTCCAAACTCTAGTCCGGCATCGCGTATTTATCCGAAAAGATACAAATAGACTTCTGCGTTTAAAATAAATAATCATGAATTANTATATATGTAAATCATTTTTAATTTAAATAATAGCAATTATGCATGACTTATACGAAATCTGATTTTTCGGGTTCTACAATCCCTTATGTGCCATGGCTATTTAAATGTAATTATTAGAATAGTGGGAGATCAAGACTGGAAGATGGTGGGCCCGATGAACAGGATGAAAACATATAAAATATTGGAAGCTCTTGTAATAGTTGCATTTGCATCCCTGCATTCACCAACTCGTGGCACGCGATTTTTAAATTAAAATGATGAGACAATTTTAAAATTAAAATCCCTCATTTTGAATAAGATTCAAAATTTATAACTGAAAAAGTAAAAATTAAAAGAGTTTAATTTTTCCTTGCCTTCTATCAATCGTGGTTGCATGTTGATCGCTACCCGCAGACAGTGTCTGGATCATATTACTGGGGAGGCCTGGACGTCGGAAAGCTGTGACTTCCACTGAACATATGATGTGAATTGAGTGGAACTTAAATGACTTCGGCTCATATTATTGGGGGAACTCATGGCGACCGTCCACTACAATTCAATTTTGATGGGTTGGTTTGACACGTGAAAATAAACTGCGTCATATTATTGGGTCCTTATTAAACGTGAGGTAAAACACACGGAGGTTGCATATGGATGCAATTGGATTCTACCTTTTAAAAATTATAATTGGCTGATATTATTCGGGATTATAATTGGCTAATTGGACTCTACGTGCCCACTAAAGAAATACAATTTCCCTTGTTCATCAGAGGGTGGTGGAAATGTCAAAATAATGGGAGGGAGATTCATAAAATAAAATCCATATTTTACATCTTAGAATTAATATAATTTACTTTTTAATGGTTTCGTTTTACTTTATCTGTATACCCATATAAGCAGCATAGATAAAGTCCTTGATTATGCTTTAATACAAATGAATCGTAATTCGATGTTGAAATTCGTTTGTAAGCACTGTATATATTAAATTCGTTCCTAGTCGATTCAGCCGCCTAAACATGGATAAAGGTCGCTTAAGCTTGAGACTAGCATCTGTGATGTTGTGTACTGCGTTTCTTGGTAAAAGCATAGAGATGTCCAAACATGCAGATGGGTAGTCATATGATGATTATACCGAACAACCCTCTCTCAGACTTTCCAAGTGGTTATCATTCATCGAGAGGATAAGTCAGTAGTTATGATTGTACACCATTAGTCCTTACGACCCGGGACAACACTGAGGCTCTATATGCTAGGGCTGTGCTTTGACTCGTTTACCGGCTCCAGGAGAGTCATCAGGTGGCGAGGTTGGGTACAGTTGCGACACATATAGGAGCCAGTGCATTGTAGTCAGAGATTCACTGCTCACCTATGGGTGTGGATATCCTATGTGATCTGAAGTAATAATAGTGCATGGAATCTCTTGCCAGAGTATGAGATGTACGTTGGAGAAGGAGTTTTCCAAATAGTACACACGATGCCACTATTATATGTGTCACATAGTTATCGAATTAATATGCAACCCTCGATGAACCAATGGTTGCAGATTCGATCAGGATATATGAGATGAAGGGACCGTACTGTACGTTAATCATAATCGACTGGTTCTTGTAGGCACTATCAGTGATACCTAGGGGATCATGAGGCGATGCTACTAGACGCTCTTACCATGATCCGATTGGTGCAATCATAAATGAGTTCTGACATTCTTGATCAAGGTGTTGATGAAAAGAATGAGGCTAACTAGGGTAAGCCCGAATAATAATAAATGTTATTCTGAATCACAAGGAGTTGTGAACCCACGGCTAGCTGTATCCTTGAACCATTGAGGGTCACACAAGTACTGAATCGTTTGTTCCCGTTGAGAGAATAAATTCAAGGAGTTGAATTTATGATAATAAAATTTTGAGAGAATAAATTCAAGGAGTTGAATTTATGAAATTTGAGAATTTAATTTATTAAACTCAAAAGTTGGGTTTATTAAATATTAAATTTTGGAGGTGATAAAATTCAAAGAGTTGAATTTACAATTTATATAATAAATTCAAATGTTGAATTTATAATGAATTTAATTTATTAAACTCAAAAGTTGGGTTTATTAAATATTAAATTAAAATTGGTGGGAAGTATATTTAATGAGCTTGTAGAAGTACAAGTCTAACATACTAAATAATTAAAGTTTTTAATGGACTTTGATTAATTAATTAAACTAGTTGGACTAGCTTAATTAATTAATCAAGCCTATTAATGTTAATTAAAAGGCCCATGTATTATTATATGGTAATTGAGTCATGGAGGCTATATTTAAGAAGGAGACTTAAACCCTAGCCTCCATAACAAACCACAATTTTCGAAATTCCTCTCTTCAAAAGCTCAAAAAATTCGGCCACCCTAAAGCTAGTGTAGGGTTTGAGTCGTCTCTCGTTTTTAACCTCCAACGTAAAAACTTCTTCCAAATTTTCTAGTGCAATTTGGAAGAAGAACGAATCATCTACTCATGGACCTTATTACAAGAATAAACAAAGGAGTTTTTGAAGAACGTTCGTAGGGAATTCATCAAAAGCTATATCCGCTAACCCCGAAATAGTTGGAGCTGTGTGATTATGTGAGACCCCGAAAATAAAATAATATTGATGGCATTTTTGTAAATAAGTTGAAAAATATTATGGCATTTTCGTAAATAAGTTGAAAAATAATGAATTAATTTTAAGGGCAAAATGGTAATTAAGGACATATCTTTTTCATACGAAGTCCAAATGATTTGAAATTTGGATATAACGTAGAAAACTCAAAGATAGAGAAGTTTTATGTTTTGAGTTTTGGAAAATTTGATCGTTTGACTGATACGAAGAGATATATCGATATTAAAATGTTAAATATTATATTATATTACGCCTTAAACGACATCTCTCGGCTAGGCAGGCTGAAGGGCTACAACATGAATTTATGCCTCCTAATTAACTTCGAACCTTATGTTTACTATTTTCTGGTTCGTCTTCCAATCTTATGTTCAACCATTAACACTTATATTACACCGAATTCCAAAATTTAAATGAAATCTTTTATCATTTCAATTTAATTCCAAGTTACAAATAAATAAAGATCATTGTGACTTGGAATACAAATTGAATCTGATACGTGGCATTGTTTTACCAAATGTTTCCTTAGTGGCTTGCGCATACATGGAGATTATTGGTTTTCAGCCTATATACCATATTCAAATTACTGAACTAATAAAAAAAAGTATTTAATTTCCAGAATAAGAATGAATATAAAGTTCATCTATGGCTATTTTACAAAAACATAAAAGGAATCACAAAAGATATACCAGAGAAATTAAACAACAGAGGATTTCCCGAAGACAACTTAAGAAACATAAATTCATAAAAAATCACCCATAAACGCCTTAAACGCTATCTCTCAGCTAAGCAGGCTGAAGGGCTACAACATGAATTTATGGCTCTTAATTAACTTCCAACCTTGTGTTTACTATTTTCTGGTTCATCTTCCAACCTTATGTTCAACCATTAACCCTTATATTGCATCGAATTCCAAAATTTAAATGAAATCTTTTATCATTTTAATTTAATTCCAAGTTACAAATAAATAAAGATCATGGTTTAGTAATGGGATGATTTAACACAAATGTTTTAGCCTGTCATTCAGTCTAATGTACGAAATTATAAAAATTAAAACGGTAAATAAAAAAAAAATTAAAAACAATAAACTTACAGAATTGTAACCAGAAGAAGAAACTTTTATACAAAAGGTTGAACTTTTTATTAAGAAGGGTTGTTTACAAGAGAGGAATAGAGGGGAGCAAACTCGACCATGTCCTTCTAAGAACACAGACATAACCTAGATATAGATGAAAGAGCCGGACATGAACCCCGGATTTCAACTAAAAATATAAACAGTAAATTGCTTTATTAAAGAAAATAGTAACATGGTTACAAAAGTCAAAAAGTAAATAGAGAGATTCCACTAACTTGTGCTTTTCCACCAGCTGTCGTGATATGCCACTTGCATATAATTTGAAATATTAAAGATGTCCTAATCATCTTTAATATTATCTTTTAATGAATTTTTTAGATTTTCAAAAATGTCATTGATCTGAGAAAATGGAGGAATATCATCCTCTGGATCTTGAGCATCTTGCATATGTATTAGATAAATAAACTGATTTTCACTTGATTCGGATGCCATAGACTTGTCAGATTTTGAATCAGAACATCCAATATTCTTGTAGATATCTTTCTTCATCTCTTCAATGTAGATTTCTACCATTTTCTCTTTGGAGTAAATTTCTGAATATTTTTGAAACGACCCGAAAATCAGANCGGAGTTTGGAAATTAGAAATAAGATTAATAATAAGAAAAATATTCCTAAATTTAATCTAAGTCAAGGAATAATTTAATTTATAGAAAAAGAATGTTTTAGGATTTATTAAATTAATTGGAGTCAAGTTAGTAAATAAATTCTATTAGGTTCAATATTAAATTAAAGCTAAAATTAAAATGTGTAAACAATTGAGGAGGAATTAATTTAGGCTTAATATATTTCAAAAATTAAACATAACAATTAAATACTTAAATTTAAGTCAAGCATGCCATGCAATAATCTATCCTAAATTTAATGTGTAAATTCACTAAAATATATAATGAGGGTGCTAAACTTTAAGCAATTAAAATACAAGATTTAAGCAATAAAATACCATGCAAATTAGTAAAAATAATAAGTTTGGGTCCAACATTTAAATAATTCAAAGGTTGATAACTCTCCATTCAAACCATTTCTAATTACAATTCATGGGGTATTCATTTCTCATTTTAAATTCTCTAATGGGTAGCAAATTTAAATGCAATAAAACACCTCATTTCTACTCAACCTATTAGACAAATAAATTGTGTGCATGCAATAGGCAATGAAGAACAAAGTAACGACAATAAGGGGAAGGAGAATCATTTCAAAACCATTCCACTTCTTGACTTGTAACCTCCACCTTAATGCACTTCAATACCCATTTAACACCCCTTGAATCTTCACCTTCAGAACTTACAACCATAAGGTTCGAAAATAGCAGAGAACCAACAGCAAAAACAATCGAGATCAGCAGCAGAAACAAGAGAAGAAAAATCCAACTCCGACTCCGCCGCACGTATTCGTCGTAGTGATTTGTTTTGTTCAAAACAAATTCCAGGCATGTATATGTTGTTTCTTTGCTCTTCAATCAAGTCCTATAGATATTTTTAAACCATTATATAACCATGATTCAAGCTAAAACACGAAATTGACAGCAAGTTGCCAAGCAAAATCTGTACAGATTTTCCTAAACTTCTTTGTTTTCAACTTCACGGGTTTGCTAAGTTTTGTTGATTTCAGGATGTTGCTCGGTTCCAGGCTTCCATGGCTGCTTCTAGGAATGTTTTAGAGTGTGTTAGGGTGTTATTGGTCCATTGGTTTACATCCATACACGCACAAACAAAGATATGACAGCAACATTTTATGAGCACAGAATTTTGGATTGTTTAAAGGGGTGTTCGAGTCTTGGCTATCCTAGGGACTGTAGCCATGGTTAGAGCCCTTCCTTATCATGTCTAGGACGTGACCAAATCATCTTTTCAAAGCTTTTTTCATAGATCCCTCAGATTTTTACAGAAACATGACAAGAGCTCTTCGGTTTTCAAAATCTGATTTTTGGTGTGAGTAACTTTCGGTTTTTGGAGATGTTGGATGAATTGTGGTTGGCTCCTATCTCATAGCCATGGTTCATACAACACTCCATCATGTCTAGATCGAGCCATGGTTGATCAAATGATCACTGGAACGACACAAGACAATAGAACAATTCAATACATCTCACTGCACAGAATTTTGTGTCCTCGGTAGAAGCTTGGTAATGTCCTGAGTTTTTGCTTGGGTTGTGTTTGGCTTTTAGCCCTTAGCCATGGTCCAAGCCATGCCTTAGGATGTTGGTAAGAGTCTCTGGTCAATGGTTCAAGCCAAGGGCCATTAATTTTAGTGTTTACTTCACATATACACAAACTGCCACTGCTGCATTTTGACAGCAACTATGAGTTCGGTTCATGAGGTTGGTTTGAGTTCTTGGTTGGCTTTAAGCCCATGGCCTTGGACTGGACACTACCTTAATGAGTTAGGAAAGTCGTGTTTCTGGCCGTTTGTGATTTGATTGAGTTTAGAGGTCGTACGAGAATTTACGGTGAAAGGTGCCAAAATGACTCTCGAAAGAGTGTTTTATGTTTTTGAGTTCCATTCACCTATTTTCATGTTTTAAAGTCCTTGTGCATATTTTTCAGTATGTTTGGGATATTTTTAATCATGGTTAAACGTCGGTTTAATGTTGGTTCGGGTTGGTACATGCCATGATTAAAAATCAAGTTGTTGGTCCGAATCGTCTCGTTTTTGGTTCAATTGTCAAGTTTTGGGCAACTTAAGATTTATTGCATGTGTCCCATATTAGTAGTAAGTCGCAGCGAGCCTGAGAACGATCTAACTCATCCGATAAAAATAAGGTTATAGTTATATTACGTGCATAAAAATATAAAATGTTTATTTTTGAGATATATGCGATATGTCTTGTGGCCACCTTACGCTTATGGGTTGGGAAGTCGGTAGGCGCAACCGAGGACCTCTCCACCCGGTGACTTACGACCGGTTATGATTATGTATGGGTACGGACATCCAGTCCAAGGGCTGGGATTGATCTCTACCGCCCAGTATACTGTGGTTTAGTGTGATCAGGCGCTTACGTTATGTTATGGGCCACTTGCTTAAAAACATTATCTCTACCAGAAAATTATGATATGACATGACAGAGCTCTATTGAGCAAAGCTTTTACATATGATTTTCAGATATGCACGTAGTTATAATTATTCATGATACAATTTTCACCATGCGCTTTACGATACTATATTTTTACGTTACATGCGATTTTATGATATATTTACTTTTTATTCACGATATATACATGTGGAGTCTTTAGACTCACTAGACTTGATTGTTGTAGGTACTGATGAGGTCGAGACGGAGGGCGTAGACCAGTGAGCGATCTTGTGGCAGCAGTAGTAAACCTGAGGACCTTATGTTTTAATTTATGCACCTTTTATTATTCAAACTCAGTTTTGATACGTTGGATTATTTTTAAATTGTTGTTTGAAAACAATATTTGCTTCCGCTGTTATTTTAAAGTTAAAATTATTTACATGTTTATTTTATAAATTGGGCAAGTTATTTATTTATTTAGAAAATTTTTAATAATTCCGCTAAAATTATGAATACGAAATACGGGCCTTTACAGTTGGTATCAGAGCTTATGTTCTTGTAAAGGGTTGTACTACTACTGACCTTGAGAAGCTCACGAAGTCACGCCTTCGGTCTGTAAGTTTTACGTTTACGCACTTTGTTTAAAGCATGAAATATTTTAACAACATGTTTTCATGAAATATTTTGCGTTCAGATGTTGATTATGCTGTATTTATTTAAATTTAAATAAATAATGTAATTATGCATGTTGGTTACGTTTTGAATTGGACATGTCTAATAATTCGAATATTGGGCTTTAGGAGAGGTTGAAAATGATTTGACTATATTAATTTTTAGGTCAGTAGTGTTGATGTCCTCCTTGTGGGTTATAAGTTAATCTTGAAAATTATGAATGCTTTTGAGACTTGTAGAATTTCTAAGAAATTATTAATGGTTCTTGGTTGCTAGTCGAGTAAATTTTTGAGGATTTCATATAAGTAATAGCGATTCGAAGACTACGACAATCTTTAGGATTATCAATGTACAATTTGAGGATTTTAAGTATCTATGGAAATGTAAGATTAATTATGAGAATTTATTTAGGATACATGCTCTACCTAGTTAGATTTAAGGATGGAATTGCATGAATTGAGAGTTTTAGGGACCTAATTGTAATAACTAATAATTTGAGGACCTAAGTGCAAAAAAATAATTCTAAGGGACTATTTTCGAATTTACCAAATTTTGGGATTAAATTTCGAGTTCGAGAATCTAAAAGTTTAATGAGGTAAAGATGGAAAATTTTATGTGGACAATGATGCAAATTTCGAAGAGTTGTAGGGCCAAAATGTAAATTGGGAGAACTATAAGGGTCAGGTTGCAATTTTCAAAATTTTAAGGATTAAATGCGATCTTTTGAGGAACACTTGGGATTTTAAGTATTTATAGAATTGTAAGACGTGTTATGGGAATTAATTTTGGGTTTAATAAACTTAAGGCTATTGAACCTTATGATACAGAAAATCTATAAAATGAAATTGGGAATACTGAGAACTCATGGGTAATTGTGGAATTTTCGGGATTTAAAAAAAAAAAATTCTTGAGATGAGAATTGAAAGGTTTAAATGATAAGAATTTTCGGTAATTTAAGCTTGGAAAGATGATTAGAACCTCGAAATAGCTGGATTATAATGTTATAAGGAATGACAATCAAGGACACTGTAGGATGAATAAATCTTGGGCTTGAAAATTTAAGCGTTGGTGATATAACGTCGTGGCAAATTAAGAATTTAAAGTGACGACAAGTTAAAGTAAAAATTTATCGGTTAGCTAAGTTATAAGAGTAAACATTGAGTTAGCGAATTTTTTTGGGAATTTAAGTTTGATGTGTCGTAAGTTTTAACCAGGATCTTAACAGTTAGAATTATACCTTTGGGGGAATTTGATTTTTCTAGAAAGTTGAGTATGATGAATGGTTAGGTTACTCGATAGACGCATGTAAGAATTGAATAAGACACCTTATCTTGAGGAATTTTGAAAGTCATTAAGAAATTTGGGACTAAGCGGATATGTGGGCTGGAGTTATACTATCTAATATTATTTGGGTTGCATAAGCTTGAATTTCAAGATTTATAAGATAGGTGTTCATACATAAGTTTTGGGTGAAATAAAAACAAAAGGAGAATTAGATGCGTTCAACATAGAGTACCAATGAACTAACATTAAGATTTTAATTGAGTAAGAAATCCGAAATCTTGATATGGGAATTTTAGAACTCTATGGGTGATATGAGCGAAGTTGAATTATTAGAGTAAGTTTATCGCTAACATGATATAACTTATTAAGTTTTATACACTAGACTTAATTAAGCATTGATGATACTTAAGAATGCGACATTTGTTTCAATGAGGAAAGTCCAGAGTCTTAGGCCTCACTTATATTGTAATTGGAAAGAAAATGGTTTAAGCATATAATTGAGACTTGAAGGGCTTTAAAATATTGGTAGAAGGTCGATGTTGTATAATTGGGTTTTATGGATTAACGTTATTTGAGGTTTAAGATTTGCAACAATTTTATATTTGGGGTATACCCGTAAATAGTTAAGTTATATAAGTTTGGGCTGTAAGATAAAGATTCGATTCAAGGATCTTAGACTAATTTTGTTATGGAGCTGAGATAAGATTTAACTTTTAAGTGTATCACCGAGGATAGAAGTTGATCAGTAACCTTTGGTGCTAAGAGTCTTTAAGTTGAACTGCGTAAATGCTAATGTAATAGGTCGTTAAACATTACGGGTATAGTATAAGGAAGGTAAGACATGATAAGTTTGAACCACCAATTCTAATATTGGGAACGATGAGAAAAGTCATAATTCGAGGTCATAGTAAAGTAAAGCTAAGTAACCATAAGTCGTTTTAAGTTGCGATTTACAAATGAGATTTTTGGTAGGCAATCTAATTAGGATTGAAGAAACGTAAGGACAGCCTATGACATAATTTTAATCAGAGTAGCGCAGCGGTAGCGTGGATTGTTGGGATAATAGAATTAAGAATCTAAACTTTTGGTTTATCGAGGATTGGCGAATTTCGGGGACGAAATTCAATTTAAGGGGGGAAGATTGT
>NC_133310.1:13158395-13173782 GCF_012295235.1 Primulina huaijiensis | reverse complement strand
TTAAAATGTGTAAACAATTGAGGAGGAATTAATTTAGGCTTAATATATTTAAGAAATTAAACATAACATTTAAATACTTAAATTTTAAGTCAAGCATGCCATGCAATAATCTATCCTAAATTTAATGTGTAAATTCACTAAAATATATAATGAGGGTGCTAAACTTTAAGCAATTAAAATACAAGATTTAAGCAATAAAATACCATGCAAATTAGTAATAATAATAAGTTTGGGTCCAACATTTAAATAATTTAAAGGTTGATAACTCTCCATTCAAACCATTTCTAATTACAATTCATGGGGTATTCATTTCTCATTTTAAATTCTCTAATGGGCAGCAAATTTAAATGCAATAAAACACCTCATTTCTACTCAACCTATTAGACAAATAAATTGTGTGCATGCAATAGGAAATGAAGAACAAAGTAACGGCAATAAGGGGAAGGAGAATCATTTCAAAACCATTCCACTTCTTGACTTGTAACTTCCACCTTAATGCACTTCAATACCCATTTAACACCCCTTGAATCTTCACCTTCCGAACTTACAACCATAAGCTTCGAAAATAGCAGAGAACCAACAGCAAAAACAATCGAGATCAGCAGCAGAAACAAGAGAAGAAAAATCCAACTCCGGCTCCGTCGCACGTATTCGTCGTAGTGATTTGTTTTGTTCAAAACAAATTCCAGGCATGTAGATGTTGTTTCTTTGCTCTTAAATCAAGTCCTATAGATATTTTTAAACCATTATATAACCATGATTCAAGTTAAAACACGAAATTGACAGCAAGTTGCCAAGCAAAATCTGTACAGATTTTCCTAAACTTCTTTGTTTTCAACTTCACGGGTTTGCTAAGTTTTGTTGATTTCAGGATGTTGCTCGGTTCCAGGCTTCCATGGCTGCTTCTAGGAATGTTTTAGAGTGTGTTAGGGTGTTATTGGTCCATTGGTTTACATCTATACACGCACAAACAAAGATATGACATCAACATTTTATGAGCACAGAATTTTGGGTTCACAGTTTCTGTCATTGGATTGTTTAAAGGGGTGTTCGAGTCTTGGCTATCCTAGGGACTGTAGCCATGGTTAGAGCCCTTCCTTATCATGTCTAGGACGTGACCAAATCATCTTTTCAAAGCTATTTTCATAGATCCCTCATATTTTTACAGAAACATGACAAGAGCTCTTCGGTTTTCAAAATCTGATTTTTGGTGTGAGTAACTTTCGGTTTTGGGAGATGTTGGATGAATTGTGGTTGGCTCCTATCTCATATCCATGGTTCATACAACACTCCATCATGTCTAGATCTAGCCATGGTCGATCAAATGATCACTGGAACGACACAAGACAATAGAACAATTCAATACATCTCACTGCACAGAATTTTGTGTCCTCGATAGAAGCTTGGTAATGTCCTGAGTTTTTGCTTGGGTTGTGGTTGGCTTTTAGCCCTTAGCCATGGTACAAGCCATGCCTTAGGATGTTGGTAAGAGTCTCTGGTTGATGGTTCAAGCCAAGGGCCATTATTTTTAGTGTTTACTTCACATATACACAAACTGCCACTGCTGCATTTTGACAGCAACTATGAGTTCGGTTCATGAGCTTGGTTTGAGTTCTTGGTTGACTTTTAGCCCATGGCCTTGGACTGGACACTACCTTAATGAGTTAGGAAAGTCGTGGTTTTGGCCGTTTGCGATTTGATCGAGTTTAGAGGTCGTACGAGAATTTACGGTGAAAGGTGCCAAAATGACTCTCGAAAGAGTGTTTTATGTTTTTGAGTTCCATCCACCTATTTTCATGTTTTACAGTCCCTGTGCATATTTTTCAGTATGTTTGGGGTATTTTTAATCATGGTTAAACGTCGGTTTAATGTTGGTTCAGGTTGGTACATGCCATGATTAAAAATCAAGTTGTTGGTCCGAATCGTCTCGTTTTTGGTTCAATTGTCAAGTTTTGGGCAAGTTAAGATTTATTGCATGTGTCCCATATTAGTAGTAAGTCGCAGCAAGCGTGGGAACGATCTAACTCATCCGGTAAAAATAAGGTCATAGTTATATTACGTGCATAAAAATATAAAATGTTTATTTTTGAGATATATGCGATATGTCTTGTGGCCACCTTACGCTTATGGGTTTGGAAGTCGGTAGGCGCAACCGAGGACCTCTCCACCCGGTGACTTACGACCGGTTTATGATTATGTATGGGTACGGACATCCAGTCCAAGGGCTGTGATTGATCTCTACCGCCCAGTATACTGTGGCTTAGTCTGATCAGGCGCTTACGTTATGTTATGGGCCACTTGCTTAGAAACATTATCTCTGCCAGAAAATTATGATATGACATGACAGAACTCTATTGAGCAAAGCTTTTACGTATGATTTTCAGATATGCACGTAGTTATAATTATTCATGATACGATTTTCACCATGCGCTTTACGATACTATATTTTTACGTTGCATGCGATTTTATGATTTATTTACTTGTTATTCACGATATGTACATGTGGAGTCTTTAGACTCACTAGACTTGATTGTTGTAGGTACTGATGAGGTCGAGACGGAGGGCGTAGACCAGTGAGAGATCTTGTGGCAGCAGTAGTAAACCCGAGGACCTCATGTTTTAATTTATGCACCTTTTATTATTCAAACTCAGTTTTAATACGTTGGATTATTTTTAAATTGTTGTTTGAAAACAATATTTACTTCCGCTGTTATTTTAAAGTTAAAATTATTTACATGTTTATTTTATAAATTGGGCAAGTTATTTATTTATTTAGAAAATTTTTAATAATTCCGCTAAAATTATGAATACGAAATACGGGCCTTTACAAATTTTGAGTCAAAATTTTAAATGGACTCATTGCATCTTTTTCTTTTTTTTGTTGATGCTGTAAATCTTTCTGGTATGCAGAAATTTTTTCTTCCATTTGATGAAGAGTTTCGGAGCCATAAAGCTGTCCAGTTGCTGGATCTTCTCTTAAAAGTTTATCCCAAAATTTAGTAGAGCTAACTTTCCATAGGCAAGGGATACCTTCATCAGTATAACCAAATTCTGGCTGCCATCTCCAGATCCATGGGATTCCAAATTCCATGAAGAATAGACATAGAGTCTTTCCATCAATCCAATGTTCAGAAAAGGATTTTTTAATGCTTGGTGAAACATTTAACCAAGTATTCATTGGTTTTATAAAAACCTCAGGCAAAATTTTTGCTGATGGACCAAAAATCTTCCACCATATGAAGAACCAATTTGGAATAGGATAATGAAAAACATTTTCGCAAATTTTCAGAAACCATGTATGTTTCTTTTTCTCATTTTCATAAAATAGAGTTTTATTAAAACTCTCTACATAATCCCAAAAATTAAATTTGAAACTCATTTTATGAGTATCAGAATAAAATTCTTTTTCAATTAATGGAGATATACCCCATTCTTCAATAGATATTATTTTTTTGATAATAAACTTGGAGAATTTATAACTTCCTTTTTCTGAGTATTACTGAAAAAATGAGTTATATCAACACTTTTTGTGGATAACAGAAGATTTTCATAAAATCCTCTTTGTTTATAAGAACCAAATACATATGATGTATTTGTTAAATATCTCTCCATGATAGTCCACGGAGACTTTTCCCTTTGGATATCCTTTTTTTTATAAGAAGAATTAATTCACGATGTTTGGTCTCTGTATATAGAGCCGAATAATCATCATCTTCTTTCATGATATTAGCATATGATGCTGAAGATTGAGAATCTGTATTAGATTTCTGCTTCTGTTTCAAAAATTCTTGAAACTCATTGTATAACTCATTATTTTGGTCAGTATTACTGGCTAATGAACTAGATAAGTTATGGGCTATTATCCTCTACTTGCCATGCTGTGCTATTATATTAGGGGGTTTTCCCCTACCACCTCGCTCTCTATAAGAGGACTCTCCTCTACCTCGAGAATACATATTTGTAAAGAAAGACATTAAGATAAATATTCACGAGTTAAGAAATCAGGTAGATGATTATCTTCACCTTTTTTGTAAATAATTTCAAAATCAAAAGGAGCTAAATGAGCCTGCCATCTTGCAAACATTTGCTTAGACACATCATGTTTAAAATCTTTATTAAACATAAATTTTGCATATTTACAATCAGTTTTTATAATAAACTTTTGATTATATAAATCATCTTGAAATTTTAAAATATATCTGACAATAGCTAAGATTTCTTTTGCCACTGTAGAATAATTCTTTTGGGCATTATTCCATTTTCCAGAATAAAAACGAATCAGATATTCCTGTTTAGTTTGGGGATCTTTTTGTTTCAAAATTCCACCAAAACCTATATCAGAAGAATCTGTTTCAACAATTTTATCCCATTGGGGATTTGCTAACATAAGACAAGGAAGATTTTTAACATTTTCTTTTATAATCTGAACAGCCTTAGTATGCTTATCTGTCCAGGGCAAAGGATTTTTCTTAAGTCTATCATATAGGATAGCAGAATGTTTAGTAAGATTTTGAATATAAGGAGAAATATAATTGAAACTTCCTAAAAATCTTTGTAACTGAGTTTTATCAGTTATTATATCAGGAAATTTTGATCCAAACTCAATACTTCTTTGGATAGGAATAATTTTCCCTTTTTCAATCATATGACCTAAAAATCTAATATTAGTTTGAAATAAAATCATTTTAGATTTTGAAATAACAAGACCATTTTTTATAACAATATGTTTAAACATTTCTAAATGTTTAAAATGAGATTCAATATCATTAGAAAATATCAAAATATCATCAATATAAACAATTATAAAATTGCTATACTGATAAAAAATATCATTCATAATTTGTTGAAATTCTGAAGGGGCATTTTTAAGTCCAAATGGCATTACTGTCCATTCATAATGTCCTATAGGAACATTAAAAGCAGTTTTATATCTATCAGATTCTTGTATTTGAATCTGCCAAAATCCTGATTTTAAATCAAATTTTGAAAATATGATTGCATTAACTAATCTATCTAATAAATCTTTTTTATTAGGAATAGGATGCCTAATCCATTTTAAAACCTTATTTAAGGGTTTATAGTTTATTACTAATCTAGGTACTCCTCTTTCTTGTTCAGAATGTTTATTAACATAGAAAGCAGTACATGACCAAGGAGATTGAGAAGGTGTTATTAAACCTTTTTCTAATAAAGAATGAATTTATTTTTTAGATAATTCTAAATATTCAGAATTCATTTGACAAGGACGAGCCTTGGTAGGAATATTTATTTCCTTAAAATCTTCTTCATATGGAAGAGAGATTATATGTTTCTTTCTATTCCAAAAAGCATTTGGAAGATCATTACATATTTCTAATGAAAATTTATTATAAATAAATTTAATTTTATCCTGTAATTTAGGATTTTTTAATGTATCATCTATAGTTAAAATTTTAACTTCTTCTTTTAAAAAATTTATTTGAAAAGTTTTTCTATCAATCTTTTCTTGTAATTTATTAAAAATTCTATGAACAGGTTTAGTTATAAACTGAAAAGAAATAGGATTACCTTGATAAGTTCTTATTATATATGTTTCATCAACATGCTTTAAAGGATATATTTGATAGATAAAAGGTAAACCAAGTATTAATTGGCTAGAAATATATTTTGCTAATAAAAAACTGGTTTAAATACAATTTTTATCTTTGCAAATATAAGCTTTAGGTAATTTATAATTTATTTCTAAAGGTTCTTCTCCTGCACGAGAGAGAGAATGAGTAGTTTTATGAAAATATTTTGTAAGAATTAATCCTTCATGTATAACATTCAAATTTGCACCACTATCTATCATAGCAATGAAATTCTTCTTATAAGAATTATCAATTAACAAAGTAATATTTGTATACCATTTTTGAGATATGATCATACTCAAAACAGATAAATGATTATCATCATTAAATGAAATATTTTGATTAGTATCAATAATGTCATATTCTTCTTTGTTATTTTCAATAACAGAGATACGGTAACTTAAATGAGTATTATTTTGATGTAAAATTTTTATTTGTTCTTTAAAATTATTAATCTCTTTTACCAAATCTTGTTTAGTAACAGGATTCTGTTTACTATATTTTTGTTGTAAAAGATTTTTTACTTCTTGCATAGAATAAGCTTGTTCTTGTTTAACAATTATATTATTTCCACTACTTGTTGAAGCAGTGTTTTCCATTTGATCTATTATAGTAGATTTTAATATTGGATCCTTAATCATTTTAAGAAATTCTAAAAGATTATGATTAGTTAAAACATTAATATTTAAATCTTTAAATTGAGACATAAGTTTATAAAACTCATCATTTTTATTATCAGTATCACTTAGATGATTGATACAAGATTCTCATTGTATACAATTATCACATTCTTCTTGATTTGAAGAACTGTTATCATTTTCTAAAATTTCTTCTGAATTATAAGATTCTAAACTATTATCAGATTCACTATCTGAATTAGAATCCATTATTATTTTTTTGATTTTATCTTTAAGATTTTCATCAATATCTAAATTATTAATTTTGTTTTTAGCCCAACATTGATTGGCATAATGTCCTGGCTTTTTACATTTTCTACAAATAATTATTTTATTTTTAGCTTTATAATTTTCAGTTTTCCGTAATTCACGGCTTTCTTTTCTTTTCTTCTTTCTATCTTTTTGTCTATCAGACAAATGTCTTTTCTTCCTATAAGGTCTTTCGTCTTTATCTATAATTTTCTTTTTATCTTTATTAGGTAGGTCCATACCAAATTGATCACAAAATTTACCTAGTTGTTTTCTCTCAAGTAAACTCTGTCTTTTAATCTGAGTTTTTAATTTTAATTCATGACAGAGAGCTAAACCCTCTTGGATACAAATACTTATTAATTTACCATAAGTATAACTATCATAAGAAATATTTATATCATCCTTTCTTAAGACTTTTCGAATTCTTTCTGCAAAGATAAAGGGTAAACCATCTATAAATTTGGCTTTCCAAAGACTATTATTACAGTCTGGTATCTCATAAATTCGAGATAAAAAAGTATCTTTATACCATCTAAAATCAGTAAGTGTTTTACATTTTAGATTACTTAATAAAGTACGAATTTGTTCACTATTATCAGTGAATCTACCAGTAAAATGTTCAATCATTGTTGTTATTAATGAATAAACAACATTTTCTACTTGAATATTATCTTCATTTTTTATTGAATTGAAAATATCATTTTTCTGAAATTGATTTAAATAATTATCCCACCAACATTTAAGTTGGCCAGTAAATCCTGCTATAATCATTTTAGCAATATTTTTATCAGTATTACCTGAAGTTTTACACAATGTACTATACATAAGCATTCTGTGAGAAGTATTATAAATTTGTTTATCACTAACTCCATCAATATTCCATTCATAAATACTTTTTCCATTATAACAATTAGAGAAAATATATTCTTGTTCTTCAACAAGAACATCCATGGGAGTAGGTCTATCATAATAATATTTAGTTTCGGTAATTTTATCTGCCCATTTTATTTTATTAATTTCTTCATCAGAAAAATTATTATTATTAACAATCTCTTCATTAAAAGTATTTAAATTAAGATTTTTAAATTTTTCTTCTAATAATTTTTCTAAATCAGAAATAGAAGATTTAAATTTAAAATCTTTAATTTCTGGAAGGGGATTTAATAGAAGAATTAGCAATAGAAACAATATTAGTTTCTGGTTCTTGAATTTGAACATCTGGTTTAATTTTATTAATAGCTAAAATAATTTTATCAATACGACCTTTAAAAAAAACTATTTCTTCACCTATTATCGTAAGATATAAATTTTTATAATTATGTTTTTCAATTATTTGATTAATATGTTTAACAGTTATTTGTAACATATCATTTTCAAATAATTTTGAAAAAGCAGTAAAATTCAAAACTTTATTATTCTTCTCCATAATAAAAGATTGTTGAGTAGGATATACAGATCTTTGAATCTGTCCAGAAGGAAATTTATAGTTTCTTTCAAGAATAGAAATATAATCTATAATAAATGTTTTAAAAAACCAAGGAACAAAATGATATTTATTCTTATTCTGGAAATTAAATTCCTCCTTTTATTAGTTCAGTAATTTGAATATGGTATATAGGCTGGAAACCAATAATCTCCATGTGTGCGCAAGCCAGTAAGGAAACATTTGGTAAAACAATGCCACATATCAGATTCAATTTGTATTCCAAATCACAGATGAAAAAAAAAAGAAAAAACTTAACATTCAAGCGGTGGAATTGAAATTTCATTCCACCGTATCTTTCGACAGAGAGGTGTCGAAGTGAGGCGAGAGTTAGAGAAAAGCGAGGATACATTTTTTGATTTTCTTTTCGATCGTGCGATTTATCAGTTTATCCAATCGACGAACCGAATTCAGTTCTGAGATCGTTGACACGAGATCTTTGATTTGAGGTATAAATTTTATATTTTTGGTGATGTTTGAAATTAGTCGATTTTTGGAATAACTCCAATAAATTGTTAAATCATACAGAAATTGACGATTGTTTAATAGTGTATGATTTTAACGAAGAAGAGATGATTATAGTGATGTTATTTTGAATTATTCCTAATTTATTATAATTAGAGAATTTTAATCGTTGAATTGAGATTGAAGAATTATTTATCAGTTATTATTAATTCTGATAAATATATGCGGTAGAATAACCGACAAGAAACTAAGTTTTGAAGTCGGAATTGAATTATGCTATGATTTGAATTTGATATGAATTTTAAAGTTTCAAAAGATATTTGAAACCTCTATTGTTGATATTGAATGAAATTATGGATTGAAAAGAATGTGTTATTGATGTAGATAGAGTTTCTATACTGATATCTTCAAGCTACATCGACTGGAACGAAGAATTGAGGTATGTTGCGACCGGGTAACATACGACATGTATCTGTATTATATGATATATGTTTGATTGATTGGATTGAGAATACATGTCTATATGCCTTATGTGTTGAGTTGGTGTGGCATACATGACATGCACGTTGAGCTATGATCTTTGGATACCCTGATGATTGGATTTGATTCTGGGGTTTGTGAACACAATGCTATGTTTGGCATTATGTGGCCCTTAAAACATAGACATTAGTGGCCCCGATGATTGATTGAGATTTGGGATTTGATAGCGCTTTGCCGACGTTATCATATGAGTATCCCTGATTGAGGCCGGTGTGCCAGCTCGAGCATTGATTTGATAGCGATTCGATTGATTATGAGATATGCTCAGTGGATGGGCATTTGACCTGATACCTCCATGACATACATGCATTGCATATCATATATCATTGTTTAGATATCTGTGGTATATATTGTGGTTGTTTCAGACTGAGCTTTGCTCACCCCAGATTGGGCTGTTGTTGTCTTTGTATGTGGACAATGACAGGTACTCAAGGATATCAGGAGACCGGAGATGGTACTTCTGGAGGGAGTCACAGTTTTAGTTGAGGTTTCGTGGTCTTTCCCAGTAGATATGTTATGTATATATATACCGGGGTATGTCCCGAGGATATGATTTGTTGTTGTATGAGTTATTTTGATTATGTGTGGGCATGTTTTATGATGTGAGATGAAATACTATTTTTAGTATTTAAATAGCATATTTTGGGCTCATTGTAAAAAAATTTTAAACTTGTTTTCCGCTGTAATTAATTAACCCTAATCAAATTGCATTGTAATAACGATTAGGAGCTAAGAGACCCACACGGAGTGGTATCAGAGCATAGCTGGGAATGCTCGATTGAGTCTTGTGTACACTTATAGGCACAAATGAATTGTGCGTATGTGTTTGATTTATTCGTATTACTTGCTCCTACTTGATTTAGTTTGAGTAAGTTGTAGATGAGATTGATGATAAGAGATGATGATGATGTGAAATTGATATTGATTTGTGATTTTGATCCTCTGATTTGTAGATGGATCCCACGAATGAAACTGCGAGTAGTAGTACTGAGAGGATAGTTGGACAATTCGAAGGATTGTCCATGGATCTGGTAATGGCTCGATTCCAGGACTTGAAACCACCGAGGTTCTTTGGCTCTGAGAGTGCAGAAAGAGCAGAGGCATGGTTAAAGGATATCGAGCACTTGTTTAATATTGTTGAATACTCTAAGGCTCGGCGAATGAAACTTGCTCTCTACCAATTGAAAGGCCGAGCAAAATCTTGGTGGGAAGCCGCTGAGATTGGACTGAAAGAGGCCAGGATTGAAGTCACATGGGATGTCTTCAAGGCACAGTTTTTGGAGCAGTATTCCCCTCCTTCTTATTATATTGCTCAGAAGAATGAATTCAATAGTCTGCAGCAGGGAACGATGACTGTTGCGGAATATTCTTCGAAGTTTTTGACTTTGTTGAAGTATGCACCTCACTTAGCTGCGAATGCAAAAGCAAAATATAACAGGTTTGTAAATGGTTTACATCCTGCTTTATATACTTTTGTTGTTTCTGGATTGCCTACCAGCTACGCAGAGGTAGTTGAACGAGCCAAGGCGGCCGAGGCTGGACTTAGGCGGGGAGGTCCACAGTATACTCCTCCACCTCCAGTGACAGCTCAGCATCCTACCTTGCGTCCGAGAGGTAGGAAGTTTAAGAAGACTGGTTCCACTGTTTCTTCATCTTTTTCGAGTTCTAGTGGATCTCAGAGAGGGAGTCCTGTGATCGTTCCTTATTGTATTTATTGTGGAGGCAAACATACTATCGAGCAGTGTCGAGGTATGTTTGGTACTTGTTATCAACGTGGACAGGAAGGCCATTTCTCTCGAGTATGTCCGAACAGGGGTACGACTTCATCTCAACCCCAACCAGGATTTAGAGGTGGCCCTAGTATGATGAGACCTGCTGTTCCTATTCTCTCTTTTCAGTAGTCGAATGTTCCACGATATCGAGGACCGGGTGGTCAGAGTGCCCAAGTCCCTCCTCAAGTTCGAGTGTATGCTATGACCGAGGATCAGGCGAAAGAAGCTCCTGGTGGTGTGATTGCAGGTATTTGCATGCTTTACGATTATCCTACACGTGTTTTATTTGATACAGGAGCATCTCACTCATTCATATATCATGCATTTGTTGCATCACATGATATTATGAGTACTCCGTTGTATGATACATTGTCGATAGCCACGCCAGCAAGAAAGATTATTTTGTCTGAGCAAGTTGTGCATAACTGTGTATTGATATACGAGGACAATGTGCTATTTCTGAATTTGATTGTCCTCCCAATGCACGACTTTGATTGTATTGTTGGCATGGATATCTTGACAACCAATCGAGCTACTGTTGATTGTTTTCATGGAGTGGTTCGATTTCGACCTATTGATGGACCCAAGTGGAATTTTTATGGCAAGAGTTCCCAAGCTAAAATTCCATTGGTATCCTCTTTGGACATGTCTCGACTTTTGTTTAGCGGGGATGAGGGTTATCTTATCTACGCTATTGATGTATCTAAGAAGGAGCCTTCTTTATCTGATATTCCTACTGCGAAAGAATTCCCGGATGTATTTCCCGATGAGATTCCTGATTTTCCGCCTCATCGAGACGTTGAGTTTTGTATTGATCTTGTACCGGGAACTGCGCCTATATCAAAAGCTCCTTATCGCATGGCACCTTTTGAATTGAAAGAATTAAAAGAACAATTACAGGATCTTCTCGACAAGGGATATATTCGACCGAGTGTATCACCTTGGGGAGCTCCAGTCTTATTTCTTCGAAAGAAAGATGGTACTATGCGAATGTGCATCGATTATAGGCAATTGAATCGGGCTACTGTGAAAAACAAGTACCCACTTCCTCGTATTGATGATCTCTTTGATCAGCTTCAGGGTACTTCTGTATACTCGAAGATTGATCTTCGTTCTGGGTATCACCAAGTACGAGTTCGAGAAGAAGATGTGTCTAAAACTGCTTTACGTACGAGGTATGGCCATTATGAGTTCTTGGTTATGCCTTTTGGTCTCAGGAATGCTCCTGCTGTCTTTATGGATCTAATGAATCGTGTCTTTCGAGATTATCTTGACCGATTCGTTATTGTATTTATCGATGATATTCTTGTCTATTTGAAATCGAAAAAAGAGCATGCTTAACATTTGAGACTTGTACTTCAAACTCTTCGTAATGGACATTTATATGCTAAATTGTCCAAATGCGAATTATGGATGGATAGAGTAGTATTTTTAGGCCACGTCATCTCGAGACAGGGCATAACTATTGATCCTGCTAAGTTCGAAGATGTGTTGAATTGGCCGAGACCTACGAATGTTCCTGAGTTCCATAGCTTCATGGGTTTGGCTGGTTATTATCGTCGTTTTATTGAAAGATTTTCGAAAATAGCTAAACTTATTACTCAACTGACACAGAAGAATCAGAGATTCATTTGGTCAGATGAATGTGAAGCTAGTTTTCTAGAATAGAAGACGAGATTGACCACAGCACCTGTGCTTACTATTCCCTCAGGTACCGGAGGAGTTGTAGTGTGTACAGATGCGTCTGGTAAAGGTTTGGGCTGTGTTTTGATGCAACATGGCAAAGTGGTTGCTTATGCGTCTCGTCAATTGAAATCTCATGAAACACGTTATCCTGTTCATGATCTTGAATTGGCCGCCATTGTGTTTGCTTTGAAGATTTGGCGCCATTATTTTTATGTAGAAAAGTTTGTTATTTATTCAGATCATAAGAGTCTGAAATATCTCTTTTCTCAATCTGATTTGAACATGAGGCGACGCAGGTGGATGGATCTCGTGAAGGACTTTGATTGTGAGATTCAATATCACCCGGAATCGGTGAATGTTACTGCGGATGCCCTTAGTCGGAAAGTTCATGATTCTGTGTTAGCATCTGTTTGTGTCTGTAGGACATCAGTCTGGATTTCACACGAGGATATATGTACTTCTGGTTGGACTTTTCACTCGAATTGGAATTCTGTCACTGTCTCAGCATTGCAAATTGAGCCGAACTTGATATCTAGAATCCGAAAGGCCCAACGAAGCGATGCTCAGATTCAGAAGTCGAAAGAACTTGTCTCTGCAGGACATCAGTCTGGATTTCAGATTTCTTCTGATGGTTCTTTACGACTTAATGGTCGGCTGGTAGTCTCTAATGATTCTGATTTGAAATCTGCCCTTCTTCGAGAACCACATTGTAGCAAATACAGTATTCACCCTGGAGGTCGAAAGATGTATGTGACATTGAGACCCCAATTTTGGTGGAGACGTATGAAGAAGGACATTGCTGAGTTTATTTCGAAATGCTTGGTCTGCCAGCAAGTAAAATCCGAGAGAATGAAACCGGGAAGATTACTCCATAGTCTCGAAATCTCGAAATGGAATTGGGAACATATTTCTATGGACTTTGTGACTCATTTACCTCGTTCGCCCAAGGGCTGTGATGCTATTTGGGTCATTATTGATCGGCTTTCGAAATCTGCACACTTTATTCCGTATAAACGAACTTATCCTTATAAGAGAATGGCCCGTTTATACATTGAGACTGTTGTGAGACTGCACGGTGTGCCCGTCTCAATTGTATCTGATCGTGATCCCAGGTTTGCTTCTAAATTCTGGGGTAGTTTTTAGGAAGCAATGGGTACGCGTTTGGATATGAGTACTGCCTATCAGCCTCAAACTGATGGCCAAACTGAGCGTACGATTCAGACATTAGAGGATATGTTGCGTGCGATTGTGATGGATTTTAGAATGGGAGGGCAAGATGCCTTACCATTGGTGGAATTTTCTTAGAATAATAGCTTCCAAACGAGTATTGGTATGGCACCATTTGAAGCCTTATACGGGAGACGATGTAGGTCACCGTTATTCTAGATGAAATTGGTGAAAGACAATTGACTGGACCTGAATTGATACAGGAAATGAATGATAAGGTTCAGTTGATTCTACAGCAGATGAAAGCCGCTCAGGATCGTCAAACGAGTTATGCGAATAAACAAAGACGAACCTTGGAATTCCAGAAAGGTGACAAAGTGTTTCTGAAAATATCTCCCTTCCGAGGCACCGTTCGATTTGGCATGCGAGGGAAGTTATCTCCTCGATATGTTGGTCCATACGAGATCCTTGATCGAGTTGGGGATCTTGCTTATCGGTTGGCATTGCCACCAGCGTTATCTGCCATTCATGATGTGTTTCATGTTTCTATGTTGAGAAAATATGAATCAGATCCATCACATGTACGTGCACCTGATGAAGTTGAACTTGATCCTTCTATTTCCTATGTGGAGCAACCTGTTCGTATTATGGATCGAAAGGAGAAGATATTGCGCAACAAATCGTGTAACGACCCGAAAATCAGACTACGTATAAGCCATGCATAATTATTAATATTTAAATTTAAAAATGATTTATATATATATATATATGTGAAGGGTCTAATTCATTTTGATATTTGACAAGTCATAACTATTTATTTTAAATGCAAAAGTTTAGTTTTATCTTTTCAGTTAAATACGCGAGGTCGGACCGGAGTTGGAGATTAGAGATAAGATTAATAATAAGAAAAATATTCCTAAATTTAATCTAAGTCAAGGAATAATTTAATTTAAAGAAAAAGAATGTTTTAGAATTTATTTAATTAATTAGAGCTAAGTTGGTAAATAAATTCTTTAGGTTAATATATAATTAAAGCTTAAATAAAAATATGTAAATAAATGGGGGAGGAATTAATCTAAGTATAATATATTCAAGAAATTAAACATAGCATTTGAATATTTAAATTTGAGGTCATACATGCCATGCAAGATTTCATTCTAATTTAATTTGTTAATTCACTAAACATAAAATGGTATTTAAAACACTAAGAATTTAAAATACAAGACTTAATCAACATTATACCATGCAATATTAGTAGAAATTTAATCAACTCCTTAAGCAAATTCAAATGCTTAGTAAATCCCATTCAAACCATCCTCAATGACCTTTAAGGTGGATTAAATTCCTCATTTTAAATCACTAATTAGTAGTAGATTCAAATACTATAATTCATATAATTTCCCTCAACCTATTAGACTATGAAATGAGTTTGAATGTTGCAATAATTTGAATGACATGCAACGGCAGCTGGGAGAGAAAGCATGCAAATGATATTCAAAGCTTTCACTTGTAACCTTCCACTTTAATGCATTTTATGGCATCCTTAAAACCTCTTGTAACCATCATTTCCCCTTACATAACATTCCTACATCCTATATACTCGAAAATATTAGAATCAATAGGCTAATGAAATCGGGAATAACAGCAAGAAAATGAGAAAAGTTATCGGCCAGCAAGAGAAGGAAATGCAATCCGAACCCATTCAAATACTCATTTGTAACTCTCAACTAAATGCA
>NC_133310.1:13151035-13151810 GCF_012295235.1 Primulina huaijiensis | reverse complement strand
TCATGATACGATTTTCACCATGCGCTTTACGATACTATATTTTTACGTTGCATGCGATTTTATGATATATTTACTTGTTATTCACAATATATACATGTTGAGTCTTTAGACTCACTAGACTTGATTGTTGTAGGTACTGATGAGGTCGAGACGGAGGGCGTAGACCAGTGAGCGATCTTTTGGCAGCAGTAGTATACCCGAGGACCTCATGTTTTAATTTATGCACCTTTTATTATTCAAACTCAGTTTTAATACGTTGGATTATTTTTAAATTGTTGTTTGAAAACAATATTTGCTTCCGCTGTTATTTTAAAGTTAAAATTATTTACATGTTTATTTTATAAATTAGGCAAGTTATTTATTTATTTAGAAAATTTTTAATAATTCCGCAAAATTATGAATACGAAATACGGGCCTTTTCAAATCGATTCCGTTGGTTCGAGTACAATGGACACGACATGGTGTGGAGGAGTCAACGTGGGAATTGGAAAGCAAGATGCGAGAATCATATCCGCACTTGTTTGATTCTATTCCTCCTGTTCCATTGTATTCAATGTATAATGATCCATTTACTGATTTTAGTTTTGATATGTATTATAACTGGTGACATATTATATGTTTGCCAATGTTATGTATATAGAGATGTTTGAGATTTCGAGTACGAAATCTTTTAAGTTGGGGAGAAATGTGAGACCCCGAAAATAAAATAGTATTGATGGCACTTTTGTATATAAGTTGAAAATTATTCAATTTATTTTGATGGCATTTTCGTAAA
>NC_133310.1:13150766-13150935 GCF_012295235.1 Primulina huaijiensis | reverse complement strand
TCAATGAGAGTTAATAAGCATTCCAACTCCATGAGTGTAAATCAGTTATCCATTAAATATTTTAACCTGAAAGAATATGGAGTTGAGGCTTTTACAAAAAAATTCTCGATATTATACATGTTATGGTGGGTGGTGTGAATTATCTTTTTGACTATATTATCATAAAAAA
>NC_133310.1:13134235-13148309 GCF_012295235.1 Primulina huaijiensis | reverse complement strand
TCTTTATTTTAATAATATTTGAAATTATTGTTTTGGCACATCTTTATCTGTATACCCATGCTAGTTGCATAGATAAAGCCCTTGAATATACAAATAGTAGAAAGAATATGAGATGCTCATATGATGAGTATCATGAAACTCATATTTGGAATACTGTATATTCTAAACGGTTCCTAGTCGATTCAGCCGCCGCTAAGAAGGATATAGGCCGCTCGAGCTTGAGACTAGTATCTGCGATGTGAGTACCATGTTTCATTGGCTAGGGGGCATTGTGATTTCCAAGAATGCAGATAGGTGCTTCTGGTAGAGTGCACTGAACAACCCTCCATAAAGGACTTTCCAACTGGTTCTCACTTATCGAGTGGAAACGTCCTAGTTTATGGTTGTACACCATTAGTCCTTATGACCCGGAACAACATTGAGACTCTATGCGCTAGCATTACACTTTGACTTGTTTACCGACTCTCATGGGGTCATCAGGTGGCAAGGTTGGGTGTTTTGGCGAAACATATAGGAGTCGATGCATTGTAGTCGGGGATTCACTGCTTACCTTCGGGTATGGATATCCTATGTGATCTCATGTATATGTAGTTTGAAATCTCTGATCAGAGTATGGTGGTAATTATGAAATGGGTTTCATAGATTACACCATCGATGCAACTACGACATGACACATAGTATCGATTCATTGAAAACTCTCGATATACCAATGGTTGTCGAATCGGTCGGGATATATGAGTTGAAGGGACCGTACTGTACGCTAACCATAATTGAATGGTTCTTGCAGGCACTATCATTTGATACCTAGGGAATCATGTAAGCGATGCTGCTAGGCGTTTAACATGATTGGTTGGGTACTATCAGACTTGAGTTCTGACGTTCTTATTATCAAGGAGTTGATAAATAAGAATGGAGCAATTGGGGTATGCTCATATAAGGACATGTTTAGTCCGAATCACATGGAGATGTGAACCCACGGCTAGTTGTATCAATGAACCATTGAGGGCCACACAAGTACTAGCTTTCTAGATCCCGTTGAGAAGTAAAATAGTTCAATGTGTTGAACGGCTTATAAAGGAGTTTATAAGCGTAGGGAAAAAAATAGAAGTATGACTTCTATAAGGAGAATGTAACTTTTAATTTAAAGAAGTGTTCCTATGTTAAAAGTTGGCCAAACAAATAATGTATTTGAAAATTGTGATTTTCATAAACATTATTATGGACTAATTAAATTAATTCAAGTGTTGAATTAATTAAACACTAGTGGGCCTAGTAGAGTCCAAATAATTATATTAATTCAAGTGCTGAATTAATTAAATAACATTGGGCCTTGTAGAGTCCAATTAGAAATAATTATTAAACTAGTGGGCTTGAGTAAAATCAACTAAAGTTTAAATGATCTCAAATGTGTTTGAGATATTTAAATAAAAGTTCATGGGCTTTGTAATTGTTACAAACCCAAATAGATTGCATGCATGGGAGATGAAAGGGTGGGAGACAACTTTTTGTATAACCAAGGCATTGCATGCACATGCTTAACTCAACTTTTTCAAGGACCAAGAAAAGTCTTTCAACATCATTCTCTACACCTAGATGGCCGAAATTTTCTTCATTATTCTCTCCAATTTTTCTCTTCATTTTGGTTGAGGAAAATATACTCTTCTCAATGAAAAATACTCTAATTTTTTTAGTGCAAAATTAGAGTGGTTCTACTTTGTTAGTGGTGGACCTAATTTGAAGAAAAGAGTCCAAGAACAAGGAAGCTTGAAGATTTGCCTTGCCATTCAAGAGCTTAGTTGTATGTCAACTAAGTTGGAGCCAACATCAATCTTTTAAGATTGATAGGTATTTTTTTAAACACACTATGAATGTCATTTTTGTGTTTTCGTATTTGCTACACATCTTAGTAGAGGTGTTCGATTTTCTTCTTGAAAATAAAATTATGAACTTCCGTTGCGCATTTGAACACCTAAAATCGATCATCTTTCATACACATCCATTAATTTCCTATTTTTGAAAAGAAACCTAGGGTTCTAAGAGTCCTTGCAGCCGCCCCCTTCCCTCTCCATCTTCCAGCAAATTTTCATGTGTTTTCTTCAAGGATTTTAGAGCCACGTTCGTCCCGGATCGATACTCGCACCATCTCCGCTTCGGTATCACTGTGTCGGTAAATTTTAATTCAAAAAACACGTATATTCTTTCGTTTATGCATCGATCTCGTCATATTATGCGTCGTTTGAGCAATGATGTTTGGATCAATTTTGAAACGGTGTTTGGATCACAAATCTCAATTTTGCTGTCATATTTACAACTGCGATTTTTCGGTCGTGATTTTGAGAAAACTTTCAACTTATAAAACGTAGAACGTTTCTATACCTTCGATTTGACAGTAAATTCAAATTATTTGGATAAACATTGAGTGAGTTACGGTATTTTTCGTGGGACTGCTCAAACTACATTTTTTTTAAAATTATGTATTGATGCGTTCTTGAAGTTTTATTGTTGCAGGCTTCGTTGGGGATAGACGGATGATCGTTGCTGTGTATAGGTATGCTTAGTATGATGTTGGGTTGGTATTTGGATTACCGGTTAGTGTCGATAGGCGCTTGAATTCATGAGAAGTCATAGGAAGCGATTTGGTGTCAATTGCCGTGTTTTTGAATTGTATGTGTCGCAGAGGGGACGTCGTTGCTTTGGGGTGTTTGTACGAGGTTGGTTCAATGTTAGGGTATACTAGGATGGGTCTTGGGGTGTCGGTTCATGGTCCATACAATCGAGTCTAGAATGATAAGCAACGCATGTATTAAATTTTCGTGAGTTTCCGATTAGCGCAGGTACATGGACCCTTTCACGGACCCTTACACGGGGTCCGTGCCTTTGTTTCCTTCCTGGTGTCAAATTTACGAGCCTACACGGACCCTGACACGGGGTCCGTGCCATTCCTTCTTTTCGGTGTGTTTTTACAGTATGTACACGGACCCGTACACGGACCCAGGCATGGGGTCCGTGTACCTCACTTTTTGGGAAATGTTATTGATTACTTTGAGGTTTTATGTCATGGTTTAGTACGATGATTAAAAAAGGTCAAATCCAGAGTGAACTAGAATGTCATAAGCTATTTAATCACTTTGGTGGTGAGCTCGAGTAGCTACGTCTAAGTTATGAAAGTTAAGTATTTAAATTCATGTTAGTATGTGCAGCAGCGGTTCCAAGCGAGATCCAACAAATCCCTCAACGCCAAGTAAGTATGTTCGATGTGCAAAGAAAATATTTTCAAGTTTTTGAGGTATGCTAAATATCTTGTGACCAAATTATGTATGGGGTTGGAAAGCGGTAAAACATGACCAGGGACCAACCTACCCCGTTAAAGCATGAACGGGTTTAGATCAGGATTGGAAAGCGTTAGATCATGAACGGGGACCAATCCGCCCTTTAAAGTATGAACGGGGATCTCACGTATGTGGCAGTGGATTTTTCTCTGTCAGCCCAGTACTTTGGTTTAGTCTGATCAGGCGATTATGTTATGGGTCACTTGCTTTGAAACATGCCTCTACGCAAAATGATGAAGTTATGTATGTACAAGTATGCAAGCATGTTTATGAACAGATTTCATGTTATGGCACGCCTATGTTATGTATATATTTTCAAGTTTATTGCAAGTTCAAGTTTCAAGTATGTATGCGCTATTTTGAAGTTGCATGTGGTTTTATTACGTATTATTTGTTACTACCAATTTATACGTGTTGAGTCTTTAGACTCACAAGACTTGATCAATGCAGGTGAGGATTCTTTCGAGGAGATTAGGGGTGGGGACCAAAGAGCAGGCTTGGACTGAGCAGGAGGCTAGACCCAAGGACCGCCTAAGTTTTAATGATATTTGAAATGTTGAAATACTCTGGTTTTATGTTACGATTTTGAGGTTCAAGCAAATACTTTTGGCAGACATTATTTGGAGACGTACAGTTTATTTTATCAAATTTTGAATGCTCATTATTTAATTAAGAAAATATTTAATTCTCCGCAAATTTTAAATAGTTAAAAATTACGGTACGTTACAGTTGGTATCAGAGTGGTGTTCTTGTAAAGGGTTATGCCTACTGCCAGTTGCGAGAAGCTCACGAAGTGATACCTCAAGTCTGTAAGTTTTAAAGTTTTGAATTATGTTATGTAGTGAACATCATGTCATGATTTCAGTATGTGCATATTTAAATCCAAATTACGTGCATCTTATGCTATTAGTATCATTTTCATTCATATTGGGTTTACGTGTTGGGTAATTATTGGAAAAGTATGCCTCATAGAAGCATGATTAATCGGGAAGCAAGGGATGAGGACAGAGAAGCCCGAGATGAAGAGAGGGTCACTCCTCCTCGCCCACCCCCGGATATGCAGGCGAAGATGCTTGCAGGTATGACGCAGTTCTTCGCGCAGTTTGCAGGGAACGAAACTGCAACATGGGGTGCAGGGGCGAGGCCCCAACCGGAAGCGATGTATGAAAGATTTTGGAGGATGAATCCGAAAGAGTTCTCGGGGACGACTAACCCAATGGTGGCTGAGGGATGGATTAAATCCATCGAAGTGATCTTTGACTTTATAGAGCTGCAGGATGCAGATAGGGTCAGATGTGCTACATTCCTTCTATCAGATTAGGCCAGATTATGGTGGGAAAGCGCTTCCGTATCAGTAAATCTGCAGACTTTGACCTTGAATGGGTTTAAGAAAGTGTTCTACTCCAAGTACTTCACTGAGGAAGTACGATCCAGATTGACCAGAGAGTTCATGGCGCTGCGGCAGGGAGACAACAGCGTTGTCGAGTTTGTGCGAAAGTTTGAAAGAGGGTGTTACTTTGTGCCCCTAATAGATAACGATGTCCGGGAGAAGCTGAAGCATTTTATGGATGGTTTACGGCCGATCTTGCGCCGTGATGTCCGAGTTGCTGGTCCTACTTCTTATGCAGTTTCCGTGTCTAGAGCTTTGGCGGCAGAACAAGATCAGCGGGATATCGAAAACGACAGGCAGGGCAAGAGGCCCTATCAGGCTCCATAGCAGTAGCAGCAACAGCAACCTCAGTTTAAGAGGCCGTTCCAAGGGTACCCAAGGAAGAAGCCATATCAGGGACCGCCAAAGGGCAATGGTCCAATTCAGCAGCAGGTGGCGCCTTAGAAGCCCGGTAATTTCCCAGTGTGTCCTAAATTCAACCGCCAGCATCCGGGGCAGTGTTTGTATGGGTCAGGCTAGTGTTTCAAATGCGGGGCAAGTGAACACATATTGAGGGAGTGCCCACAGTGGAAGCAGCCAACCCAGGGCAAGGTGTTCGCCATGCATGCTCAGGAGGCAAACCCAGACACGACATTGTTGACTGGAAATATAAGATTAGATGCTTCATGATTTTTATAGGTGTTACGTTGTGGAATAAGGAATTATTATGATGTTCATGTATGCTGGCTACGTAGTGTAATTGGACATGTTTAAGAAATTGATAGTTGGACCGAACCAAATAAAATTGCATATGTTCTTATTTTTTCTTTAAGTTTTATTATTTCTTAATTGGGTTAATCATAATACGAAGCAAAATAAGAGAAAGCCGGTCAACAAGTGATATTGGAGTTGGTACATTATTTTTATGACGTTGATACTGCAGTTCGATTTTTGAAGGCAATGGTAGGATGCATGATGAAGAAAAGGCCTCTGTGAGTACATATGATGGAACGATTGTTGATATTTAAGGGAGCATATGATTATTATCTGATTTTTATATTCATATTTTTTTCCTGTGCTGCAACATAACCAACGACAACATTTGAGATTCAGTAGATAGGGGGAAAACATTGATTGGAACCTCTCGATTTGATTTCTGAACTTTGATTGATTTTTTTTCCAAAAGAAGGAGAACTAGAATTTTTTGAATTTTCTTGAATATTGTTTTGATGATTCTTCAAAACTATACCAAAAGGGGACAGATTGTTAGATGTTATCTTTGATTGGCTTAATTTTTAAGATTAGTTTTTCAGAAAAATATTGATTTAAATATTTTGGGAAAAAAAGATAATTGGTGAAGATATTTTGTTGAATATATATTTTTATTGTTGAATATGTTATGGAAATAGAAATATATTATCTTGATTGATATGAGAAGATAACATTTAAGAGTTTGTCTATCTTGGATATTATGGAGTTCTCTATTTATTAAAGTTCATGTTCATTTTAAAGATTGCCTAGACTATGTGGATCGATGGATGCCAATGAGATTTTAATGTCAAATCTTTCAGAGTTAATTTATTGGTTGTTTTTTTTATGCACTATATTCATTCAGACATTATTTAGGAAAAGAAGGTGAGTTCTCATGAGATAGTCACTACAAGAAAATTCATTTTTAACAACACATCAAAGACAACGGTTTTAACAAGAACCGTTGTCGTAGCCTAAAAAAATCCGCTCAAATAAAACAGTTTCTTTAAAATCGTTGTCTTTGATATATCTACGGCAACGGTTTTTAAAAACCGTTGTCTATGAGCGTTTTTTTTTTTGGGCTACGACAACAGTTTTTAAACTGTTGTCTATTAGCGTTTTTCTTCAAGCTACGACAACGTTTTGTAAAAAACCGTTGTCTTTCAACTGGTTTTTCTTTAAATTTGTTGTCAATATTACATTTTGCGACCGTTTAAGGTAAATCTGTTGCTAAAATTAGCGACGGTTGTACTATACCGTCACTAATTTAAATCTTGTTACGGTTAAAGTATAACTGTCGCAAAATTTAGCGACGGTTTTAGTTAAAACCGTCGCCGATGTAAATATAGCGACGGTTTTACAAGAACTGTCGCTAAATTTAGCGACGGTGTTTTTAAACAGTCGCTAAATTTAGAAACACCGTCGCTAAATATAGCGACAGTTTTGGTAACACTTAAAATTTTTCTCCCTTATAAAATTTTATTTTCGATTTTCTCTTTAAAATTTAATAAATTTTTAAAATATTATTAAATTTTCGACGGTAAATCACAAATATAATTTGCATATTAGATCGTGAGTTTTTTTGTATATTTATTAAAATATTAAAAGTGAATTTTTTTTTTTATTTTACTGAATAAATTAGTGACGGAAAGCATACAAAACCGTCGCTAATATTAGCGACGAAGTTTTTGAAACACCGTCGCTAAATGTAGCGACGGTGTATTAAACCGTCGCTGTTTAGCAACCGTTTAAATTACGACCGTCGCTAAACTTCGCTAAGTTTAGCGACGGTTAAGGATGATGTCTGTCGCGAATAAAGTTGAAAACCGTCGCAAATTGTAACTACCACATCATTTCAAAACCGTTGTCGTTTAGCGAATGTTTAACCACAGGACCTTTAACAACGGTTTTGTAGAACCCATAATTAGACTACGTATAAGCCATGCATAATTCTAGTATTTTAAAATGATTTTTATTCCATGAGTATTTAAATTTAATTATTTTACGTAGTAGTTTAAATTTTTATCCTTTCAGTTATTTCAGTAAGGCCGGACTGGAGTTGGAGCTTAGAGATAAAATTTAAGATTCAGAAAATATTTCCGGAATTTATTTTAGCTAGCAAGTAAGTTAATTTAAGTTAAAAGGAGGTTTATGAAATTATTTAAGTTACTTGAGGTGAGTAGAAAGTAAATTCAATTAAGTTCCATAATTAAGGGGTTAGTTCACTAAATTATTTAAAGGATAGATATGGCTTTAAAGAATTAAAAATTTACTAGTTAAACAACAATTCCCCTTCATTTTTATTGCTAAAATTCGGCCACCCTTAATGACTAGACAATTCCTATGCCAACTCACCCTTTGACTCATTCTTTGTTGTTTTAGCATGCCAACCTTTTTAATTATTAATCACCCTTAATTAATTAATTAATAACCAACATCCTAGCCTTGTAAAACATGTAGGATTCGGTCATTTGCATCAAACAAAACACCCAACAAATATTTGATATCAAACCAAAATTCAAAATTCAAAAAGAGTAGACTTGGTCTTGCATTTTTCCCTATATTTTGCACCCATCTCCCTCATTCCCCTAACCACCATTTCTTCCCCTCCCCATCACCGAAATCTGAGAGAAATTAAGAGCTAAAAGTCGTGAGTTCATAGGGGAAAAACAAGAGAGAAAAATCGAGTGAAGAACAAGGTAGCAAGAACACTCCACCTCCTACGCGCCGAATCGTTTCATTCTTTCGTTTTCTATCAAAACAAAACCAAGCATGCATATATTCTTCCTTGACTCTTCAATCAAGTCATACTATCATTATTTTTATGATTTATGATCATCATTTCATGCATGAACCGAAATACATCAAGAAATTTCAGAAAATGCAACATGCAGAATTTTTCGGTTTTCTCTTGTGATTCACGGGTTGCTTTGTTTTGTGGGTTTCAGGTATTGGTTCGATTCCAGGCTCCCAAGGTGACATCTAGACATGTAATAGGATGTATTAGGATCACTTTGGTCCATTCATTCGAGCCCCACACCCACTGGAAACAAGAAATGACAGCAGCTTCCCATTCTTGCCATATTGAGTTTCGATTTTCTCATGTTGCCGTCAAAGGGAAATGAATCTGATCTTGGCTGCCCTAAGGGCTTATATCCATGGTTGGATCACTTCCCTAGCATGTTTAAGACGTGACTAAGTTGCCCTTTTGGTGGCTCGGTCCATGGTTACTCGGTTTTCAACTAAAACATCAAGAACAGCCCCTTTCCCCTTTCGGCTTCCTCTCTTTTTGAGCTTGTGTTGTTTCGAATTTTAGGGAATGGTGTGGATCTTGGTTGGTCTATGGCCCTTAGCCATGGTTTAAACCATTCCCCTAGATGTCTAGATCGTGTCATGGTCAATCAAATGGCCATTGGAACGATTCGTGACAGCAAAACAAAAGCAATGCATCCTACGTGCAGAATTTGTTCTCGGTTGTAACGTTTGGGTCGTTGCTGGAATATTTTGAATTGTGGCTGGTCTAAAGCCCTTAGCCATGGTTCAAATCATTCCTTGGGATGTTGGTAAGAGGTTTTGGTCGGTGGTTCAAGCCCCAATGGCCATTAGCCTCGCAATCGACGCAAGAAACCAAAGCACGGCTGCTGTATTTTTGGACAGCAACTTGCTGTGACGGTTCAGTGGCTCGTTCGAGTTCTCGGTTGGCTTTTAGCCTATGGCCTTGGACTGGACAGTGCCTCAGCAAGTTAGGAAGGTCATGTTTTTGAGCGTTTGTGATTCAGATCATTTTTGAGGTCGTACGAGAATTTACGGTGCAATGTGCCAAATTGACTCTCGAAAGAGCGTTTCATGTTTTGGCCTCCATTCACCTAGATTTTGCCCTCACCATTTTAGGAGCATTATTTGATCATTTTAGACGTATTTTAATCATGACTACATGATGGTTTAGTGTTGGTTCGGGTTGGCTCGGAGTCATGATTTAATACGAAGTCGGTAGGCGTAATTGTCACATTTTTTGAAGGTTATTGTATAGTTTGGTCCCATAAATCTATTGCATATTTTCATGGCATATTTAGGTTGCAGCGAGCCTGGGAGCGATCCAATCCAAGCAGTAAAATGGGTACAGGATATTTAATTCAGTTATTTAATTATATTACGTGCAAAAATACAAATTTTGAGATTTATGCGATATTGCTTGTGGTCATTTTACTATCATGCTTAAGTCCGGTCCCCAGTATCGGCCCGGTCACCAGTTACCGGTCAGTTCAGTTGTTTCACCCAGTACTGTGGCAGTAGTCTGATCAGACGTAAATCCGATCCCCAGTATCGGTCCGGTCACCATTATCGGTCAGCTCAGCTCAGTTCAGTTCAGGGACCACTTGCGTAGACCATAATCTCACAGAAAATTATTATATGCTATTTCAGTACAGGGATCCAAGGAGCAAACAGTTTCACTATGATTTTCAGTTCAGCTATGCACGTATTATAATTAATCATGACACGACATTTTACGATATACCTCNTTTATATACCTACGACAACGGTTTTTCACCGTCGTGTTTAGACGTCTACGACAACGGTTTTTCACCGTTGTCTTTGAGCACACCCTTTAAATACAGGGCTTCTAACAACGGTTTTATTTGACCTACGACAACGGTGTTTAATCGTTGTCTTTTGCCTTTTTTTTAGTAGTGAGTTATCTTTCATGCATAGATCATATTTTATGTTGTGAGCTTGTCTGGTTGGTTGGGTGCGAAGTTATCGATCCAAAATGAAACTGTTCATTCTGTGTTACATTCTATGTCGTGACAACTACTACAACAAGATTCAAAAAGCTCCACTTTATCATTCTATTTTGAGAACTTTTCTATTGCTGGTGGTGCATATGAGTTCACTGACATGTTATCAAAGAGAGTTCGAGTTGATGAATATTGAATACGAGTGGTACTCGCCAAGTGAAGTATACTGAATTTGTTCATCATTGAGATGTCATTTAAAAAGAAGGGATTCTTTTATTTGAACAAGTCCTTGTGTGATTGTAATTACTTGTATTTAGTGGATTTTCTCGATAGATGGACGTTACCCAGTGGATGTAGACATGTTGAACCGAACCACGTTAAAATTGTCTGTGTTCTTATTTTTGCTTTTAATTTTATTATTTCTTAGTTGGGCTAATCATGAAAACTAACAAAATAAAAGAAAGCCGGATCAACACATGAGACTTCAAATCTGTATGGATTAGTTGAAGAAGAAATTTTTAGTAGTTACATCCTTTAAGATTTTGGAGATGCTGTCCATGAAATTAAGGATTAATGGACTGAAGATTTGAATTTTCTCAAGATGCTTATTACATCATCGTCTGCGGGTTGAGTAGGTTATGATTTTCTTTCTGAAATTTGAAAATTAACTATATTAACTTGTCAAAATGGAAGGATTACGTGTACGTCAAAATGGGGAGGCAATGTGTGAAGAAAACCACCTTATTTATTTATCCTTTTAACAAAAGAATATAAGCATGATGGTTGGGGTAGGTCTGATTGGTTAATAATAAATTTACCCAATTTTAAGACACATTAAAGGTTACATGACATAAAATATAATGGGTAAAATTGGAAAATATTTTGGTGTCATATTGACGTGCCAAATTAGTTTTTTTTAGGTCCTCGTCCTTTATAATATTGTATGTATAGTTAAATAGTAATAAAAAAATTACAAAATTCATTTTATAAGTTGACATGTTTTCAATTTTTGTCATATAAATTATTTAATTTGGGCCTTAATCTAATTAATAAGTTGATTTTTTTTTAATTCTAGTCATTTCAGCATTATACTAATATAAAATGATATATTGTTAATGCAGTGCTAATAATTGTTATAGCGATATCAAGTTTTGTTGACATGATATTGGACATTGTTGATAAGTCTAGACAAGACGTACCAACTTACTGGATTAAAATTAAACTTAGACGACTAATGAGATCAAAAGTGAAAAATATCAACTTTATGAACATTTGTAATTTTCGGCAAATAGTACACAACATAATTTGTTGTGTTTTAAAGAGCAAAGATAATTATTCTACATGTTTCCTGTTTAATTTAAAAGTTGTATAGATAAGAAATTCATATAATATGAATATATAGCATAAATAAAAAAAAATCATATTATTATTTTGTAATGAAATTTCTCTAATTTGGGCGTAATCCTGCTCAGGAAAGACAAAACAATGGTTTTCAAGATTCTAAGCCATAAAAAATAAAATCAAGATAAAGCTCACAATTTTGACATCAGAACACAACCCTCCTTAGCTTTCATTCTCGTTGTAATGCCAATAAAACATTATGTGCCAAGTAAAATTACCAAATTTTAAGTGGATAAGAGTAAACCAAAAACAATAACCTCAAATTTTCAGAAACTTGTGAACTTTAAAGATTAAAACTTTCATGCACTCTTCGTTTGCTACTTGGCTTGTGGGCCATCTCCATTGTATGGCCAATAGGAAATCAGTGCCCAATCCTCAAGATTTTAATGTGTGTCCATATTTCGAAGTTCCCCATACTATATAAGTTATCCCACACGACTTCCCTTATCTCTTTAGAGTGGCTACGACTGCTCTTGCGTTAGAATAATTAGTTCACAATCTTGCATCCACATACTGTCCGATCACTTACAGCAATGGCTGCCACAGTCTGGACCATCGGATCCGTTAACCCGCGGGCGCCGGTATTTTGATTTCTTGGTGTTCTGTAGGTGGTTTTAGTTTGTGCCGTGTATCTATACTATTAATTAAGGTTAACGTGTCACATATGATTGTATTAAAGTCCAAGTTTTGAATCAAAATGGAAACTAGTGTCAACTTTAATCATTTTCTTGATTAAGATTATATTAAGAAGTTGAATGTTGCAGGTGAATTTGAATGGATCTGTTGCTGGAGCTGCGGTTCCCAGCTCATCCTTCTTTGGAAGTAGCTTAAAGAAGTTGAATTTGACATTCGTCCCAAAAAATTCGCCTTCGAGTTTCAAGATCGTGGCCGAGGACAGATGGAAGGGGCTTGGTGAAGATATTTCCGATGATCAACAAGATATTACTAGAGGAAAGGGTATGGTTGATGCTCTCTTTCAAGCTCCCAGCGGAATGGGAACACACGACGCCGTGCTTAGCTCCTACGAGTACCTCAGCCAGGGACTTAAAACGTAATAGTGATGAATTCTCACTTTCGATTTCATGTATAATTGTTGCATATATTCATTAAATTAGCAGGGCAAATAAAAGTGTTAAAAATCGCTGTTACCAGATATAACTTTGACAACATAATGTCTGGATATTACATTTCTCCGTCTTTCATGGACAAGGTCGTGGTTCACATCACCAAAAACTTCATGACATTACCCAACATCAAGGTGATCTCATATGCAAGCTGGTCATGTTTATTACATATGCTTCTCATGTTACCTAAAATATATCATTTTCATATATAATTCGATCCTACAAAAAAGTAACTATTACCTATCTTCTTATTATATATGTTTGTTCAAATAATAATAGTTGATACAATTTTGTTTTCGACAGGTTCCTCTTATTTTGGGTGTTTGGGGAGGCAAAGGTCAAGGAAAATCGTTCCAGTGTGAGCTTGTCTTTGCCAAGATGGGAATTAAGTATGTTACAAAAAATTTGTTGTTGCCTAGCTTATTATAATCTCAATATCTCATCAGAATGATGTGAAAATGAACCTGACGAATACTTGTACGAACAGCCCCATCATGATGAGTGCCGGAGAGCTAGAAAGTGGGAACGCCGGAGAGCCCGCGAAGCTGATCAGGCAACGGTACCGTGAAGCAGCCGACATCATCAGGAAGGGAAAGATGTGCTGCCTCTTCATCAACGATCTCGATGCCGGCGCTGGGCGTATGGGTGGGACGACTCAGTACACCGTCAACAACCAGATGGTGAACGCCACACTCATGAACATCGCCGATAACCCCACCAACGTGCAGCTCCCCGGCATGTACAACAAAGAGGAGAACCCCCGCGTGCCCATAATCTGCACCGGTAACGACTTCTCCACATTGTATGCTCCCCTCATCCGTGACGGGCGAATGGAGAAGTTCTACTGGGCTCCCACACGTGAAGACCGCATAGGCGTTTGCACTGGTATTTTCCGTACCGACAATGTCGCGCTGGAGTGTATAGTCACACTCGTCGACACCTTCCCCGGCCAGTCCATCGGTAGGCTAGGAAGCTACGTTCATATTCTTCAATCTTGTTCAAAAACCAATATTTTTTCCATTTGCAATTAAAAAACTGGATAAACTGCAGATTTCTTTGGAGCTGTGAGGGCAAGAGTGTACGACGACGAAGTGAGAAAGTGGGTTTCAGAAGTGGGAGTCGATCTCGTGGGCCGGAAACTAGTGAACTCGAGGGAAGGACCACCGAAATTTGAGCAGCCGAAGATGACACTAGAGAAACTACTGGAGTATGGATACATGCTTGTAAAGGAGCAGGAGAATGTGAAGAGGGTACAATTGGCAGAAACTTACTTGAAAGAAGCTGCCCTTGGAGATGCTAACAAAGATGCGATTGAGAGTGGATCTTTCTTCAAGTGATCGATCAACTGCAACATGCATATATATA
>NC_133310.1:13102397-13133944 GCF_012295235.1 Primulina huaijiensis | reverse complement strand
TATATGCTGCAAAGTGAGTGAATCAATGTAATTCCTGTGCCTAAAGTTTGTAGAACTGAGTATCATAATGTAACAAGGTTAAATTTGGTGCTTGTGGTTTCATGGATTGTTATCCTGTAATTTTGTGTGACTTAATATAAACTTAAGCCTTTGTTCATAAATATATTCTCTTAGTTTTTTTAAACTTAAGCCTTTGTTCATAAATATCTTCTTGGCTTCAAAAGATTTTCATTTTCATAATATATTGTGCACATGTTTCACTGATTGTGTCTCTAAATGCTTAAATTTATGGATTTTATTTGAAAGATGTTCAGTTGTTAGGATCGAAAATAAATTTTGAGGAGGGAGAATAATTTTTTCTCAACAATGTTATAAATATTTCGGTTGAGTTATCAATACTAAAATGAAAATCTTATAAGATGGGTTCTCAGTGAGTTAACAATGAAGACTATTGTGCGAAAATAGACTGACCGGAACTGTTTGAACAAAATAACTAATCAAACCTCAATTGGGTTATCCAATGAGAGGTGAAGATGGTAAAATGAAGAGTAAATTTGCACGAGTTTGTTTCTGAATGTTCGAAGACTTCAATAGTACTTCTATGTTACTCCTTTCTCACGGAATGATTGCACTAAAAGACTTTGGTAATTACAAGTAATTTGAAATCACCCACTTCATCAGAACTTAACACTGTCTAATTGAAACTCTTAGTCTACTTCAATATAAATTAAAATAAGCAGTAAGACTTCTAACTCTCAATTACACGGATGCCATACAGAAATTCTAAACATGAATTGATCATTAAATGATGTGATAATGTCTTATTGGCATGTGTTTGCTTTTATCAGTTTGGATTCCAAAAAAAAAAATTCAAGAAGAAACAGTAGATCAATTAACTCAGAGTTAGAGAGCTTTAAAAGCTTGTCAAACTGATATATATTTATAGACTTCATATGCAAGGGTAACCTTTTTAAATAATATATCCGTTTCCAAATACAGATGTCGTTGTTGTCATACCATTGTCCTTTCTGACATATTTTGGCAGTGCGCATAAATTCAGACATTATGTTTGAGAATCAAATGACTGTTGGTATGAAACATTTTATCAGATATTTCAGTTAGGCTCTGATTCTTAATAACTTAGTATACTAATTTTCTAGAGAATGTCTCGACTGAAATAAACTATCAGTTGTCCTTAGATCAGTTTGCCTATCAATATCATTTTTACTCTATCAATTTAGCTCGTTAGTCAGTTGGATTCTTTATAAAACTTTTGTTTGTGAATATTCAGTTTTCTTCTTGAATTCTGTTAAATTAGGCTCTTCAATTCACTGTTGGATTAACAGCCTTGTTAAATCACCAAAACTTAAAAAGTTCTAAAAATTCTCTTTTTTGGTGTTTTACAATATTATGCCACTTGAGATAAAATACCGAAGTCATTAATCTAAATAGAATGTATAACTGAGTTTTCTTGCTGACTATTCAAGATTTTTTTATATAAGTATTATCTTTTATGGTTGGCAGAATACTTGTCAGATGGATTTTTCTATGGATCAGTTGGCTTCTTTTCTTCCCCTTTTTGTCAACACCTGATGGTGCCTTCAAGTAGGCACCAACATATGCTAACTGATAACTCACTTCATCAATGTTTTCATTGAAATTATCTTGTACTTCCTCTATCTTGATGCAAATCTAAAAGTTATTGGCTTGAATTTTCCCACCCAAATGAGTAGTGATAGTCACTTGAGCTTTTTTAATCTGCTCCAATCGAGTGAATATATCGATCATTCCCTGAGATAGATCCAACACATACTTGAGCATGTTATAGTTAAAAGAATCCAAAGCTTCCTTAATATTCAGATTGCTCCTTTTAAGAACTATGATGGAAGAAGAGATAATAGTGAGACTCGAATGAATCTAGTCCAGAGTATTTTCATTAGATATATTAAGATAATGAGAAGAAAGCTCCATTATTGGAAGTTCCTTTGATACGACGAGTGTCAAATCAGGATCCTCATTGCACGAAAGTTCTTCTTGTTCGATCATCAGAACACCTGAGTCAGTCAGAACGACTAATGCTTCAATCTGCATTTATTCATCCTTACTGATTTTCTCAGCATCAGTTCATATAAGATTTCATCCAGCCATTGCAATTTCAACTACCTCATTCTCTATGCCTTGAAAAAGTTCAGCTTTTTCTGTTTCTATCATGAGTTCATCATCATATAGGATTACTTTTGCTTCAGAGAAAACTGCATCACTTTTCTCAGTTCCTTGAGGTGCAGATAGGTGCTTACTTAGAATGAAATCATCAACATGTTTTTATTGCACAACTTCTTCTAAATTGAACATAGTGATTTATATCGAGGATAAGCGGAAATATCTGGTTGAACAGACAATTTGGCTTTCCCGGGAGCAGCTGATTGAGTTGGGTTTTCGGAGGCAGATTGAGATGAAGATCCAACAACCTTCTTAGCCTTGGAATCCACTGGCTCGAACAACTTATGATAATTTTCCCAAAATTTTACTTTCATCTGCAGTGCGACAAAATCCATGTCTTGTTGATTGATCACTACAAGATCATCAAAAGTTTTTGGGCACGTAGGATCATAGTTTGATCTTTGTTGAGCCGATAATGTAGTCAATTTCTCAGTCATCAAAAGATAAAAAAGGTAGCTCGACGTTGAAGAGATTCAGAGATGACAACGGTCTTCATTTGATTCAGCACTACCTTCTCAGGTGCTATATACCTTTCTAACAGTGGCACAACCCTCTACAAGAAATCTTGCTCTGATACCAACTGAAACGTATACCTCTTTAATACTATTAAAACAATTTTTTTAAAACTATGACCGAAAATGCACACACGCATAAACATATAAATAAGTTAATCATGCATTTTAAAAGTCATCCACGGAATAAAAATAACTACAGTTAAATAAAATTTTAAAATGTGACTTCATCAAAGGTGTTACTGTTTAAAAATGAACACCACCGAATATCTAGAAATCTGACAATCATCAAAGCATAAAAATCATGAACATTTTGAACTATTGTTTAAAACCCATGACTCCTAATCATATAATACGGAAGAAATGCAAGGTCATCGGGTTTCCAGTGCACCACCAGCCCTAGTCCACTCAGTTCTCAGCACCTCCAGTCTCCTCATCAACCAACTGCTGACCTGCATGAATCACACCTAGTGAGTCTAAAGACTTAACACACCTGAACCGCTATAACAAGTACATATACATATAATGCAACATTGAAAAGTACTGTAAACAAAGTAACTTTCATGATCTTCAAAACATAAACATAACGTAAACATATTCATATCAAATCATGTCATATCATAATATCATGTACATATTCCTTTTCATTTATTGAATTCAGATCATTAGTTGTGACTTTAGTATAAGCTCTAGGTCGATGGATCCATCTACGTATAACCGCGGTACACGGCGGCGGAGAAATCAGCGACAGTTTTATCCGTCCACTGAACCTGGGCTTTAAATGTTCGTGTTCGTAGTAGTCACAACCAACTTACCTCCTTCAAAACAACGTCATCATATTCATCACTTGTAAAATTCATGCATATACATACTTTTTCTTAAAACCAAGCATGCAACGTGTTTCTAACATTAACATTAAAATCCATGTTCAATATCACCATATACATTTTAAATATTCATAAACGGTTGTCAGGGGACTGCCACGACTGCTAACATAACTCGGTTACAAAAATGACCAATTCCCAATCAAACTTATCGAACGCCTTAAAAACATATTTGTAATAATTTCTTAGACGTAAACTCGAGCCCATACTTTAACTTCTATAATCCGATTAAAACTTTTTTCCGAAGTCCCAGTTTTAACCCGAATCTTAAACATAATTCAGATACTCTTAATCAAACCTTGTATGACCCAATTAAACCCTCAATAACCTCAGATACATTGACATATCAACACCCGAAACGAACCAGGCTCATCAAAATCATTAACCCTCAAGTATAGGACTAGCGCCTATGCGTTGGCTGGGTAGCGCTGCGGCGCTTGTAATTGCCTAGGCTCCATGCATCAGCTCTGTGGCTCAAGAAGAGCCGAAGATCAAGCGTTGTAGCGCCAACTGAGCAGCGCCACACCTACGGGGAAAAGCCTAAATTTCCACCTTAAAATCAAAGCCATCCTAAACTCACTCGGTCTGGACAAGGCTCGAACCAACCTATCCTAGACCACAACCAAACCTTCCTGAACTGCCCTAACCATGACCCTAGGCCCCATGCTCTCGAATACACGTGAACCACCCGAACTCTCCAAAACCGAGTCACAACAAGGGAAACGATCCAAAAGCCAACCTACATAAAACACATGAATGCAAATGAATTAAACTGCATAATTGTTTTATTTAATTGATTTTAAATGCTTGCATGATACATATTATATGATTAAGGGTCTAATGTATGATTTTATGGAAATAGAAGATTTTATCCGAATATTCGATAATAGGTGATGCGAATTTGATTGTTGCACTCCCAAGAGCAGGTTGTCCACAAGTAGTATAATTCGGTGAGTCCGATATCGTATCCACGGGGAAGCTAAGGTAATTACAAGTCCACTACAATTTCTTTTTTTTTTTGTTTTTCTTTTAATTTTTTGAATCATTAATTGATAATTTTTAATTGTTCAAATTTTAATTTAAGTAGTTGAAATTAAAGAATCCATTCTTGGTATTTTAATAAAGTTAACATTAATGAACATTATTGAAATGTTCCAATATATTAAATAATCATATTTATATTATGTTATATATTATTATCTTATAAGTATATAATATATACCAAAACTTATAAATATTTTCAAGTATTTATTGTGCTATATATATATTTGTAAACACTAAATCAAGGTTTCCACTTTAAATGGTTGGTAAAACCAAACTAACATTTAAATGGTACCAAAAAATTAATATTATAATATATTCATATGTAATAAATCAAGGTATCTACTTTAAATGGTTGGTAATACCAAACTAACATTTAAATAGTTCCAAAAATTTAGTGTAACATATAACAACAATAAATCAAAACTCCCACTTATAAGTAGGGTATAATAATGCTTAAAGAAATAAATATAACATAAACAATAAATAATGATTAAATAATATAAAACATAGATTATTACATTTTAATAACCTTTTTATCATACCAAGAGTTTCACCTTTTCATCTTAACTTTGAGAAGTTAGCTACTCATTATTCAAAGTATAAAACTTTGAATATGAAATTAACATGATAATTATATTTAAATGAAGAAATAAAGGAAAAACAAATTAAGAAATATTATGAACTCAAAGGTTTGTTTATAGAATTATGGATATCTCAATACATTACAATGCACCCCTATTTATAGCTAAATTTGGGGAGACAACCACAAATAAAATATTATTTTTTACGCATAAGTCTTCATTGGTATTCCAAGAAATTATGTCATCATACACATCACTTTTGAAAATCTTCTCATCCGAATTTTCTTTTCCACATAAAACAAAACAGGTAGATAATTGAGCTATTTGAATTGTGGTGTTTTTTTAAACATTTGACCAAGTAATTTGAAAGATATGGTCAAAATGCTAGAGCATGGTAAAACTGCAATTTCTTTTGTAACTTTATTTGTTATTAATTTGATCCCAATTGTGAGAAGATTTTTATTTCATGCTTCTCACCAATATTGTAGATATTATCATCAACTTTCTACAGGTCCAATAATCATCTTAATCCCATTTGCAACGCCAAGTTTATTCTTGTTTTATCGAACCTGTAAAAATAGTAAAAACTTATAATTACATAACAACTTATATTTTAAATAATTTATTATAAAACATATAATAGTTAAACATTTAATAAAACAAAAATTATAAATTTATATTATAAAAAATTTAATTAATGTACAATTTTTATGTTTATCACACCCCCAACCGGCTTATTGCTAGTCCCTAGCATTTAAGTTTTAATAACAATACAAAACATATTGATTAATTTAAATAGAAATGTAATCGGAACTGTTGGAATCGGGGAAAGAGTTTAGAGGGGGGAGATGAATGAACTCTTTCAAATTTTCTTCTTTAAAATGTTTATTTCAACCGTTTTTAGGCGGTTGAAAATTCTTCTCAAACGGTTGGAAATGTGAACCAATATTAAGTGCGGAAAACGGTTCACAGTCTCCAATAGAAACAAAAACACGTTAACATGCTTAATCAACAATTAGAGACTGGAAAAGTAAGTGCTTGCGAGATGTAAAGTGACACAAGATTTTTTATGGATGTTCGGAGAATGAATACTCCTACGTCACCCCTTCTTCCTCCTTAGCAAGGTTTCCACTAAAAGACTTTGGCTTTACAAACTTTTTGCAACAGCCCACTCCAATCAAGACTTATCACACTGCCTGTTTTGGAACTCTTAGTGATCACTTTACACTTCTGGATATTAAGAACACTTAGTTCACCTGACACCAAGACTAAACCAAATAACCAAAAGGTTACTGATATGAATAAGCAGTTTGGTTTGAGTAGTACGAAATTGATCCTTAGATGATCGAATGTAATTATGTTCAAAGCGTGCTGAAAGGGCGATGAAGTATGTAGACTTTTGATAGCTCTCTTAGATCTTTGAATAAGCTAGCAACATGATTTTTCAGCTGTGAATCAAGTGATGGTTTAGCTAGCACACTCCTCCGTTAATATACACGATCTTCTTAACGGTCAGGAAGGACAAAGCAACGTTAACCTGATCCTCTGAACAGATGTGTTTCTGTCGTCTTTATGAGCATTAATTGTTCTCCAATAGACGCATTTAATGTTTCTTTTGCTCAGCATAGTTCTGAAGCGTTTTTTTTTAGGAGTTCCTTTTATGGTAACTGTTTTTAGCATCAGAACTTGAATTCTATACTTGGTCTTCCTTTTCTGGGATAGAAACATAAATGCAGATCATTCTTGGAGCTAATGTAAGTATACGTTGACTTCAAGGCGGTGTAATACTTTGAATGTATTAAGCCGGTCAGAGAATGTCTTTGAGCAATAAATGGTTCTTCTTTAATGATCCGGTTATGAGGAGCTTCTCTTAATGTGGTTAGACTTCTTTGAGCTTCAGCCGGTTAGAAAGATATTCCTTTGAGCTGGGCGGTTGAACTGATACCTGTTTATAAAGTGCAGCTGTTTCCATGCTGTTTAGATTTTGTCATTTACCAAAATTCTTGGGTAATAATAATTTCTTAACAATTTCTCCCTTTTTGGTGATGACAAAACCCTAAGGAGATATAAAGGGACAAAATGAAATTACAATACTTAACATAACCAACTTAATGTTTCTTTGGACCTTTACTTTGTTCCACTGCTTTGGCCTTTTCTTCCAACTCATGTAATTCCTTCATAACAGATAATTCTGCTTCTTGAATTACCCTTTGTCGCTCTCTTTCCCCCTTTTTGACATCACAATGAATAAGGAAAGTCATAATCTCTACAAGCTGAGCACCTTGGGCATCTATGCGTTGTTCTAGATTTTTTTGAAGACGAGTCATTTGCTCCGATAAGCCAAGGCATAGGTTAACATGTGCAGAATTTTGTTTTGCTTGCTGGAGGGAGACACTTGTTTCCAGGGTGGAAAGATCATTGCGAAGAGCAGACTTCATAGATTGAAGGGCCTCCTTTAAATCAAATTGTTTTCGATTTAGAGCCAAAATGGATTGATCCATAGTAATGAGTCTTGTCAGAATCTGCTGTTGGCAACTTTCTTCTAGATACTCTTGTTCTTCAGATTCACCTTGATCAGATAACAACCTGTTCTGGAAAAAGATCAGTTGATGGGAAGATGGTTTACCAGCAGATTTTGACGGCTCTAGCTCATGAATTTCAGTCGTAATGTTTTCAATGAATTGGTCAATATCTTCAGTGGAAGCAGATGGTTTAGAGCCGGTGACCTTTGGTTCTTCTGGTTTTGCTGATGGAGGAGTTGGTGGAGGAGAATGAGTAGGCATTGATGAAATTTTCAGCTCTGCTTCCTGTAACTCTTTAGGAGAGGTCATTAACGGTTCTGGAAGATCGGTTGGATTATCATCAGTAAAAGGGACTTTTGGGGAAACCGGTTGTTCTTTAAATGTGGCAGTTTCATCAAAATCAGATAAAAATTTTACTGCTTCATCAACGAAAAGAGTTTGAGCTTCTGATGGATGATCCGGAGGCTGTCGAGCAGACGCAGTAGGGTCGGAGATTGCCTGTGGATCAGATAGGAGATCTGGAGTAATCTGATGACATTGTTGTTCATCACTGGGAATGTCCTCCGTCGTGATCTTTTCAGAGGGAGGCAGAGTGTTCTCCTCATCAACCAATTGAGTGGTTATGAAGGCTTAGTGCTTGTACCGAGTGAGGTAGATGAATGATCCTGAATTGTGGAGGTGTCTTTGAGCTGTTTAGAGCACGGGTCTTCATGTATTTCCATCGTAGAGTCAAACTTACCCTGTTCTGTAACTGATGGAAGATAAAGATCCTGGTGCATGTGAGCAACATGCGTAGCAAGCGATAAGGCATCCATCTCAAGTTGAGAGATAACAGCTGAATCATCCTTGGTAGTAGGACAAAAGGGATCAAAATTTTTCCTTTTTAATTGAATGATGACTCGGAGAGTACTTCTTTCATTTGAAGTTCCAAAAAATCTCGACGACGTAGAGCGGTTTGAATATCAGATGTTTCTGTCCATTCAAAAAGGGACCGTTCAAGCTTGGCGGCTGCTTTTATTTCCTCGGTTTGAATCAATGAGTCAAAAGTTATAACGGTTCGATATTGAACCAATTTATCAAACATCTCCATCTTCTGCTATACGGCCTCATTGACACTTTCGCTGGTGAGGATGTAAAAAGCCTCTAAATTCGTACTTGAAAATTTGAAAATTTTCTCTTTAAGTAAATAAAAGCCTCATTCATTAAAAAATACTGATAAAAGTTTAACCATTCAAAATAACAGCGGAAGTAAATATTTGTTTGCAAACTCATAATTTAAAATAATCCCATAACGATGAAAATGTTTGAGCCTAAAATTAGTAAATGCTGAAAATGAGGTCCTCGGGTTCTACTACTGCTGACCCATGATGGCTCACTTGTCCCCGACCTCATCGGTACCTACAACAATTAAGTCTAGTGAGTCTAAAGACTCAGCATGCATATATCGTAAATAACAAGTAATAATAACAATCTCATGCAAGTGAAAATATCTTGTAATGAGGTGTAACGTAAAATATCATTTCAATGGTAATTATAATACGTGCATAACTGAACTGAAAATGTCATAAGTGGAAATGTTTGCTCCTTGGAGCCCTATAATGAAATAGCTTGTAATAATTTTCCGGTAAGATTATGGTCTACGCCAGTGGTCCCTGAACTGAACTGACCGGTAACTGACGACCGGGTTAAATAATAATCGTCTGATCAGACTAATGCCACAGTATACTGGGTGGTACAAAATTGAACTGACCGGTAACTGACGACCGGGTGAAGTAATAATCCCATTAGTAAAGTGACCACAAGCAATATCACATAAATCTCAAAATGAATATTTTGCACGTAATATAATCAAATAACGTAATTAAATATCTTGTATTTATTTTACCAAAGGTGTTGGATCATTTTCAGGCTCGCTGCAACTTTACCTAATCATGAGTGACATGCAAATATTCTAACTTGACCAAAACTTCGTAATTGAATCCAGAAACGAGACAATTACGCCCAATGACTTAGTATTTAATCATGACCCCGTGCCAACCCGAACCAACACCGAATCATCATTTAGTCATGATTAAAATACTCCTTAAATAATGAAATAGTGCTCCTAAAATTACAGTACTCGAAATTTGGTGAATGGCGGCCAAAAACATGAAACGCTCTTTCGAGAGTCATTTTGGCACATTGCACCGTAAATTCTCGTACGACCTCTAAACTGATTTGAATTACAAACGGCCAAAAACACAGCCTTCCTAACTCAATAAGGTACTGTCCAGTCCAAGGACATAGGCTAAAAGCAAACCAAGAACTCAAACAAGCCTCTGAACCGAAGCACCAACTTGCTGTCAAAAAATATAGCAGCAGCGCTTTTGTTTCCTTGCGTTGTTTTCAAGGCTAATGGCCATTGGGGCTTGAATCACCGACCAGAGCCTCTTCCCAAAATCCTAAGATGTGGTTTTGAACCATGGCTAAGGGCCCTAGGCCAGCCAAAATTCAAACCACACCAGAAGTCACCTGAAAATTCCCACCAGAGAGGCACCCTTGCGTGCGTGGGGTGTATTGCTTCCTTTGCTGTCCCGTGTCATTCCAGTGGCCATTTTATTGACCATGACATGATCTAGACATCAAGAGATATGGTATGAACCGTGGTTAAGGGCTAAAAAGCCAACCACGATCCACACCACACCATATACCCGAAAGTATACATGCAGGAAAATTAAGGGGGCCGCAGGGGGGGCTGTTCTTGTTTCTTTCATTTGAAAACCGATTCCACCATGGACCAAGCCTTGAAAGGGCAACTTGTTCACGTCTTAGACATGATAGGGAGGTGTTCTAACCATGGCTATAGGCCCCTAGGGCAGCCAAGATCAGGAACCTCCTCTTTGGACAGCAAACTCAAAAATTGAACACAATAAGACACTTAAGGGGAAGTTGATGTCATTTCTGGATTTCGGCTTGCATGGGGCTTGAACCAATGGACAAACGTGGTCCTAACATGTCCTAGTACATGCCTAGATACAGCCCTGGGAGCCTAGGATCGAGCCACCACCTGAAACAACCAAAATCAGCCAAACCGTGAGGTAGCAAGGGAAGTGAAAAGAAAAATCTGTGCAGAATTTTCTGTAATATTTCTGTCAAAATTTAAGTTTTCATGATTCATACACACATAATGGTTTATAAAAATATAAATACAACTTGATTGAAGAGCAAAGGGATGGTATATGCATGCCTGGATATTTTGTTTTTCAAAGAAAAACAAACGAGTGAAGATGCGGCGCGGAGGAGGAGTGCTCTTCGCTTATTAGTTTTTCTCACTTTTCTCTCTTCTTTTCTCTAACTTTTCTCACAGTTTTGCTCTGAAATCTCCTCTGATTTTCGGTGGTGAGGAGAGGGAGTAATGGTTAGGAGAGTGAATGGAAACTGCAAGATAGAATGGGAGATTAAATGGTAACAATAATCTTGCTATCAATGAATTTGTGAGATAAGGAAAATATGAATGACAGCAAAAGATTTTTGGGGGAATATATTAGAGGTGCAAGGGCCGAAATCAAGTCTAGGTTCAAGGAGAAAATTGTTTAATAAATTATTTGATAGTGATATAAAAGTGGGGAGAATATCAACCTAGAACAAGATTATGGAAAGATAATAAGGAAATGAATTGTCCAACTAATAAAATATTTTAAAATAAAAAGGAGGGCTGATTTTAAGCTTGATAAAGTGAGAAGATATTGCTCAATTGTTTAATTGTTGAAGATTAAATGGTGAGGGCTTATCTCCTAAAAATGGATAAAGAAAGAAGTCAATTAAATTGTGACCTGTAATTTAAGTTAAATCTTTTTAAATGTGATGGTCTAAATTCATCTAGTTAAAATGGGTAGGGAAATTGCTTAAATATTAATTATTGAAGATTAAGTGTGATAGAATTATCTCCCAAGAAAATGGATAAGGAAAAGAATCAAAGAAATGAGTTGTTAAACTTTTTAAATCTACCAAAGGAAATGGCCGATTTTTATAAAAAAAAAAGGAGATAAATATTGATAGATAAACATGGTAGAATATTGCTTAAATATTAATTAGTTCTGAATAAAAATTTTAGGTAATTATCTATCATGAATGGATAGGGAAAGATATTAAATAATTGGATTGACAACTATTTTTAAATTAAATAAAGAGGGGCCGAAAAATCTTAAGAAAAATAAAGGGAAAATATTTCTTAATTATTGAATTTTAAATCTCTAGTGTTTTATCTACCCATTAAATATTTTAGTGAATTAAGAAATTAATTATTGAATAACAATATCTTGCATGCATGGCTAAATCTTTTAATTACTTAAATAATTCCTTAAACCTTCTTTTACATTAAAGTAACTTTTTATTTATCTAAAATAAATTCTAGGAATTTTTTCTTAATATTAAATTTTATCTCAATACTCAAACTCCGGTCCGGCCTCACTTATTTAATTGAAAAGATAATAACTAAAATACTACGTAAAATAACTCATCAAATTTAAAGAAAAGAATTTAAATACTCATGCAATAAAATCATTTTAATTTAAATATTAGAATTATGCATGGCTTATACGTAGTTTGATTTACGGGTTCTACAACCCTTCCCCCCTTAAAAAAATTTTATACTCGAAATTAAAACTCACCAAAGAACTCAGGATACCGACTCCTCATCTCTGGCTCAGACTCCCACGTAGCTTCCTCCTCTGAATGGTTAAGCCATTTGACTTTCACTTGCTTAACCAGCTTGTTCCGAAGCTTCTTCTCCTGTCTGTCTAAGATCTGCACTGGTCTCTTTTCATAAGACAGGTTCGGAGTGAGCTGCAACGGTTCAAAATTCAAAACATGCGAAGGATTTGCCATATACTTCCTCAGCATAGAGACGTGGAACACAATGTGTACTCCGGCGAGATTCGGCGGAAGAGCAACACGATAAGCTAACGTCCCAACCTTGTCGAGGATCTCAAATGGTCCAATGAATCTCGAACTGAGCTTTCCTTTCTTCCCAAATCGCATGACACCCTTCATAGGTGCCACTTTCACAAAGACATGGTCGCCCACGTCGAACTCTAAATCTCTCCTCCGCTGGTCCGCATAACACTTCTGTCGACTCTGAGACAGACTTAATTAAATTGATCATTTTTTCTTATTCAGTCAAAGGTTTTGACACCACTCTGGCTTTCTCTTGTTGATGTAACAAAGGTTCAGTACCGAATTATGATGGTAACCATCCTCCCGAAGTTCTTTTACTAAAACTGGGTTGTTGTTCTAGTTTTTGAATTCTTGTTTGAATATCTTTTAATATTCCAAGAATTTCTTCCTTGTTTTCAAGAATTTTTTCTACTCGTTGCGGTACATAGTATAGCATGTTGCCATAATTTTGTACTATCTTCTGGATTTCTCTAAGATCTAAAGAGAGCTTAGAGAAATCTGGTACTATCTCCATAAACTTATTAGATAGAATCATAAGTTTACCTGATGGTGCTGATGAATTCCTTTCTCCTCCTGATATCTAACAGTAGTTAGCTCTTGTATATATTCCAAAATATTGGAATAAATCTTGTAAATTATTTTTCTCGAACATAATTTCGGATTCATAATTTTCGAAATTCTCCTCCTCAAACATTTTGTTTCTTTATAATAATAAATCTTGTGTTTGAAATAAATTAACCACATGCTCTGATACCATTTTCGAAAACGCGGGGATCAATTAAAATCAAATAGGGAATAAGGGTATTTTTGGCATTTTAAAAGAATTTTTCTCTCTCCAGGTACTAAAACCCAACTCCTTTCTTAATATGTACTGAAACCGAATTTACCCTTTAAAAATTATTATCATTAAAACCTATCCGTTCATATAAGTCAAGGATGTTGGAAAGTGTATTGTGACGATGACAGGCAACTAATTTCAAATTTATGGTATTTGGGGGAGCGAATATTGATATTTTAGAGGTCATAATCTTATGAATAGAGGCCTTTATGCTAAAGAAAAATGAAAAAAAACAATAATTACAAGCTATAAAATTTATTAAAAGGTCAATACAATCAAGATCACAATTTCATTTTCTTGTATTCAATTTTTTAATTGTCTGAGACTTAATTTTGCAAGATTCTTTTGAGAGAGATTTGATTTAAATTTGTTGTATCTCAGTTTTCTCGTGCACAAACGCAGCGGAATTTTTAGTTTATTTTGACAATCAAAATATATTTGTTATGGACACTCGTATGGTTTTATGATTAAACATACATAGGATGTTTAAAACTTTTACCTTTGGTGAACAATTTTTCACTTGGCTCCAATTACGTCGGTATAAGCGAACGTAGCTCTTGTTGTAAATCCCACGTACGTTCTTCAAATCTTCTTTCTTCAATCTCCTAATCCGGTCCACGACGGGATTACTTGTTCCTCTTCTAACTTGCACTAGAAGTATAGAAAGATTTATCGTTGGAGATTAAAAATCGAGAGACGGCATAAATCAAATTCTCTTTGATGGATGCCGAAATTTTTGAGAGAAAAAGGGAAGAGATTTTTGAAAATTAGAGTCTAGTGGAGGCTAGGGTTTTTCGAAAAATTGTGAATGAATTGTGTTTAACCCTAAGCCTAATACACATATATATAAGCTTAGGACCCATTAATTAAATTAAACACTTAATGTGCTTAATAAATTAATTATTCTAGTCAAAATAGTTTAATTAACTAATTAATAATTTAAAGTCCAATCAAGAAACTTAATAATATGTATGTTGGTCTTGTACTTATACAAGTCAATTATACATATACTCATTACATTTAATTTAAATCCCTTATAAATTCAACATTTGAATTTAATATTTAAATTATAAATTCAACTACTTGAATTTATCAACTCCAAAATTAAATATTTAATAAATTCAATTTTTGAGCTTAATAATTAAATCCATCATAAATTCAACATTTGAATTTAATATTTAAATTATAAATTCAACTCGTTGAACTTATCACCTCCAAAATTTAATATTTAATAAACTCAACTTTTGAGTTTAATAAATTAAATTCTCAAATTTTATAAATTCAATTCTTTGAATTTATTCTCTCCAAATTTCATAAATTCAACTTCTTGAATTTACTATCTTATAAATTCAACTTCTTGAATTTATTTTCTTAAAATTTAATTACCATAAACTCAACTCCTTGAATTTACTATATCATAATATAAATTCAACTCCTTGAATTTATACTCTCAACGAGAACAAACGATCCAGTGCTTGTGTGACCCTCAATGTTTCAGGGATACAGCTAGCCGTGGATTCACAACTCCTTGTGATTCAGGACATAATTCTTTATTCGGGCTTAACCTTATTTGCCCCATTCTATGTATCAACAATTGATCATGCGAATGTCAGAAATCATATTTCTGATTAAACATATCGAATCATGGTAAGAGCGTCTAGTAGCATCGCCCCATGATTCCCTAGGTATCACTGATAGTGTCTGCAAGAACCAGTCGGTTATGATTAATCTACAGTACAGTCCCTTCATCTCATATATCTCGATCGAATCTGCAATCATTGGTTCATCGAGGGTTCCATATTAATTCGATAACTATGTGACACATATGAATAGTGGCATCACATGTACTGTTGGAGAACTCCTTCTCCAACGTACATCTCATACTTTGGCCAGAGATTCCACGCAATATTATTTCATCAGATCACATTGGATATCCACACCCGTAGGTGAGCGGTGAATCCCCGATTACAATGCACTGGCTTCTATATGTGTCGCAAATGTACCCAACCTCGCCACCTAATGACAAACCTGGACCGGTAAACGAGTCAAAGCACAGCCCTAGCATATAAAGCCTCAATGTTGTCCCGAGTCGTAAGGGGGTACAATCATAACCACGGACTTATCCTCTCGATGAATGATTCCCACTTGGAAAGTCCGAGGGAGGGTTGTTTGGTATAATCATCATATTGTTGGATCTCAGTTTTCTCGTGCCCAAACGCAGCGGAAGTTTTAAAATTTTTATTTTATTTTGACAATCAAAATATATTTGTTTGAACACTTGTATGGATTTATGAATAAACATTCATAGGGCGTTAGAATTTTATACCTTTGGTGATTAAATCACCTGGTTCCAACTAATCCGGTATTGACGGATCTAGCACTTTATGAATCCCTACGAACGATCTTCGAAAACTCCTTTTCTTTATTCTTCTAATCAGGTTCACGACTTGATGATTTGTTACTCTTCTAATTTGCACTAGAAAAATTAGAAGAAGTTTTTACGTAGGAGATCGAAATTTGAGAGACGGCTCAACCTTTTCCCAAAGAGGGAGTGACCGAAATTTTCGAGCTTTTGGGAGAGAGTTGTTCGAAATTTTGTGAAGGTGGTGGCCAGGGTTATGGCTTGATTACACCTATTTATGATTAAGTCATAACTCAATATGCATAATTAACATTAATGGGCCTGATTAATTATTTGGGCTAGTCAAACTAGTTTAATTAATAAATCAAGGTCCATTAAGAACTTTAATTATTTAGTATGTTGGACTTGTACTCCTACAAGTCCATTAAACATACTTCCTACTATATTTAATTTAATATTTAATAAATTCAACTTTTGAACTTAATAAATTAAATACATTATAAATTCAACATTTGAATATAATAGTATAAATTCACCTCTTTGAATTTAACACCTCCATAATTTAATATTTAATAAACTCAATTTTTGAGTTTAATAACTTAAATTCTCAAATTTTTATAAATTCAACTCCTTGAATTTATTCTCTCAAATTTAATTATCATAAATTCAACTCCTTGAATTTACTATATCATAATATAAATTCAACATATTGAATTTATTCTCTCAACGAGAAGAAACGATCTAGTGCTTGTGTGACCCTCAATGATTAAAGGATACAGCTAGTCGTGAGTTCACAACTCCTTGTGATTCAGGACATAATCTTTTATTCGGGCTTTCCCTAACTTGCCCCATTCTATGAAAGGGATCGATTTTAGGTGTTCGTAATCGCAACGGAAGCTCAATAATGTTTTCTAAACATGAAAACCGAAAATTTTATGGAAAACCTTGAAAAATTCGAACACCATGTACTAGTCTGCAACATATACAAAAACACAAACTATGACATTCATAGGGTGTTTAGAAGTTTTACCTATCAACCTCCTGAGGTTGATGATGGCTCCAACTAAAGTGTAAACACTTTAGATCTTGTATGGCAAGAAAAATTTACAAGCTTCCTCCTACCTTCAAAATCAAGACCACCACCAACTAGGTAGATCCCCTCATATTTTGCACTAGAAAAATATGAGGATTTTTCTTTGAGAAGAGATTTGTTTCTCCAACAATTGAAGAACAAAAATGAGAGAAAAATTAGTGAGTATTTTCGACCAAGGTGTGTGTAATGGGAGAGTAAAGTGTTTTGTCTAGGTTGTGGGAAAAGTGAAAAAGTAGTCTTGCACGCCATGCAATATTTTAATCAAAAGTAATCCACACCTCTTCATCTCCCAAGCATGCAAAACCTAGTGGGCTTGTAACATTTACAAAGGGCTCATGGACTTTTAATTTAATTGTCTTAAACATATTTGAGCCTAATTAGACTTTACTCAAGCCCACTAGTTAAATATTTATTTTCAATTGGGCTCTACAAGGCCCAATGTTATTTAATTAATTCAACACTTGAATTAACTTAATTATTTGGACTCTACTAGGCCCACTAGTGTTTAATTAATTCAACACTTGAATTAATTTAATTTAGTCCATAATAATGTTTATGAAAATCACAATTTTCAAATACATTATTCACTTGGCCTACTTTTAATTTAGGAACACATTCATAAATAAAAAATTACATTTCTCTCATAGAAGTCTTACTTCTATTTTTCTTTACGCTTATAAACTCATTTATAAGCCGTTCAACACATTGAACTATTTTAACTTCTCAACGGGATCTAGAAAGCTAGCACTTGTGTGNCGCCTAGCAGCATCGCTTACATGATTCCCTAGGTATCAAATGATAGTGCCTGCAAGAACCATTCAATTATGGTTAGCGTACAGTACGGTCCCTTCAACTCATATATCCCGACCGATTCGACAACCATTGGTTTATCGAGAGTTGTCAATGAATCGATACTATGTGTCATGTCGTAGTTGTATCGATGGTGTAATCTTAGAAACCCCTTTCTTAATTACCATCATACTCTGATCAGAGATTTCAAACTACACATATATGAGAACACATAGGATAACCATACCCGAAGGTAAGAGGTGAATCCCCGACTACAATGCATCGACTCCTATATGTTTCGACAGAACACCCAACCTTGCCACCTGATGACCCCTTGAGAGTCGGTAAACAAGTCAAAGTGTAATTCTAGCACATAGAGTCTCAATGTTGTACGGGGTCACAAGGACTAATGGTGTACAACCATAAACTAGGACTTTTCCACTTGATAAGTGAGAACCACATGGAAAGTCCTTTATGGAGGGTTGTTCAGTGCACTCTACAAGGAGCACCTATCTGCATGCTCGGACATCACAATGTCCCCTATCAATGAAACATGGTACTCACATCACAGATACTAGTCTCGAACTCGAGCGGCCTATATCCTTCTTAGTGGCGGCTGAATCGACTAGGAACCATTTAGAATATACAGTATATGTAGAGGCCTAAAAATCCTTACTTGAAATTTTGCGGAAAATTTAAAATTTTTCTTTTAAAATAAATGGAGTGCCGCATTCATACCAAAAACTAATAAAATATTTAACGTAAAAAACAGCAGCGGAAGAAATTATTACTTGCCAAAATAACAAGTTAAAGTATTCAATAACTAATAAAATATTGGAGCATCAAAATGGCAAGTGCTGAAACTGAGGTCCTCGGGTGCCACTACTTCAGACTCGAGCTAGCTCACTGGTCCCCGCCCTCGATCCCGACATCATCAGAACCTACAACAATCAAGTCTAGTGAGTCTAAAGACTCAACATGCATATATCGTAAATAACGAGTAAATATAGTAAAATTTGCATGGGAGTAAAATTTCATGTCATGAGGCATATCGTAAAATGTCGTGTCATGATTAATTATAATACGTGCATAGTTGAACTGAAAATCATAGTGAAACTGTTTGCTCCTTGCAGCCCTGTACTGAAATAGCATATAATAATTTTCTGTGAGATTAAGGTCTACGCAAGTGGTCCCTGAACTGAACTGAACTGAGCTGATCGATACTGGTGACCGGACCGATACTGGGGATCGGATTTACGTCTGATCAGACTACTGCCACAATACTGGGTGAAACAACTGAACTGACCGGTAACTGGTGACCAGGCCGATACTGGGGACCGGACTTAAGCATGATAGTAAAGTGACCACAAGCAATATCACATAAATCTCAAAATTTGTATTTTTGCACGTAATATAATTAAATAACTGAATTAAATATCCTGTACCCATTTTACTGCTTGGATTGGATCGCTCCCAGGCTCGCTGCAACCTAAATATGCCATGAAAAATATGCAATAGATTTATGGGACCAAACTATACAATAACCTTCAAAAATGTGACAATTACGCCTACCGACTTCGTATTAAATCATGACTCCAAGCCAACCCGAACCAACACTGAACCATCGTGTAGTCATGATTAAAATACGTCTAAAATGACCAAATAATGCTCCTAAAATGGTGAGGGCCGAAATCTAGGTTAATGGAGGCCAAAACATGAAACGCTCTTTCGAGAGTCAATTTGGCACATCTCACCGTAAATTCTCGTACGACCTCAAAAATGATCCAAATCACCAACGGCCAAAAACATGACCTTTGTAACTTGGTGAGGCACTGTCCAGTCCAAGGCCATGGGCTAAAAGCCAACCGAGAACTCGAACGACGCCTGAGAACAACAGCACACTTGCTGTCAAAATTACAGCAGCTGCACACTTGCTTTTCTTGTGTCGTTTTCGAGACTACCGGCCATTGGGGCTTGAACCACCGACCCGAGGCTATTACCAACATCCCAAGGGATGATTTGAACCATGGATAAGGGCCCTAGGCCAGCCACAATTCGCAACATTCCAGCAACATCAGAAAAGTTCACCCGAGAGCACCTTTGCATGCGCGTGAGGTGTTTGGCTTTGATTGCTGTCTCGTGTCGTTCCAGTGGCCATTTGATTTACCATGGCACGATCTAGACATCTAGGAGCATGGTATGAACCGTGGCTAAGGGCCATAGGCCAAGCAAGATCCACACCATTCCACCAAACTCGAACCATACATGCTGTAAAAATGAGAAGGCCGAAAGTGGGGCGGGGCTGTTCTTGAGTGTTTTAGTAAAAACCGATTCACCATGGACCAAGCCACCAAAAGGGCGACTTAGTCACGTCTTAGACATGCTAGGGAAGTTATCTAACCATGGCTATAGGCTTTGGGGCAGCCATGATCAGATTCATTTCCTTTGACAGCACACGCAGAATTTTCGAAAACACAAATGGCTAAGAATGAGAAGCTGCTGTCAATTTCGGTTTCTATCATGCATGGGGCTTGTTTGAATGGACCAACATGGTCTTAATGCATCTTAATACATGTCTAAATGTTGCCTTGGGAGCCTGGAATCGAACCAATACCTGAAACCCACAAAACAAAGCAACCCGTGAAGCACAAGAGAAAACCAAAAAATTCTGCATGTTGCATTTTCTGAAATCGATTGATGTATTTCGGTTTTAAAATGGAAATGATGATCATGTAATGAAAAATAATTGATAATAGGACTGGATTGAAGAGTCAAGGAAGAATATATGCATGCCTGATTTCGTTTGAAAGAAAAACGAAAAGAAGAGACGATCCGGCGCGGAGGAGGTGGAGTGATCTTCTTTCCTTTTCTTCTACTAAATTTTTCTCTCTTAATCTCACTAAATTCTCACGATTTTTTTAGCACTGAAAATGGCTCTGGTTTTCGGTGATGGAGAGGAGAAATAGTTGTTAGGGGAGTGAGGGAGATGTGTGCAAAATATAGGGAAAATCAAGACCAAGTCTCCACCTTTTTTGAATTTTGAATTTTTGTTGCTATCAAATATTTCTTGGAGGGATCTAGAATGTGGTGGCCGAATACTGATGCCAACCTAGACTAGGATTATGCTTATTAATTAATTAATTAAGGGTGGTTAATAATTAAAAAGGTTGGCATGTTAAAATAACAAAGAATGAGTCAAAAGGGTGAGTTGGCATAGAAATGTTGCATCTCCAAGGGGTGGCCGAATTTCAACAAATAAGTGGAGGGGAAATGTTAATTATTAACTAGATTTATAACCCTTAAAAGCCTTACCTATCCTTTAATTAATTTAGTGAACTAACCCCATAATTAAGAACTTAAATGAATTTATTTTCTACTCACCTCAAGTAACTTAAATAATTCCTTAAACTCCCTTTTTAACTTAAATGAACTTACTTGCTAGCTAAAATAAATTCTGGAAAGGTTTCTTGAATCTTAAATTTTATCTCTAAACTCCAACTCCAGTCCGGCCTCACTGAAATAACTGAAATGATAAAAAATCAAACTGCTGCATGAAATAATTAACTTAAGGAAAAATCATTTAAATACTCATGAAATAAAATCATTTAAAATACTAGAATTATGCATGGCTTATACGTAGTCTAAGTTACGGGTTCTACAATCCTTCCCCCCTTAAAAGAAATTTCGTCCTCGAAATTAAGACTCACCGAATAACTCGGGGTACCGACTCCTCATCTCTGGCTCTGACTCCCACGTAGCTTCCTCCTCTGAATGGTTGAGCCACTTGACTTTGACTCGCCTAACCAGCTTGTTCCGAAGCTTCTTCTCCTGCCTGTCTAGGATCTGCACTGGCCTCTCCTCATAAGATAGGTTCGGAGTAAGCTGCAACGGCTCGAAGTTTAAGACATGCGAAGGATTCGCCATGTACTTCCTCAGCATAGAGACGTGAAAGACATTGTGTACTCCGGCCAGATTCGGCGGAAGAGCCACACGATAGGCTAGCGTCCCAACTCTGTCGAGGATCTCAAATGGTCCAATGAATCTCGGACTGAGCTTCCCTTTCTTTCCGAATCTCATGACACCCTTCATGGGTGCCACCTTCACGAAAACATGATCGCCCACAGCAAACTCTAACTCTCTCCTTCTCTGATCTGCATAGCTCTTCTGTCGACTCTGAGCAGTCCTCATTCTATCACGGATCCGGGCTACTACATCAACAGTCTGCTGTATAATCTCTGGACCCAACTCTGCTCTCTCTCCTACTTCATCCCAATGAACAGGAGATCTGCACTTGCGACCATATAGTGCTTCATACGGAGCCATTCCTATAGACGACTGAAAGCTGTTGTTATAGGTGAACTCTACCAATGGCAAGTTCGACTCCCAACTCCCTGAGAAGTCAATGACGCAAGCACGGAGAAGATCCTCCAAGATCTGAATAACTCGCTCTGACTGCCCATCTGTCTGCGGATGGAAAGCTGTGCTAAACAGCAACTTCGTACCCATGGTCGAATGCAAACTCTTCCAAAACGAGGAAGTAAATCGGGGATCTCTGTCAGAGACGATAGAAATTGGAATGCCGTGAAGTCGGACTATCTCTCGGATATACAACTCCGCATACTGATCCATAGTGAAAGTCGTCTTAATAGGCAAGAAGTGCGCTGATTTGGTAAGACGATCTACAATCACCCAGATAGCATTCGATCCTCTGGCTGACTTCGGCAATCCTGTCACAAAATCCATGGTAACGTTCTCCCACTTCCACTCGGGAATAGGAAGAGGCTTGAGCAAACCTGCTGGTCTCTGATGCTCGGCCTTCACTAACTGGCAAGTCAGACACTCGGATACAAATCGTCTAATGTCTTTCTCCATCCCAGGCCACCAATACAATAGCTGTAGATCTTTGTACATCTTCGTACTCCCTGGATGAATAGAGTACGGCGACATATGGGCTTCTGATAAGATATCTGCTCGGATAGAATCACTGCTAGGAACCCATATCCTGTCTCTGTATCTCACAATACCATCGCTGACTGAATACAATACACTGCCCTTGGTCTCATCCCTCTGTTTCCACGTGGCCAACTGCTCATCTGCCGCTTGACTGCTGCGAATACGGTCTAGAAAGGAAGACTGAATGGTCAAGGTAGATAGACGGGGAACTCTACCTCGAGGATAAGTCTCCAGATCAAATCTCTGCATCTCAAACTGAAGAGGTCTCTGAATCGTGAAATGATCCATCACTACGACTTTTCTGCTCAATGCATCCGCAACTACATTAGCCTTACCCGGGTGGTAGCTAATGTCACAATCATAATCTTTCACAAGCTCCGACCATCGTCTCTGACGCATATTCAGCTCTTTCTACGTAAAGAAGTACTTGAGGCTCTTATGGTCGGTAAAGATCTGGCACTTCTCCCCGTACAAATAATGCCTCCAGATCTTCAAAGCAAAAACAACGGCTGCAAACTCTAGATCATGGGTAGGGTATTCTTCTCATGAGTCTTCAACTGACGAGAAGCATATGTTATCACCGTCCCATGCTGCATCAATACTGCGCCAAGACCGAGCTTCAAAGCGTCGGTATACAAGACAAAATCTCCAGGCCCTGATGGCATGGCCAAAACTGGTGCTGAGATAAGAGCTTGCTTCAAAGTATCGAAGCTCTTCTGACACTCCTCGCTCCAAACAAATTTCACATTCTTCTTTGTCAGTGCTGTGAGTGGAACTGCAATCGAGGAGAATACCTTGATGAACTTCCGGTAATATCCTGCTAGGCCAAGAAAACTGCGAATCTCTGATGCATTCTGCGGCACAACCCAATCTCTGAATGCTGAAACTTTCGCTGGGTCTACCTCAATGCCACTACTGGAAACAATGTGGCCTAAGAACTCCACTTTCTCCAACCAGAATTCGCATTTACTGAACTTTGCGAATAATTTGTGCTTCTGCAATGTCTGCAATACTGTGGTCAGATGCCTGCTGTGATCCTCCCGATTCTTGGAGTAGACGAGGATGTCGTCTATGAATACTATCACAAACTGATCGAGGTACGGCTGAAATACGCGTTTTATGAGATCCATGAAGATCGCTGGCGCATTCGTCAAACCGAACGGCATCACAAGGAACTCGTAGTGGCCATAACGAGTCCTGAAAGCTGTCTTCGAAACATCAGAATCTCTCACTCTCAACTGGTGATAACCGGAACGCAGATCAATCTTGGAGAATACTGAAGCTCCCTGCAACTGATCAAATAAATCCTCAATCCTCGGGAGTGGGTATTTGTTTTTCACTGTAACCCTGTTCAACTCCCGGTAGTCAATACAATGTCTCATCGAGCCATCCTTCTTCTTAACAAACAAGACTGGCGCGCCCCAAGGAGAGAAACTAGGGCGAATGAACTCCTTGTCAAGAAGTTCCTGAATCTGCTTCTTAAGCTCTGCCATCTCTGTCGGTGCAAGTCGGTACGGCGCTTTTGAGATCGGAGCCGTACCTGGCATAAGCTCGATGGAAAACTCCACCTCTCTCTCAGGTGGCATACCAGAGACGTCCTCAGGAAAAACGTCTAAGAAGTCTCTAATAATCGGAACATCTGCGGCTGACTGACTGGGTGTCTCGGGGACAGATATAAAAGTTGCTAAAAATGCCCGGCACCCTCTATGCATGAGCTTCCTAGCCTGGACATAAGGAATAATGTACGGTAAAGGAAAGTACCTGTCCGGCTCAAACAAGAACTGCGTCATTCCAGGCGGTCGGACTAGAATGGATCTCCGCTGAAAGTCGATCAAAACTCTGTTCCGCGATAGCCAGTCCATCCCCAGAATGATGTCAAACTCTGGCATCGGCAATAAGATGAGATCCGCATAAACAAGATTTCCATGCAGCTCAAGGTCTATGTCTCGGATCACGCTGGTGGCGGTTATCTCCTCTCCCGAAGGCAATGACACCGAATAGGCTACATCTAGCCCGATGGTCTTAACTTTGAGAAAGTTTGCAAAGACCTCTGAAATAAATGAGTGGGTAGCCCCTGAATCTATCAGGGCTTTGGTAGCTGAGCCAGCTATGAAAATTCTCCCTGAAAGTTCGGAACACTAAGCTGAACCCAAATAATCACAAGAGCTAAGCTTATAGACATGCAAAGGTCACAGTTCTTCTAACTAAATCCCGAAAATAATACTGAGTAGAGCATGCAATCCTATCGCAATTCTAAGTTCAAAATCTTAATCCCGATTCCCAAAACATTGGAATGCAAATGTAACTTAAAGCTGTAAGGTACCTGTCATCAGCATGGTGTCAGGGTTCGTCTCCGCAGCATGGAGAGCAAAAACTCTGCCTTGGGTAGGCAGATTCTTCCGGGGGCACTGCCGTAGCATGTGGTCCGTGCTGCCACACTTAAAACATTTCCCTGAGCCAAACATGCATGCTCCCGGATGACGGCGTGAGCACTTGGGACAGACTGGGTGCTCAAAGGTCCTCGGGACGACACGTCCCTGCTGCTGCTGCTGCTGCTGCTGCTGCTGAGGTCCTCCTCTGTTCCTGGGCGGGCCGTGATACGGCCTCTTATGCTGATGCTGGTGCTGCTGAGGAGGAAGACGGTGGGGTACCTGGATTGGGCGCTTGCCCTGACGGTTTCTCTCGATGTCCCGCTGATCCTGCTCTGCGGCTAAGGCTGTGGAGACAGCGACCTCATAAGAAGTAGGGTCAGACACCCTAACATCACGGCGCAAGATCGGCCGTAAACCCACCAAGAAATGCATCAACTTGGCTCTAGCATCATTCGCGAGCAGGGGTACAAAATTACACCCCCTCTCAAACTTACGGATGAACTCCGTAACAGTCATATCCCCCTGTCTCAGGCTCATGAACTCTGTGGTCATCCTGGTGCGCACCTCCTCCGTAAAATATTTGGAGTAGAATACCTCCGAGAAACGTGTCCATGACAGGGTAGCCAAGTTAAGGGCTACTGAAGCTCCTTTCCACCATAAGCGGGCATCTCCTCCGAACAGATAAGAGGCACAACGAACTTGATCTGCATCTCCAAGCTCCATGAACTCGAAGATAACCTCGAGGGACTTGATCCAGCCCTCGGCAACCATGGGGTCCGTCTTCCCAGAAAACTCCTTTGGACGCATCTTCATGAATCTCTCGTATACTGCCTCAGGCCCTGTCGGCCTGGTCACCATAGCATTGTTCTCCGCAAACTGCGCGAAGAACCGAGTCATCCCAGCTAGCATCTGGGCATTCTTGTCCGGTGGTGGTGGAGGTGGTAAGTCTCTCTCCTGCCTCTGCTCCTCCCTGTCCTCCTGGCGAGGCTCCTTATTTATAGTGCGCTCGAGAATGCGTCTAGGGGGCATACTGTTCCATACATAACCCATACGTAACTAACATGCATAATTCCATAATTTATTTAAATTTAAGTACTTAACAATAACATAAATCTGGAAGTAAAACATTTCATGTAAACATGCTGTTAAATAATTCATGCTTTAAATAAAATGCGTAACTATAAACCTTACAGACCGACGACGTGACTTCATGAGCTTCTCGCGGTCAGTAGTAGTGCAACCCTTTACAGACCCATTGCTCTGATACAAGATGTAGAGGCCTAAAAATCCTTACTTGAAAATTTGCGGAAAATTTAAAATTTTTCTTTTAAAATAAATGGAGTGCCTCATTCATACAAAAAACTGATAAAATATTTAACGTTCAAAACAGTAGCGGAAGAAATTATTACTTGCCAAAATAACAAGTTAAAGTATTCAATAACTAATAAAATATTTGAGCATCAAAATGGCAAGTGCTGAAACTGAGGTCCTCGGGTGCCACTACTGCCGACTTGAGCTAGCTCACTGGTCCTCGCCCTCGATCCCGACATCATCAGTACCTACAACAATCAAGTCTAGTGAGTCTAAAGACTCAACATGCATATATCGTAAATAACGAGTAAATATAGTAAAATTGCATAGGAGTAAAATTTCATGTCATGAGGCATATCGTAAAATGTCGTGTCATGATTAATTATAATACGTGCATAGCTGAACTGAAAATCATAGTGAAACTGTTTGCTCCTTGTAGCCTTTTACTGAAATAGCATATAATAATTTTCTGTGAGATTATGGTCTACGCAAGTGGTCCCTGAACTGAACTGAACTGAGCTGACCGATACTGGTGACCGGACCGATACTGGGGATCGGATTTACGTCTGATCAGACTACTGCCACAGTACTGGGTGAAACAACTGAACTGACCGGTAACTGGTGACCGGGCCGATACTGGGGACCGGACTTAAGCATGATAGTAAAGTGACCACAAGAAATATCGCATAAATCTCAAAATTTGTATTTTTGCACGTAATATAATTAAATAACTGAATTAAATATCCTGTACCCATTTTACTGCTTGGATTGGATCGCTCCCAGGCTCGCTGCAACCTAAATATGCCATGAAAAATATGCAATAGATTTATGGGACCAAACTATACAATAACCTTCAAAAATGTGACAATTACGCCTACCGACTTCGTATTAAATCATGACTCCAAGCCAACCCGAACCAACACTGAACCATCATGTAGTCATGATTAAAATACGTCTAAAATGACCAAATAATGCTCCTAAAATGGTGAGGGCCGAAATCTAGGTTAATGGAGGCCAAAACATGAAACGCTCTTTCGAGAGTCAATTTGGCACATCTCACCGTAAATTCTCGTACGACCTCAAAAATGATCCAAATCACCAACGGCCAAAAACATGACCTTTGTAACTTGGTGAGGCACTGTCCAGTCCAAGGCCATGGGCTAAAAGCCAACCGAGAACTCGAACGACGCCTGAGAACAACAGCACACTTGCTGTCAAAATTACAGCAGCTGCACACTTGCTTTTCTTGTGTCGTTTTCGAGACTACCGGCCATTGGGGCTTGAACCACCGACCAGAGGCTCTTACCAACATCCCAAGGAATGATTTGAACCATGGATAAGGGCCCTAGGCCAGCCACAATTCGCAACATTCCAGCAACATCAGAAAAGTTCACCCGAGAGCACCTTTGCATGCGCGTGAGGTGTTTGGCTTTGATTGCTGTCTCGTGTCGTTCCAGTGGCCATTTGATTTACCATGGCACGATCTAGACATCTAGGAGCATGGTATGAACCGTGGCTAAGGGCCATAGGCCAAGCAAGATCCACACCATTCCACCAAACTCGAACCATACATGCTGTAAAAATGAGAAGGCCGAAAGTGGGGAGGGGCTGTTCTTGAGTGTTTTAGTAAAAACCGATTCACCATGGACCAAGCCACCAAAAGGGCGACTTAGTCACGTCTTAGACATGCTAGGGAAGTTATCTAACCATGGCTATAGGCTTTGGGGCAGCCATGATTAGATTCATTTCCTTTGACAGCACACACAGAATTTTCGAAAACACAAATGGCTAAGAATGAGAAGCTGCTGTCAATTTCGGTTTCTATCATGCATGGGGCTTGTTTGAATGGACCAACATGGTCTTAATTCATCTTAATACATGTCTAAATGTTGCCTTGGGAGCCTGGAATCGAACCAATACCTGAAACCCACAAAACAAAGCAACCCGTGAAGCACAAGAGAAAACCGAAAAATTCTGCATGTTGCATTTTCTGAAATCTCTTGATGTATTTCAGTTTTAACATGGAAATGATGATCATGTAATGAAAAATAATTGATAATAGGACTTGATTGAAGAGTCAAGGAAGAATATATGCGTGCCTGGTTTCGTTTGAAAGAAAAACGAAAAGAAGAGACGATCCGGCGCGGAGGAGGTGGATTGATCTTCTTTCCTTTTCTTCTACTAAATTTTTTTATCTTAATCTCACTAAATTCTCACGATTTTTTTGGCACTGAAAATGGCTCTGGTTTTCGGTGATGGAGAGGAGAAATAGTGGTTAGGGAAGTGAGGGAGATGTGTGCAAAATATAGGGAAAATCAAGACCAAGTCTCCACCTTTTTTGAATTTTGAATTTTTGTTGCTATTAAATATTTCTTGGAGGGATCTAGAATGTGGTGGCCGAATACTCATGCCAACCTAGACTAGGATTATGCTTATTAATTAATTAATTAAGGGAGGTTAATAATTAAAAAGGTTGGCATGTTAAAATAACAAAGAATGAGTCAAAGGGGTGAGTTGGCATAGAAATGTTGCATCTCCAAGGGGTGGCCGAATTTCAACAAATAAGTGGAGGGGAAATGTTAATTATTAACTAGATTTATAACCCTTAAAAGCCTTACCTATCCTTTAATTAATTTAGTGAACTAACCCCATAATTAAGAACTTAAATGAATTTATTTTCTACTCACCTCAAGTAACTTAAATAATTCCTTAAACTCCCTTTTTAACTTAAATGAACTTACTTGCTATCTAAAATAAATTCTGGAAAGGTTTCTTGAATCTTAAATTTTATCTCTAAACTCCAACTCCAATCCGGCCTCACTGAAATAACTGAAATGATAAAAAAATCAAACTGCTGCATGAAATAATTAACTTAAGGAAAAATCATTTAAATACTCATGAAATAAAATCATTTAAAATACTAGAATTATGCATGGCTTATACGTAGTCTAAGTTACGGGTTCTACAGTATATGAGCATCTCATATTCTTTCTACTATTTGTATATTCAAGGGCTTTATCTACGCAACTAGCATGGGTATACAGATAAACAAGTGCCGAAATAATAATTTCAAATATTATTAAAATAAAGACTATTCATACATTGAGTTTAAACATGAACCCTCGGCCAACACTTGGCTCGACGGGCACCTACTCTAACAATCTCCCACTTGCACTAGAGCCAACTACCCATATGCTTTAAACCCATCGATTCGCGATGCTTCTCGAATAATGGTCCAAGTAAATGCTTAGTTAGCGGATCAGCAACATTATCTGTGGAGCCGACTTTGTCAATCGTGACATCTCCTGTTTCCACGATCTCTCTGAGGATGTGGTACTTTCTCAATACGTGTTTGGACTTCTGATGAGAACTCGGCTCCTTTGCCTGAGCAATGGCTCCCGTGTTGTCACAAAACATCGGGACAGGAGCAACTCCATTAGGAATGACGCCCAACTCTTGGACGAAATTCCTTATCCAAACAGCCTCCTTTGCTGCAGCTGATGCAGCAATATATTCTGCCTCAGTGGTGGAATCCGCAGTACTGTCTTGCTTGGAACTCTTCCAAGAGACAGCAGCACCATTGAGCATGAATATGAATCCACAGGTTGACTTCGAGTCATCGATATCGCTTTGGAAGCTAGAGTCGGTATAGCCTTCCAATTTCAGTTCTCCACCCCCATAGACCAAGAACAACTTATTGGTCCTTCTCAAATACTTGAGGATGTCTTTCACAGCTTTCCAGTGTGGAAGACCAGGGTTGGATTGATATCTACTCACTACACTTAGTGCAAAAGCCACGTCAGGACGTGTAGATATCATCCCATACATGATGCTACCAATCGCAGATGCATAAGGAATGCTTGTCATCGCCGCTATCTCTGCATCAGTCTTGGGAGACATAGACTTGGATAGGGACACGCCATGACACATTGGTAGATGTCCTCTCTTGGACTCATCCATCGAGAACCACTTCACGATGGTATCAATGTATGTGGACTGGGTGAGACCAAGCAATCTTTTTGATCTATCCCTATAGATCTTTATTCCCAATACAAAAGATGCTTCACCCAAGTCCTGCATCGAGAACTTACTTGCTAACCATATCTTAGTTGATTGCAACATCCCTACATCATTCCCAATGAGTAGAATATCATCAACATAAAGCACAAAGAATGTCACAGCACTCCCACTGACCTTCTTATACACACAGGGTTCCTCAAGATTCTTAGCAAAACCAAACTCTTTGATTGTACTATCGAATCTGAGGTTCCAACTCCTAGATGCCTGCTTTAGACCATAAATAGATCTTTGAAGTTTGCATACCATATGCTCACTTCCGATAGATGTAAACCCTTCAGGTTGAGACATGCAAATCTCTTCCTTAATATCCCCATTAAGAAAGGCTGTCTTAACATCCATCTGCCATATCTCATAGTCATACCAAGCAGCTATGGCTAGCAAAATCCTTATAAACTTGAACATTGCAACTAGAGAAAAGATTTCCTCAAAGTCAACTCCTTGTCTTTGAGTATATCCTTTTGCCACCAATCGCGCCTTAAAGGTCAATACCTTCCCATCCGCCCCAAGTTTCCTCTTGTAAATCCATTTACACCCTATGAAAACTATTCCCTCAGGTGGATCCACGAGATTCCACACTTGGTTCGAATGCATGGAATTCATCTCAGATTCCATCGCTTCAAGCCACTTGGATGAATCGGCATCAGATAACGCTTCCTTGAAGGTCCTTGGATCACATCCATGGTTAGGCTCATCATGGCCCTCTTCAAGAAGCAGACCATACCTCATAGGTGGTCTCGAGACTCTCTCGGATCTTCTAGGAGCTTGTATCTCCTCTCTTGGCACTTCGGGTGTGGGTTCTATAATTGTGGGTGTCTCTCGAACCTCTTCGAGTTCTATCATCTCCCCTTTTCTATTCAATAGAAATTCTTTTTCCAAAAAGGTTGCATTCCTAGAAACAAACACCTTTGTTTCTTGGGGATGATAGAAATAATATCCAACTGAATTCCTTGGATATCCCACAAAGTAACATAAAATGGATCGACTATCCAATTTATCTCCCACTACCTGCTTCACATAAGCAGGGCACCCCCATATTCTAAGATAAGAATAT